>NC_143143.1:15263571-15565892 GCF_059928025.1 Delphinapterus leucas
CTTCCCGCTCCCTCGGACCACGCCTTCCACCTGGCTTCCCAGATGGGTTCAGGCTCCACCCATCTCAGCTCCGCCCACCGCGGTTCCAGTTCTGCCCCAGCCTCGCTCGCCGCGCAGGCCCTGACCCCGCACCTGGTCGCTGCACCAGTACCAGCTTGAGACAATGGTAAGCCCCAGAAGCAGCGCAGGCCACGGCAGGTCCCCCGTCACAGGGTCCCGGAGCAGATGGTAGGAGTCGGGCCGGGGTAGATAGCAGGAGCTGGAGATGTTGCCCACCGCCGGATCCTCGGACACCGTCAGGGACGTCATTGCCCCCAGGTATTTGTCGAAAAGCCCCGAATACCCGCCCACCTCGTGGAAGGCTGTGAGGGCAAAGCAGTTAGGGGACATGGTGCCCGCGACAAGGCCCTCCCTAGGACCCACATGCCGCAGACGCGCGATGTCCCTGCTCCCAGGTGGAGAGATCTGCGAACTGTGACCTCTGCGCCCCTCCCCCATCGGCTGAGCCCCTACCGTAACCCATGAGGACGAAGGCCCCCGCGAGAATGACGAAGGTCTGCACCGTATCCGTGTACATCAGCGCTGCCAGCCCTCCTGCAATGGCTTGGGTCAGTGGAGACAGCCCAGACAGGCTGCCACTAGTGCATACAGTGTCTTTGTGCGAATTGGAAAAGGGCTCCCCTTTCCTGGAGGGCAAATTTCAAAAGGATGGCCCATTCCCTGGGCTCACGCACTCCGGCATCAGGAGGCAGGGCTGCGTGAGCACAGTGGGGCTGAGTTTTAGGCTCCACTAATGCCAGGTGCCCACATGCAGGACTTCCACTACAGGCCCTCCTCTCAGCCCCAGTTTTCTCTTCTGTGTGATAGGAGGAGGTGATTCTCTAAGGTCCGATTCTCATCCCATTCGAAGGGACGGGCCCCTCAAGCCGGCCTTGGTACCAGGCCCCACCCACGCTGCTCCAGCGTCAGGCCTCGGGCACCACCCCAGAATCCTCCAACCTGCACAGGGTTTGGTGAGCTTTAGAGTCTGGCCAAGTCGGCTCTCCCTTCCCAGGTGTTCAAGAGCTGTTAAATTTTCCTTTTTGCCCAGGCCCAGGACGGGCTCAGATCTCTGAACTTCCAGACCAAATCCAAGGAACGTGGAGGGGGGGGAGTAGTTTGCTTTCCAAAGATTTAGGTCCTTCTCCTGCTTGGATCACATCACACTTAAGAACTTCTCCAGCCCGCTTTCCTTTGGTGACTCCCCTAAGCCCCGCCCACAGATCCACGCTCCCTTCCCTAAGCCCCTGCCACCTGCCACCTGTCACAGTGTAGATCATGGTGATGCCCAGAAGCGCGATGACGGAGGCATAGATATTCCAGCCCAGAGCCTGTTGAATGAATACTGCCCCGGAGAACATATCCACCTTGGGGGGAGGAGCAAGCGCACAGGTCAGGACACAGGGGCCAGGGTGGGGACCCAGGTCCACTTCCTACCCAGATCACGACCCTACGTGGCCACACCTCAAAGGTTCCCTCGTTTTTTGATGCCCTGGTCTTCCCAGGTACCTCTCACTATGGTTGTCGCCCCAGAAGCCTATTCCTTCCAGGCCCTGCCTCCATCACGGTTCTTACAGCCATTGCTCCTTGGTCCCGCCCCATCCAGGGCTTTCCAGAGACCTCCACTGGGTGATCCCACCCTACCAGGGTCTCGACCAGCTCCCCGCGCATGCGCACCGATATCTTGGTGAAGATGTACAGAAAAAGCGAGAGCACGGACAAGTAGAGGCGGATTCGACGGCCGCCAAAGCGCTTTCGCAGGTACTGCGGCATCGTAATGACGCCCGCGGTCAGGTAAACGGGCACGAAGAGCCAGCCAAGTAGCAGCACCACGAACAGCGCCTGTGGGCACAGCGCGACAGCTGAGGGTCACTCCCTGTGGGAGATCCTGCCATGAGTGCGTCCTCGCCCCTGATGGGTCTGAGGAACCTTCTTCTCTTGGTGAAAAGTGCTACTCCAAGGCAAGGTTGCAGGAGGGGCCCAGAGGACACAGATGCAGATGTCCCTGGGCCCTGGTCATTAGGGACAAGGTCTTGATACTTTTTTGGGCCCTTAACTAGAGCCTTTCTTGCCCGGCCAGGCCGTGACCCCTGGCCATCCCTCCCAAGATGATCCCTATCCTCCTCGTCCCCCACAACACACACACACCTGAATCCAAGCACAGAACCCTCAGGCTGACCCCCAACTTCTGCCTTCCCTCTCCTCTCCACCCACCCAAACCTTCTGTCCCTCAAGGCTCAGCTCAGAGGCCTCCTCCTCCAGGAAGCCCTGAGCTCAAATCCCTGATTTTGCTGACCCTCCAAGGTGAGCCTCAGTCCCAGAGCTTCGTCTCCTGCCCCCTTCTGCAAGGGGCTTTCATTTAGCCTAGTGAACCTCACAGGCCACAGATTCAGAGAGCATCAGAAGAAGCACTTCACTATCCTTGAGACTGTTCATCCCACTCCAGAGAGGAGTAAAATCAAGGCCACAGAGGGCGTGGCTGGTCCAGGCTCACATAGCAATAGCGAGTCAGGAGCAGGGCCTACCCCTGCCCTGAACGTGGTATCTCCCACATGCCTCTGCCTCCAAGCTGGCTGCGTGAGCCTCCCTCGAAGCCCAACCCCACCTCACAGCTGGGAAGTCCCACCTCTGGTCCCACATCCCCACCTCTCCCACCTGGAGCCTCTCCAGGTGTGACCTTTCCAGGGGTTCCCACGGGGAGGTGGGGGTTATTGGCAAAACGGGGCGCTCACATTCCACTCAAATCCAGCCACAGCCAGGCCACTTGCCGCGCCCGTCCCTGCCAGGCCCACGAAATGGCCACTGCCGATGTTGCTGGCGAAGAGAGAGGCCCCGACCTGGGTGGCCAGAAGTTGGGGTGAGCCAGGCTGCTCCCTTAGGCCTCCACCCACTCCATAGCCCAGTCTCTCTCACCGGCCACCACGCCATGCTTCGTCCCGCCAGGAAGTAGCCGCCAACGGTGCCTCTGTTGGTTCTGCACATGGACTGGGGGACGGGAGTGGGGAGAGGCCTGGGTTTGGGGCACATCTTTGGACCTCATTAGCCTCCTCAACACATTCCTCGGCCTTGTTTCAGGCTGAAGATTAACCAGCGCACGGCTCCCCTGACGGTTCATACCTGCACCCCCAGCCTCCTCCCAGACACCCAGATCTACCCAGACCCTAATGTAGGGTCCGGTTCCCCAAGCCTGAGTGTGGCTGCATTCAGCCGCACTTTCCTGGGGACCCTGGATTTGGGTTTCTGGTCAGCCAACCATTATGTAGAAGACATCTCATTTAGAATGCTGTCCCGATGAAGATCCACCAACCCCTCAACTAGTCCAATCCAAAGGTGGACAGACAAGGCATGCATGAGTGTGGGCTGGGCCACCCTGGGGCTAGCAAAAAACTTACTTGCCCCCCACCCCGGGTTTCTCCCTCAAAGATCCAGGCATCCTTCCCCTACCACACATCAGGACTGTCCGAGACTTTTCCCCCAGGCTCCAAAAGTGGGCCCCCAGCAGCATCCCCCAACTTCTCACCCACAAGCCGACACCAATGACCAGCAGGAAATAAGCCGCAATGACCAGGATGTCGGCAGGGTTGTCAATTAGGGCCCTCTGTTCCCCCAGCCCTGGTGCTGAGCCTGCCTCTGTGTGTTCCTCCATTCTGCCCAGAATCTGCCCTTCAGGGCACCAGCCCCTGGATTCCCCCCAGGGAAGGATTAATGGTTACCCCTGGGGCAATGAGCCGACAAGTCCCCCCTCCCTGGCTTTGTTTAGCTGAATCAGTTCTCAGCGAGGCTGCAGGCTGGTCCTGCGGAGCTGGACGCTTTCAAATTCAAGAGCACTCCCCTTCCTGGGCCTTAGCCCCCACCCCTTCCCCAGAGCTCCAGGCTCAAAATCACTTCTTTCACCCTTTAAAAATACTTACCCTTCAGCTTTGACATAGGGATCCCGGCTGAGCCAGCCCCCTGATTCTGACTAACCCAGAGGGATCATTTTCAAACCCAAATCTGACAGTGTCACTCCCCTGCTTAGGAAGCCTCCATAGCTCCCCATCACACCCAGGAGGAGGCAGCAGCTTCTCAGCCTGATGCCCCGACCCCTGCCCACCCTTCCCCTTGCTCCTCCATACCAAACCCAGAGTGAAATCATATTTCCTTCCCATTCCCTTGCCCAACCCAGCCCCTGTATTCTCATACCCTCAAACTTTTGTATAAGCTGTGCCTTCTGCCTAGAATGCCTCCCTGCCTCTCAAATGGTCAGCTCCTACTTAGCCTTTAGTGCCCAGCCCATGGCATCTCTTTGGGAAAAACTTCTTGGACTTTGCTGACACAGTTCTGAGCACATTGCATGGACCTTGCCTGGGTCCAGGTCTGTCTCCCCAGTTGACCAAAGACTCCTCAAGAGCAGGAAATGATCTGATTCATCCCTGGAGTCCCATTGCTCAGCACAGGGCTGGATGCAAGAAGGGAGAGGCTGGATAAATATCCATACCTCTGCCTTTCTAGAAGAACTGACCAGACTTGGATGTCTGATTTTGGGAACTGGGTTCATGCTGGAGATGGGGAACGGAGAACAATATTTTAGGGGAATGTGATGAGTTATTTAAGGAATGCCTTCATTTTGGTCCCTTCAAAAGCAGACTCTACGATGAGAACTGGGGTGCAATGACTGTACTGGGGAGCCGATCCCAGTAAGGAGTGGGGAAGAGAGACAAAGAAAGGAGAAAAGCCAATAAAGCATGTGTTGATCGAAAGGTTACCACTGTGACAATCCCAGTGGGGACCCTCTGAGACACTGTGGAGAACTCACCTCAGAACTGACCCCCAAGGGGCCAGAAAGTTGGAGTATTCATTCACCAATCCCTGTCTCTAACTGGCTGGAGGTTACGGAACCTCCCCCACCCACCCCAGGCCCTCCTCCAGAGAGCACCCTTAGACAGAAACTCAGGGAGCAGCTGGGGAGACCGAGTGTCTGGGAAGTGTCTGCATACGACTTCCCAGGTGGGCCAGGTGGATATGGGCAGGGCACCCACAGTGTCTGCTTCAGTGGGTGATGAATTTGAAGGGCCTGGGAGAAGCCCAGGGGCAAGCATCAGAGGACACGTTGGGGTTATGGGCACTTAAAATCAAATCTATGTGTCCTCGCGGGGTCCTGCAAAGCCCTTCGTGATGTGGCACCTAATTCCTCTTTGACCTCATCTCCAACTACTCTCTCCCTTGCTCACTCTAATCAACCACACTGGCCTTCTTTTCTTTCTTCCAATGTGCCAAGCTCTTTCCTACCGCCTGGCCTTTGCACTTGCTGTTTCCTCTGCCTGGGATGCTCTCCTCAGGCTCTTTGCCTGGCTGCCTCTTTCCTCAACCTTCAAAGTCTCAATGTACATATTCACAGAGGCCTTCTCTGATAATCTGGTTCAAGTACTCCCTTCCCCACCTTCACTAACTTAGTTCTCTATTTTTTCCTTCTAGCCTTCGCTCCTTTCCTTCCTTCCTCATTCCTTCCTTCATTAGCAAACATTTATGGAGCACCTACCACATACTAGACAGCATCCTAGACGCTGGACAGATAACGGTCGGCAAAACAAACATGTCATCTGACAAACAAACTCCCAGGAGCTTGCCTTCATTTCAGAAATAAACAAGCAACAAACAAACACTTATTTGCAATAGTGATAAGTGAGGGACTAGGGAGGTGCTGTGGGTGGAAACTAGAGGGAAGGGCCAGCTTTACCTAGGCCATCAAGGAAGTCCCCATTACTTCATCATGCTTGTCACTGTGTTTGTTTTTCCTCTGTCTCCCCTACTAGACTGTGAGGCCAAGGAACATGTTCCCTATGGTCTCCCCAGCACCTGGCATGGAGCCTAGGACAGCACGTGCTCAGTAAACACTTGGTAAATGAATGGCTCAAGACTTGGTGGTGGTTACAAGCCAAGGGATGGAAAGCATTCCCCAGGAAGAATTTGTGGAAGAGGAAGAGCAGGAGGCCTAGGAAGACCCAGGGGGTGGAGCCTCAGAGAGGAAAGGATCTGGGGGTTCTGCCCGAGGCCAAGACAGAGAACCTCACCTTTGTCTCTTGCCCACACATGTTCTCCTTGGCTGTTAGCTCCTCCTTGAGCTGGAAGGGCCTCTGATAATCCATTGTTTCCAGCCTCAAAGGTCCCTGTAGTTAGGACCCAGGAGTCCAGGCCCCCTCCCTAGGGAACATCAGAGTCTAAGGTACCAGGCTTAGAGAGGCCTCTGGGGCTTAGGGATTCAGATGGAGCCTGAACTTCTCCATACTTAAGAACCCCTGGCCCCACCCTTCTCTGCTGGGGCTAGGCTCAGGTGTCACCTCCTCCAGGAAGCCCTCCTTGACTTCCAATCTGAGTTAGAAGCCTCCTTCTGGCTCTTACAGCCCCCAGCGCTTCCCTCAGTCACTGCCCTGACCACCCCAAGTGTCATCCTCTGCCTAGCGGAGCTGTTATGAGTCAATACCCGTATGAGGGAAGCTGTAATTTAATGCCCAGATCCAAAGGGTGGGCACAAATTGGCACTTGAATGGAGCCCCATCTCTGAGGGTCTTTTAAGGAGGGGGAAAAATCTGGAAACCAGCCAAGGTGGCAAGGTGGAAGGGAGTGGGAGGGTACAGATTAAGTGCTTATTTCGAGGATATAAGGAAATGAAGGATGGGGGGTTGGGGACGGGAAGGTTTGGTGGGTCCTGCTTGAGCTCCCGTCCCGGCTTGTCACCGTCTGTACAATCCTGCGCAGGTGGCCAGCTTTTCCTCAGGGCTGAGTCTGAAGGTCCGGCTCCCGCCACAGGGCGGTGGCCTAGAACGCATCACGCATCACAGCCCGAGACAGTATAAGGGGCGGGGCGTCGCAACGCGAGGCACTCCCGCGCAGAGACACAGCACCTGTGTGACGTGGAATGTGTGTTTATGTAGGTAGAAAAAAGTGCACTGAGCAGTGAGGGGCGGGGAGAGGGACATCCTGGCCTGGCCTCGGATTCGTGGTTATTGCAAGGGCCCTCCTCCAGTCGGGGGGCTCCCTCAAGGCTGGGAATAAAGTGAAGGGCTCACGCGGGATCGCTTGCCAGTGTACGACCCACTTCGTGGGGCGCGTGGCCTTAGGATCTGCGGGGCTTTTTCTGAACTCGCCCATGGAGAACGTACAGTACCTTCGGGGCCTGTCCCTCCAGTGGGTGGGGCCTCACGGAGCTGGGCTGGGGGAGCCCCACGCTCTAAGAGCAAGGCCTTGGGGTCTGGAGAGCCCGGTCTTTTCGGGAAGGGCGAGGTTTGGGGGGTCGCGCTCTCCCAAAGGGGCGAGCCCGGCAGGCGGTCAGCCGAAGAGCTTGAGGAAGCAGGGCTGGCAGTAGGGCTTGCCCGCGCGCTCCTGGAAGGAGCCCTTGGTGAGCGGGCGCAGGCAGAAGGTGCAGGTGAAGTGGTCCGGATGGAAGCGGCGGCCCAGGGCCGACACGCATCGGCCGGTCACCGGGAGGCCACACGTGGCGCACAGCGACCCGCGCCGCGCGTGGAAATGGTTCTCGCACAGCGGACGGCCCTCGTGCTCAAAAAAGCTGCCTCCCGAGAAGGGCGCGAAGCATTCCTGGGGAAGGGCAACCGAGAAAGGATGGGTCAGCGCCGATCTCCAGACGAAATAACTTGCCCTACGAGCTGAATAACCCGACCCCAGTCCCAAGACCCCCCCCGCAGCCCCTCGCACTGCCCTCAAAGGCGAAGTCTCGCCTCCCCAGGACCCTGCTCTGAATAATCGCCCCGCCCCAGGCTCCTAGTCCCGCCCCGCGCTGGCCTGTCCCTCCCAGGCCCCGCCCCCCAGCCACGCACCCTGCAGACAAAACAGTCTGGGTGCCAGAGTGCGCTGAGCGCCGAGATGTAGTTATCCAGAATGGGGCCTTGGCAGCCCTGGCAGCGCGGGGCGAAGAGCTGCAGGAAGTCTCGGCGGCAGTAGGGGCGGCCCTCCCGCTCGTGGAAACCTAGGAGCGGGAACCGAGTAGGAGGAAGGAAAAGAGTGCGCGGTGGCACCAGGAGCCCCACAAAATCTGAGGCTATGGGGCCCAGGGAGGCGGTAGGCCGAGAGGGATGGGGTCTGGGGCGGAAGCAGAGCGGGAACGGATGGGATGGGAACACACAGGTGGGACAGGTTGGGGCCAGGAGAGAGCAGGAGAAAATTCGCGGCCCCGAGGACTTCGGAGGTCGTAGTGCGCTGGCCCAAAGAGAGCAGGGCGGGATGTCAAGCGGACCCGCGGCTTTCAAGGTGGGAGTCAAGCTCTCACCCTCATCTCCGAAGGGCTCCCCACAACTGACGCAGCAGAAATGCTCCGGGTGCCAGTGGGTGCCCAAGGCAGTAACCATCTTCTGCGAGGAATAAAAGGGAACACTCAGTGTGGCCCTCAATTTCTACTCCCCTCCCTCTTCCGCCCTGAACCTAGGTGAGTGGGTTGAAGTACGGAGTGTAAGGTGTGGGAGACCTAAGCAGGAACTTGGGAATCAAAGAGAGAGGGCGAAGTCTAAAGAGCCGTGGACGAGAACGAGGGACGGGGCTGGGGTGGGCATGGGAATGGGAGAAGTGTAAGTGGATGAGGCCCATCCCACAGGAGCCTTGGGTGAGACAGAGGCGGGGCTCACGTGTCGGATGGGTTGATTGCAGAGGCCACATCGTGGGGAGAAGCGCTCGAAGTAGCACTCGGGACAGAAGGGAGCTCCATCCTTCTCGAAGAAGCTGCTGCCTCCCAGGGCTGTGGAACAGCCACCGCAAACGAAGTGCTCAGGGTGCCAAGCACGGCCGAGCGCCGTCACCACCTGCAAGTTGGGGGGTGAGGCCCGGGTCAGAGTGGCCCTCGGGCTGCCATGTGCCCCGTGAGTCAAGGTTTGCATAGCACTTTTCGAATCTTATCTCTGAGCAATCAGGATGAAGAATCTAACGTTCAAGTCACTCAGTCTGTAAGTGATGGAGACTCAACCCGTCTTCCAGCACAGTGCCTAGGGCCCAGCATACTTTAGGAACCCACAAAAATGTTGTAGTTTCTTTTAAAATGAGAAGAAAAAATGAGCAAGGAGAAGAATGACTTCATATATAATACTAATATATTCATCTTTATACCAACAGTCATAAAATGCAATTTTTAATATATTTTATTAATGGAAGAAGGGGCCCATGAAGGTGAAAGTGCTTAGGGCCCACGAAAGTCATAATGCCACCCTGCTTTGCTGAGATTGGAAATTCTAGGATGGTGGTAGGGTGCTTTATCTAGCAGGAGGAACTAGGTCAACCACTGGGCACCGTTGCCAGTAACATCTGCTCAGTAATAAGCCAAGGACCGGAGCTCCCGAACCAGACAGGTGGGTGGAGCCAATGAGGCTTTTGTGGAGATTAATTGAGATGGGGGTTTGTAAAGGAGCTAGCGTAGAGCCTGGCACACAGTAGGACCAGAATAAATAATAACTGGATTGGAATTCTTACTCTGCCACTTACTTGCTATGTGACTTGGAGCTTCAGTTTCCTCATCCGTAAAATATGAACAACAATAATACCCACTGGCTCTCAGTAAAGATGGGTCTGTGGGTCTCTACTCCCTTATTCGCAGGGCTCCACTTACTTGCCCAGCAATGGGTTTATTGCAGGAGCCACAGAGGCCCTTGGCTTGGGTGGGAACGCCTCGGCGGCTGAGGTCAGACTGAAGCAGCCCCAGCATGGTGTCTAGGCTGCCTTTGCCAGCGGGCCCTGGTGGGGAGGGGGAGCCCTCATTCACGGAGCTTGGCACTGGTGGCTGGGTTGGCCCAGAGGCCGGAAGCTGCAGCAGAGAGGGCAGGAGAGTTGAGTCAGCAAGGCAGCAGATGTGGGAGGGTCTAAAATGTGTTGAGAGCCACAAATCCACACTGGCCCACCCCTCACTCCCTGAGTGACTCACGTGATTCTGGACCCGGAAGTCAGAGAGTGAGGCCATCAGCCTATCTAGCTCCAGGGTGGCTGAGGTGGCCGAAGGCTTTGGGAGGACAGGGGATGGACTGGGAGGGCTGTGAAGAACACAACTTGTGTCAGCATAGAGCCCCAGAGTAACGCTTCCTCCTGTAACTCAGGCATCCAGGACTGATCACCCCTCTCCCAGCCCTGCCAACTATGCCAAACTCACAGGCTGGGCCTTCTCTTGTCCTCAGATTGGTCCTCCTTCTGCTCTCCTGCAGTCTCCTTGCTAGATGGGAACTGAGACATTATTTCATCTGCAGAGAGGATAGAAGGGCACTGGACATGGGGCCATGCTCTAGCCTCCTTCCCAGTTAAGGC
This sequence comes from Delphinapterus leucas, assembly GCF_059928025.1. Taxonomy (NCBI): domain Eukaryota; kingdom Metazoa; phylum Chordata; class Mammalia; order Artiodactyla; family Monodontidae; genus Delphinapterus; species Delphinapterus leucas. Next base: position 15,273,880 of record NC_143143.1, read on the forward strand.
TTTAGCTGCTACTCTGGGAAGGCTATACCCACTTAGTGTCTGCCCTGCCCTGCCCCCCATCACATCAAGCCCTGCCCCAGTTACCCTGGTACCTGTGATGTTGAACTGAGTAGCGTTAAGTTCCTGAAGCAACCGGTCTAGCTCACAGAGACCCGTGCCCAAGACACCACAGGAAGAGGAGAATGGAGGGGCTGCAGGGGCCGCAGGCTTCGGGGACCGAGGCTTGCATACCGTGCTGGGAAACAGGGTGGGGGCCTGGGTTCAGGGGTGGGGAATACAAGACTGAGTCTCAATGGGCTCCCCCATCCCCCAGTACCCAGCCCCCTCACCTGTACAGATGATCCTTGTCCCCAGAGGCTCCTGAAGATTCCCCGGACCCCATCTATAGAGAAGGACATATGTGTGGGATGATAGGCCTGTACCGTACCCACTCAGGCCTAGATTCCCTTTGCCCCTGCCAAACCTGGCCCTAGTGGTTGCCGCAGTCCCCAGCATCTGATCTCACCTGTGTCAGAGGAGACGTGAGGGGCTCTGGGGGCCGCTCTTTTAGAGCCCCTGACCTTGGCATGTGAGAGGTTGTGGTCTCCAGGTCAGAGAGCAGGGCATCTGCAGGGAGAGGCCGTCAGGGTGAGAGGTTGGGAGGTCAAGGTTAAGGCAGAGACAGGGCCTTAAGAGATCAGAGAACAAGTGTTCTAAGTGGACAGTGTTTGAGGAAGATGGAAGCCAGTATTAGGAGCAGAGGTCAAGAATCAGAAAAAACACAAAGCCAGACCAAGGCAGAGATGTGGAAGGGCAGCAAGGACTATTTATGATCAGAACATCCCACATGGCTCATCCTGAGATTCATATACAAATTCAGCTACCTGATTCTTTTATTCTCCGAATCTTCCGTAATGCAGTCAAAAGCGGCTTTTTACTGGAGCCAAATTTGGCTTCACCCCAAATTGCTCAATTGGCTGTATGCCTGACACCAGCTTTCTGATTGGATGTTCTTTCTGCCACACCCCCTACACCTAAAGAGACCCCTCCCAGCCCTGGCCCACCTCCAGACGCCACTGGGCTCCACCCTATGCACCTCATTGGTGAGTCCGCTGGGACCTGCTTTCTGATTGGCTTATTCTTCACCGTACCAGTGCGCGTTACCCCAGCTGAGCAGCACCCCCTACTGCAGGGTGCTGGAACATTTTCTCTCCCACGAAGGGCACAGCCTTCCAGTCCCAGTTCTAACAGACAGGGAGGATGAGATGCCTGGGTGCGCCTTCCTACCCCAAGACCGACAGACAGATAGACACACACACACACACACACACACACACACACACACACACGCCGCCCCCTCCCCTGCCCCCCAGGCCTGCATCCCCAGATCCGAATCCTTTGAACTCATTACCTTCCAGAATTTAGAAGTCCCTGACCCTTTACTCCGCATCTCTGAGCGCCTTGGTAGAACACTTAACCTCTCCCTGGCATCTTGGCACTCATCTATTATACTTTCTGCCCCAAGGACCTGACCCCTACCATACTTAAGGGCCCTTAACTCTTTCATTCCCAAAACCCTAGGGCAAGCCCATTTTCTTCTCCAGAACTTGATGTCATATTCTCCCTTCCCGTCTACTTTCCCAGTCCCTGGACCCAAGGTGCCTTTAACTCCTCCCTTCCCAGAGCTCCTGAGCCCAGACGCCGACAGGCGCTGCGCCTCCCTGCCCATCCGTCCGCAGCCAGTGATGGAGGAGTGGAGCGAGGGAAGAAGGGAGGGAGCAGCCAGTCTGGCAAAGGCAGGAAGGGAGAGGCAGGAAGGGGGACGTGGAGTCGGAAAGGAGGCGCCGGCAGAGACCAGAAGCGAGAAGACAGGAGGCAGGGATGGAGAGATGCCGGGAGTGCGAAGGGGGCGCCAGGATGGGGAAGCGGGTCCAGGCGGTGGGGAGGGACTGGGGACAAGGGGACCCGGGCCCCACTCACCCAGGTCCTCCATGACGGGGCGCGGGCAGACCGCGCGGGGCGAGCAGGGCGGGGGCCGTGTCCGGTGGGGGGGGGGGGCGGGGGGACGTCCGGGAGCTGGAGGCCCAGCCGTGACCATGTAAGGAAGCCGGGACCCGCTGGGATAGGGCTGGGGGGGGGGGCAATGAACGGGAGAACCCGGGGTGGGGGCCTGAAAGGGAGGGAGGGCCCCGGGCCCCGGCCCACTCAGGCCCAGCCTGCTTGCTTGCTGCGGAGACGGCCACACCCCAGCCTTGGCCTCAGCTGCAGGGAGCCCCCGGCGGCCAGAGCCAAAGTAAGAAAGTGGCTCTTGCAGACTAAGCTGGGGATCCTCTGCCCGGGAGACCCTTAGACACAGACTGAGGTCCCCAAGCCCACCGCCACCCCAAAACTAGCACCCTGAGTCCTAGACAGAGCTCCTCTCCCACCCAGGCTGTTCCTGGGAGCCTGCTCCAGACAGAGTCTTGGGGTTGGAGGTGGGAGTGATGTTCTAAGGGTCAGTCAGATCCCAGGTTCAGAGACCTTCCCTTAGAGACCGTGACAATGACATAAACAGAGATCCCAAAGGGCACGCAAACTAGATACAAAGAAATCTCTCAGAGACAGAGACACACAATGAACCCACCCACAGACTCTAAGCCATAGTGTTGGAAACGGATATACAGACACAGGTAAACAGAAACCAAGGCCCGAGCCCCACATAGACTCAGGGGAAACACTCCCAGGCAGCCAGCCCCAGCCAGCCGTCCCCAGCACTGAGATGAGCCAGACCTGTCCCAAAAGAGCGCTTTCCCAAGATACTGCTGAACATAGCAAAGAAAGCAAGACACAGACTCCAGCCACAAAGGAACAAGAGGCCTTCCCTGGACTGAGACCCTGAGAAATCAAGTCGGAAACGAGAAACTCTAGAGATAGGTGTGGACAGACACAACAGGTGTGGCTGCAGCCACTGGACTGTGGGTCTCAACCCAGACCTGAGTCCAGATGTGAGCACTGGAATGGGGGCAGGGGGTTCCTCAACCCAGCAGTAAATCAGAACCTGGGAGCATTTTTCAAAATACTGATGCCCAAGTCACCCTCCCCTCAGTCCAATTCAGTCAGAAAGGGCCCAGGCATCAGTATTTTTATAAAGCTCTCTGCGGACTTCCCTGGCAGTCCAGTGGTTAGGACTCCATGCTTCCACTGCAGAGGGCATGGGTTGGATCCCTGGTCAGGGAACTAAGATACTGCATGCAGATCCCATATGCCGCGTGTCACAAAAGAAAAAAAAAAAAAAGCCAGAGAGAGAAATGAATAGATCCTTATATAAATATTTATATAATACATTAGTGGGAAAAAAAAAAAAAAAAGCTCTCTGGGTGGTTTTAAGGCACAGCCTGAGAACAGAGACCTGGACACTCCCTGAGGCACAGAGGCAGCACGGGGCAACCTTAGCTCCCCAGAAGCTAGCAGACAGGCCCAGTCCAGACACTGTCCTCAAAGTCAGGCTGCCACCTAAGCGGCCAGTGATCTGGGAGCCAGATTATGGAGACCCTGCCTGGACGACCAAAGCAACGCAAGCCCTTTCCTCACCTGAATGCCAGCCTAGGGCTCCAGCTCCCTCTGGGCACGACTAAGGGCCTCAGGGGCTTGAAGAACACAGTAGGTCTTCCCTCAGAAAAATGGCAGGACAGTTGGCCCAAGATATGAAAATGGATCCAGAGACTAAAGACACACGATGGGTGAAGGGAACTGAGGAAACCATAATGCCAAGGTCTTGGATGTACATCCCCACTCTCACATCCCCTCAGCACAACCCTCTTAGTCCTGATCAAGGTCTGTGTCCAGCTGGGTGGCTATCTGAGCAATGAAGTAGCCTCAGCAGGAAGCAGGCTTCCCCTGGGGCCTAAAACCACATCCTCAGAAGCAGCCTGGGAACTCAACCATATCCCAGGGCTCCAGGAACCAGCGCATAATTACTTATTAAACTCCTGGGCTTCCCTGGTGGCGCAGGGGTTAAGAATCTGCCTGCCAATGCAGGGGACACGGGTTTGAGCCCTGGTCCGGGAAGATTCCACATGCCACGGAGCAACTAGACCCGTGCGCCACAACTACCGAGCCTGTACTCTAGATCCCGCGAGCCACAACTACTGAGCCCACGTGCCACAACTATTGAAGCCTGCGCGCCTAGAGCCCGCACTCCGCAACAAGAGAAGCCACCGCAATGAGAGGCCCGCGCACCACAATGAAGAGGAGCCCCCGCTCGCCGCAACTAGAGAAAGCCCGCGCGCAGCAACGAAGACCCAATGCAGCCAAAAATAAGTAAATAAAAAATTTAGAAAACAGCTCCTATACGCCAAGGGTGGCCTGTATTGAGACACAGAAACCGGGACAGGACCCTACTTGATGGGTGAAGGGGTTGGGGTACCACCACAGGAAGGTAAGCAGAGACACCACACAACAGGCGTAGCCAGCTCCAAAGTGTTTAATTCCAACTCCAGAAAGCTGAGCCAGGCCAAGTGCCTGGGGCCGTGGGCGGTCCTCCATCTTGTGGGCCCCATGCCTCGCCTTGGCTTCTCACTCTTGAGCCTTCAGATCATCAGCCCGGGGTCTCGGTCCACCCTGTCATCGGTCCTTGACGGGGATCCCTTCTGCTCGGCCTCCTCCTGCGCCGCTCTGAGGGAGAACTCCTCACAGACAACTCATCCTCGGGTCTCCTCCCAGGGGACATCAACCGTCGAGGCTGGGACCCTCGCCCGCCAATTCTACCCCCATCATCACAGCCAGGAAGGCCTCAGTTAGGGGCCCCGCCTCGTCGCCTGCTGCCTCCACAAGCCCCACCAGGGCCAGGGCCCGCCTCCGTGGGCACTGCCCCGGTCCCAGGATCCAGCGAGCGCAGTGGGCAGCCAGCCGGGGCCGGCCCAGGCGGAAGACCTCACCCACTGACTCTGGGCCGCCCTGGGGTCCCAGGTGGATGCGGCCCACGGCTTCTTCCAGCTCCTCCTCCAGCCCGGGCAGCAGGAAACGGCCAGCAGCTTCCAGGGCTTCCTCAGCCTCTGAGCCCAGCAGGCGCTGGCCCGGCGGAGGGACGGGCCCCAGGGCAGCTCTGCAGCCCCGGCAGCCGTGCAAGTAATGCAGGACAGGCCAGGCTGCGCTGGGTGACAGGCCCCGCAGTGGCACTAGGTCCATGTGGGCTTCGGCAAAGCTGCCAGCTAGCAGGGCCCGAAAAAAGGGGGAGGCGGTTGCTGAGGCCGCTCGCTGGGCAGGGAGCCGGAGGCCTGAGTCCAGCAGGAAGTGGAGGTCAGGGGCCGCCGTGGGGGCGGGGCCCAGCAGAGGCTCATAGAGGCAAGGGGAGGGCGGGTCCAGATCCAAGGGGATTGCAGGTAGGAGGGCCGGGCTCATGGTGGGAGACACCGGGCTCACGGTGGGAGACACCAGGCCTTGGAGGCAGGAAAGGGAGTCCGCGGCAAAGAAGAGGAAGAGCGGGTGTGGAGCTGGCCGAGTGAGCGCTAAGAGGAGGAGACGGAGGCCGCCCTGGTCCAGAAGCAGCCGGCGCCACAGAGAGGGCTTCCTTCGGGGAGAAAAGAGAACCTTTCAGAAGGTGGGACAGGGCGGGGCTGGGGAACAGCAACCTTGCTCCCCCCACCCCTGCGAGGCACCCACGCCTCCCTCACCGACAGATGAAGGGCAGGGTGAGTGCGCAGGCCACGCGGTCCTCAGGGCTCCCAGAGAGCAGCAGGTGAGTGAGGGCACCCACTCCAAAGGGCGATTCGGCCTGCACGGTCAGGTTCTGCAGCAGCATCTCACCTGCCGGTGTGGGCAGAGCAGGTCAGGTTGGGAGCTGGTATCCAAGATGGCGGTGGGATGGGCAAGACAGGCCTCTGGGTCCCCGAAAGGAAAGGGGGCGAACAACCCCGGGGCAAGGAAGAGGGGGATGACTGAAGGCCCTGGAGGGATGGGGTCTGGACACTAGGAACTGGAGGTCAAGGGCAAGAACGGGGAGTGAGATGGTCAGGGAGTGAGTCTGGGCCCTCAAGGACTGAAACAGGGCACAGAAGCCCCGGCAGTCCCTGGCAGGGCTGGAAGGGGTGGTGGGGCCTGGGAGGACATGGTGCCCGAGCCTGGGTTCACCATCAGTGGGCCCAGTGGTAGTCAAGGACAGTGCAGGAGTCAGGACAATGCGGAACCAAGAAGACACTGGGTAAGGAGACGAAGACAGGCACAATTCTAAGCTGTTCGGGCCAAGCTCAGTGCTGGGGTCTCTGGGCCCCAAGGCTCGGGCAGAGGCTGAAGAACTCTGCGTGTGGGGACAGTGGAGCAGAAGGGAGTCCCTCCCCGCCACCACCTAGTGGCTGAGGTTGTCCAAACGGTGGGCGGTGGGCGGAGGAGGGCAGTGGGACAGTGGGTGAGCTGCAGGGCGCACGGAAGGCATGCAGGGGCGCGTGGCCTCACACGTGGGCAGGGAGGCGCGCGGGTACCCACCCAGCTCCCGGTGCTGGTGCTGGCTGCGACGAGCGGGCCGGGCGCGCAGCGCGGGCCAGTCGTCGGGGGCGACGCCGAGCACGAGCCAGGCGCGCAGCAGCGCCGCCCCGTAGCTGCGCACGAAGGCCTCGAGGCAGGCGGGGTTGCAGGTGAGCCGTGCCAAGATGCGCAGCGCGCGGGGGCTCGGCGAGCCCGGCGCGCCCGTCACGTAGGCCAGCAGGCCGCACAGGGCCTGGCCGGTCACCAGCGCCCCGCTGGGGTCGGGAGCCTGGGAGAAGCGCGACAGCAGCAGCAGCGCTGGCCCCTCGCGGCCCCAGGGCTCCTCGGGGGCAGTGGCGGCGGGGCTGCGGCCGGGCGGGCGCAGGGCGCGGGGCGTCCGCAGCGAGGTCGGGCCCAGGGAGGGGCTGGCCCGACTGGCCGGCTCTGGCGGCGGCGGACAGCGCTCTGGGGACCAGTCGGGAGAGATGTCGCCCGGGCCCGCAGCATAGCCCTCGGAGATCAGCCAGGACCTGCCGAGGGAGAAAGAGGGAATGGAACCCAGAGCCGAGGGGAGGGGGCAGGGCCAAAAGATCGGTTGTGCAAAAAGAGGTGACAGAGGCCAGGAGAGAGGGTGGGCCCGAGCGGGGGACAGGGAAAAAGGGAGGTAGGGGCAAACCCCAGCTCATTTAGCAATTACTGATGCCTGCTGTGTGCTAAGCCCCGTTTCAGGTGCTGGGGAGAAGCAGTGAGCAAAAGGTCCTGCCTCCTAGACTCTCTATTCTAGTGAGGAGAAACAGATAACAAAATAAGAAACCACGAGGTATGCTAGTGTGCAGTTAGTGTGGTGTGAAGTGATGCATACGGAGCAAAGTAAAAGGGAACAGAGAAGAGCCCAGGGAGGGGAGAGCTGACATCTTTAAGTTGGGTGCTGATGAGGGCGAGATCTAATCAAGGCATCTTGGAGGAAGAGTGCCCTAGGCACAGGGAACAATAACCAAAGAGGCCCTGATATGGTACTTATCTGCCAGGTCCAAAAACTAGCTAGAAGGCCAGTGTGTAAGAGTATAGTGGGCACCAGGAAAGCAGTGGGAAATGAGGTCAGGAGTTCACAGAGGCTGACGTTTACTGAGCGCTGCTTAGTGCCAGGTAAGGTGTCAAGTGCCCTCATTTGATCTTTACAGCTCTATGGGGTAGGTATGTATTAGCCTTCGTTCTACTAACAAGGAATCCGATGCTCAGAGAAGTTAATTAACTTTCCTGAGATGACTCAGCTTGTAGGTGGTGGTACCAGAATAAGAACTTAGATGCCAGAACGTATCATCAGAACCAGTGCACATACTACCTTCCAGGGAACCTGTCTGGGCCCCAAAGTTCAGAGGTGCTGGGGTGGCGCCAAGGGAAGAGAGGTGTATTTAATGCGGACTGGAAAGTGGTCATGTTCAGTGAGAACAAGGAGTTAGGAATCAGAGTCAGCAAGCGCCTTACCGAGACACAACGGGTGGAGAGTGAGGGTAGTGAAGAGACTCTACCCCACAGCATCAGGTGGGGACTCACCTGAGGCTCTGGAAGCTTCCGGCCTCTGCCCGCTCAGGAGTCCTCTCCTCAGGGAAGTCCCAGGAAGCAGCTTCTCTTCCCTCTTCTTCCTCATCACCAGCCTCCCCACACAGTTGCCCAGCCAGGAGAGGTACAAGTCCCAGAGCCTGCAGCCGGCCCAGGGCCCCAGTATCATAGAGGAAGCCCACGAGGGCTGCCACAACACGAGGGTGCCAGGCGCTGGCGCGAGGATCCCGCAGCAGGCCCATCAGCAGCTCCAAACCACCAGCATCCCGCAGTCGGGCCCGGTTGATAGCCTCCCGGCACAGCAGACACACGGCCCGCACCAGGGGCTGCTGGGAGGCTGCGCTAGCCCCGCTGGGGTCCCGGCGCCGCCGGAGTTCACCTAGTAGCACCTCCACAGCACCAGCGTTGCCCAGCGCAGGCCTTACCAGGCCCTGGGCGCACAGATTGGCAAGGATCAGGATGGCTGCCTCACGCACTGCTCTTTTGGGGTGGGAGGCCAGGCTGACCAGTGGGCCTAGTCCTCCACCCAGACTTAGCTGCTCAGCACAGGCCCGGGAGCAGCCTCGACTCAGCTCCAGGAGGGCACGGACTAAGGCCAAGGTCAGCGCAGGGTCTGGGGCAGCGGCCAGAAGCTCGGCCAGCGGGCGCACCACTCCCTGCTTTGCCAGGGCCAGGCGGTGCTGGGGTGAGTCCGCCAGGTTGCGGAGGGCACGAACCACACTCTGGCGGCACTGTGAGTCCTGGCAGGCCGTCAGGCCCTCAACAAGCAGGGGAACAGCACCTGCAGAGGGAAGAAGACAGAAGGTGAGTGAGGACAGACACCCAAGCCCTTCTCCCACCCCCAAGCCCTGGGTGGCTCCACCCTCAGAGCCTGCTCACCAGCAGAGTGGATGTCCCCACAGCTCTCAGGTTCCATGGCTAAGTTCCCCAGAGCACGGGCCGTTCGGTTCTGGATGCTGTCTGTCTTCACACACTGAAGAATAGTCACTGCAAGAGGGTTTGGCCTCTTGAGGTTTCTACCCCTTCTTGTCTCTCTCATTAATCACCTCAAGAACGTGGCCTGAGAGAGTCAGGGAAGGCCTCCAGAAAAGGCCTAACACTTGTGGGGTCTGGAAGGTTAGACAGGTAGGTATTTGCTAGAAGGATGGTGGATGGGAGTGTTACAGGGCATTTCAGGTTTCGAAGTAACCTTTGCAAAGGCCCAGAGGTGAGATCTAGTGTTTATGCTATGACTTCATGAAGGGCCTTGATCAGGCCAAGGGCTCAGGTCTTGAATGTGAGGGCACTGGGAGCCACACAGCGTTTTAAGAATGGAAGTGACATGATAAAATCTGGCAGCCATGGGGAGAATGGATTACAGGGGGAAAGAATAAGGCAGGGGGAGCAACATGGAGGCTGTTGCAATAGTGAGAAGACGGCTTGACCCAAGTCAGCTACCAGCACAGCCCAGCACAGTCTCTGGGCGCGTGATGGAAGAAGGCAAAGAAGTGGATGGATTCAGGAGATATTTAAAATACAAAACAGTGAATGAATGATGGGGGTTATACACTAACAACAAAACTTATATTTATTGAGGACTTATTAATGTGCCAGGCCTCTTGTCAATGAAAATTTTAAATATATTAATGTTTTATTTTATCAAAAAATTAAGATTTCATCAAAATAGGCATAATTTCATAGCTGGCAATGAAGTGTAAACTGTGTTCACAACATTGCCACTAGGAGGCGCCAATTTAGCTGGTAAACAGAAAAGCTTGCTATCTTTTGTTAGGATTTGTTCTTTTAAAAAAAAATTGAAGTGTAGTTAATGTACAGTATTAAATAAGTTTCAGGTGTACAATACAGTGATTCGCAAATTTTAAAGGTTACACTCCATTTATAGTTATTATAAAATATTGGCTTAGAATTTGTTCTTTATTTTTCTGGCTGTGCCACAAGGCTTGCGGAATCTTAGTTCCCCGACCAGGGATCAGAACCCAGGCCCCAGGAGTGAAAGTGCCGAGTCCTAACCACTGGACGCCAGGGAATTCCCAGGATTTGTTCTCACTGTGCTAGTTTTTAATAACTAGAAGTACCCAGTCCAGACTTAGATATCTGTGTTCTATCTTTGTATTTCATTTTCTCCCTATTCCAGTGTTTTGAGGTAGCTATTACTCCATTTTACAATCCTAGCCTCGGATGGGTCTAGGTGACTGCAGAGCCCACATTTTCAACCACTACACTTTCTGACCCCCAGCTCATCAAATGGGATTTCAGAGCCCTGCACAAGGCTGGACACAGTAGGCACTGAGTGCCTGCTATGAACATAAATGGAGAGTAAGAATCATTTGAAAGAGTCATCAAATAACCCTTTGGCCTCCACCAGCCCAGGTGCGAGAGAGATGCTCTACAACCAATACCCAGGTAATTGGCATCTGATCTAAGAGGGCTAGGGTATAATTTATAGAGAGCAGTGACGTCATGGGTCATGACATCATGAGAGCTGCGGGCGCTGCGCCGTCAGAAAGCACGATCTTCCAGGCTACAACACAAAGTACTCAAGACTCCACCCAGGCCCAGACACAGACAGAGGTGTGGGTAGAATCCTTCTAGGAAATGGGGGCGGAGCACTTACCCAAAGGGATAATGCCTCCGAGTCTGCGCACTTCAGCCCGGCACTCCCCTTCCGTACAGCAGTTGGCTAAGATGCTGAGCGCCAAGTCCAGCGTCTTGCGCAGGAGCGCTGGTGGCGAGGGCGTCGATGACGACACAGCAGAGGGGGCGGGGCCCGGAGAAGGGGCGGGGCCAGAAGCCGCTGACTCGACAGACGAGGGGGCGGAGCCTGGGCCAGCCTGGGAAGGGGCGGGACCCGCTGCAGCCGCTCGCCGTAGCACCGCGAGAAGGGGGCGGAGCCCGCCGCGTGCCCGGAAGCGTTCGATTCCCCCAGCTGCCTTGACGTGGCGCGTACGGAGGGCTAAGAGCGCACGGCCCAAGGGTGTCTCGTTGGTAGCTGTGTCCTTTCCCCCACCTAGACCCTCCCCGGCCGCCGCCGTGAGCTGCGCGAGGCAGAATGAGAGCGAGTCCGCGGGGCTTAGCTTCGCAGCCGCCATCTTGGCTCAGGCCTAAGGCTCCGCCCTTCTCCTCGCAGCTCATCCTAGGGAGCGGAACTGGAAGAGCAGGACGTGGCCATGCACCTCCTCTCTGACGCTTTTTAAATAGCGCCGCCGCAGTTGTCATGCGAGTCGGAAGTTGTAGTTCTCGATCCCGGTGCTCTGGCTTGCACAGTTGCAGAAGGCATGTTGAGAGTAGTGGTTATCTAATCGTAGTGCGAGCCCCAGAGGCGCGTGCGGCGCATGCTGGGATATGTAGTCCGCGCCGAGCTTAAGACGCCTAGCTTAGGATGGATGGGAAACTCTCTCAAGGGACTCGGGTGGGCCGGTGCCTCTGGAGAACCCAGACATCCGATCATGGAGTTTCAGTACAATGCTGCTCCAGGTGACTTGTCTACTCTGCCCCCAGCGTGTCCTTGGCAGCAACAGCCTTTTCCTTCAGGCTCGCTTCGCCGCCCCTCATTGGTGGCCGGGGCACTGAAGTCCGCGCTGACGGACTGAGAACCCCGAGCCAAGCGGAAAGTATCAAGTTCGTGACAGCGGCTGCAGATGGGAGCACTTGCTCCGCCAGGTGAATGAGAGGGTTAAACCTACCGAGACCGTTCGCTGCCACTTCCTAGAACTGCACGGGCTGGTGGACATTTCCGTTTCCGGTGCTGAATCACTGGGTCCAGAGTGTCTCCAGCTGTGGTTGTGCTTGTGAGCCCAGTGGTTGGTATCTAGGAAACGGTACGTTCTTACCGCTATGGAGTCGGTGGCTCCAGAAACGGCAAGGGAGGACTCCGACGGGGCCGAGTAGCGGGGGAACCGGTCGTCAGGATCCCAGGGAGTCCCGAGGTCCGCCTTCGATTGCGGAGTTTTTCCACCCAAGCGGCCCTTCCTGGTGTGGCCGGGGCAGCCGGCCGCCCGGGAAATGACGATGGGCCTGCAGTACCTACGTAGGTCAGTCTCTGGCCCTGGAGAGGAAGAAGCCCCTGCCAAGACCAACTATCCTGCAGTCCCCAGAGCTTTCGAGTGCCAGGAGTGTGGACTGTCCTCCGCCTACCTCCCTAACCTCATTCACCACCAAAGCAGCCATGGGGGCGACAAGCCCTACTAATGCCCGGAGTGTAGCAAAAGTTTACGACGTGGCTCAGATCTGGTTAAGCACCACCGGGTACACACTGGAGAGAAACCATACCCCTGTCCTGAGTGTGGCCGTTGCTTCAGCTTGAGCTCCAACCTCATCCAACACCGTCGCTCCCACTCAGGCCTCCGGCCCCACAAATGTCTGGAGTGCCGGGAGGCTTTTGGCCGCAGCTCAGACCTGGTTAAACACCAGCGGGTGCACACGGGTGAGAAGCCTTACACCTGCGCTGAGTGTGGTAAGACTTTCAGCGTTAGCTCCAACCTGATCCAGCACCATCGCACGCACACGGGCGAGAAGCCCTACCGCTGCGGGGACTGCGGCAAGCACTTCAGCCTGAGCTCCAACCTGGCGCAGCATCAGCGCTCACACACGGGCCAGAAGCCCTACCGCTGTGCCTGGTGTGGTGACAGCTTTGGGCGCCGCTCTTCTCTGCTCAAGCACCAGCGATCGCACACTGGGGAGAAGCCCTACAGTTGCTGTGAGCGTGGCGAGAACTTCACCAACATCTCGGACTGCATACGGCACCAGCGCACCCACAGTGGAGAGCGGCCCTTCAAGTGTCCTAAGTGTGGTCGTGGTTTCAGTGAGCGCACCCAGTTCACCAATCACCAGCGCGTTCACATGGGTGAACGAGCCTATGCCTGCCCAGAACGTGACAAATCCTTCTCCCACAGCGCCAAGCTCCTTAAACACCAACGCTCGCACACAGGCGAGAAGCCCTATAAGTGCCCCAGCTGCAGCAAGAGTTTTGGAGACAGTTCACATCTGCTGCTGCACCAACACCCTCACACGGGCCAGAAGCCTTATGCTTGCGGCGAGTGTGGCAAGAGCTTCCGCCGGAGCGCCCGCCTGCTCATCCACCAGGTGGCGCACAGCGGTGAGAAGCCCTACGTCTGCCTGCAGTGTGGCAAGGCCTTCGCCCGCAACTCCAACCTGGGCCAGCACCGGCGGATGCTCCAGGGGCACAGCCCCTGCCAGTATCCCTTGCTTAAGTTGCAGCCCAGACTTCAGCTCTGACTTTGGTCCAGTCCTCAAGGAGCCTGAGGGGCCCAGCATTTATCAGTAAACCTCACTTCTGCTCCTCTAGGGCTGCTCATTAGCGGGCTGAATCAGGGAACCCCAGGCTGGAGGAATCGGAACAGAAAAGTGGGCTTCGGCCTGTTCTCTGAGGCCCTGGAGATGGGATTCCAGCTGGAGGGAGAGTTTGGGGATGGCAAGAGCTGGCCCAGCTGCTTTAAGATGCAGAACACCTTTGGCGGCCTAGGTGTGTCCCTTCACAGGCCTAGGGAGTGATGGGGCTAATCACACCAAGAGCAACAGTTACCTCAGCCCAGAGGAATGGGGCTCAATGCCAGGCAAGCCCCCGTGAGGAACGCAGTAGGGGAAGAGGGGGTCGGGGAGGTCCTCACCTCCAGAGGGGACCATAAGGCAGGCTGTGTTCTAGCACAAGTATCAGAGTTTGAATTTGGGACCATTAGGTGAGCTCTGGGGTGTGTGACCCCTTTGAAAGAGAGCTGTCTTTACAGGGTGAAGCTGGTGGGGCCCAGGGCCAAAGCAAAGGACCGGGAGGCCTGTCTGTTGAGTTCGGGGGGTGCCCGGTGACATTTCTAGGCAAGGGCAGAAGGCCCGAGGTTGGTCGTCTGCCCCTACCTCTTCTTTAGCCTTTTCCCTTGCAGGCTCCCCAGGCTTTTTCTCTGATCCCTCAACAGAGGAGAAAATGTGAAGATTCACTTGTGCCCGGACACCGGGGACTAGACATGGTCATTTTGCCAGGGCGCTGGGGCGGGCTGCCTCCGTAAACAAATGTGTTTCTATTGGTAAAACTTAGAGTATATGGGAGCCAGAGGGAGGCTTCCCGAAGCACTGCACAATGTGTGCCCAGAGCAGGGTCTAAGCTGTGAGGCCCTGCTCTCCCCCCCGTAGCTGGCTGTGTTCCTGGGAGAGGCACAGAATGTAGCCCTTATGAGGTTGGGGGAGGCCTAATGCCCACCCCATGGGACCAGGAGCCTCATGCATCTGGTGCCCTGTCCCCAAATCTTGTCTCTCACCAGGTTTGGTGCATCTAGAACCGTATCCACGGGGAAGAGGGGCCAAAGGGGAGGGATGTGAGGTAACTCCTCTCTCAGCTTCTGGCACAGAGTGTCCAGGCTTCTCTTTTTGTGACTGCGTGACCTTGGACAGGTCTGCCTCTTCTAAGCTTCAGTCTCTTCATCTGTAAAACAGGGATGATGAAAGGACTCGGCAAGGAAAGGACTCAGCAGTCCTCAGTTCCCTGCTCTTCCTCAAGTCTGTCACCCTGTCACCGGTGGTGTCGGCCCACAGACATCATGCCAGCGCGCTTCCTAGCTTCTCCCAAAGGTTACAGAAATGAGTGAGACAGCCCCAGTCCTGGAGTAGTTTGGTGTCGTGAAGGAGATGGACTCAGGCTCGATGCTGGCACTGGAGAAAGGGCATCACCTGGAGTAAGTCTAAGAGGCTTCATGAAGGTGACATCTAATGGATGCCACTTGTCTCCTCAAGCTGGGTCTGTGATGAACAGATGGGTTCTGGCATATTCCCCATCAATGGCATCTCAAAATAGCACAAGCCAGTGCCTGAGTTGGAGGCCTGAGCCAGGTGCATCCGTAGTAGGCATTCAATAAATAGTTGTTATGATCAGGTCCTGTTTACTCTTACTAGTGACCTTGGGGCCTCAGCTTCCTCAAAGCTGGATTGCGTTCTCTGCAAAATTGTAACTGCAAGTGGACGTTAGGTACATGGCAGGGGTGGGCATGGGAGGAGGGTTTGTTTGCAAAATCCCTTTCAGTCAACTGGAAGCTAATTTCTCACATTAAGGTAAATAGCCATGTGCCCCATCTCCTCTCAGTTGTAGAGACAGGTCCTGCCCAGAGCAGGGAGGCAGGCCAGTTCTTGGAAACAGGAAGGATGGGCTTAATCCAACAGGGGTTTATCCGGCATTCACTGTGCCCTGAGCTGGGAAAGAGGCACTCTCCAAGCATGTGGCCAGTGCTTAGGCCAGAGGCAGCGGACATATTTGCTTTGGCCTTCACTCTGTGTGTGTGTGTGTGTGTGTGTGTGTGTTTACACTATTGAGCCACCTTTTTTTTTTTTTTTTTTTTGCTGGTGGCTTGTGGGATCTCAGTTCCCCAATCAGGGATCGAACCCATGCCCTCAGCGGTGAAAGTGCGGAGTCCTAACCACCGGACCGCCAGGGAAGTCCCATGAACCAACATTTAAATCAGGAGATTTCACATCACAATCTAGATTTCTAGTTTGCTGTTTTTGGGGAGGAGAGAGGGGAGAGGATCAGAAAATTCAGCAACACTGGAGCTTTCCAGCAACAACGTGTTGACAGGGCTGAGTAGTGGCTGCCCCGGACATGGACAGTCCCCACCGCTCCCTGGTGTGTCCCTGACTCAGCGAGTTTCATTTTAATTACTTGCCTAACAGCTACAGAAAGGCGTTTGGGGGTGACCATCCCCACCCTACACTCTCATGGGTGAGAAAGACCCATGCAATGGAGGCAGTTTCTCTTTTCCCTCACCCCATCCTGCCCCCCACCAGCCATTTTCCTCCCCAGCCCTCAGCCCAGCTGACAGACCGGACCTGCTTTCCCAACACCAGATATCACCCTCTAATATTGAAGCTCCTTTCCGCATGTGCCAGGGAGTAGGGGCAGAGCTTACGGGTTCAGTAAGGCCAGGCAAACCCCTGTGTGCCTTGGTCAGAGGGCCGAGTATTGGGCCCTTTGAGCCTCAGGGAGACAGTCCCCGGCAGACACCCCTCGCAGGGCTATTTTGGGAAGCAAGCAGGTGTGGAGGTGCTCTATAAACGCTAAGGCCCCAGTGGGCTCGGAGGGAGGGGGTGTCAGTAATACTGTCTCCCCTGGGCTGGCCCTGGCTTCTGGACATGTGCTTGGACTCCATCCAGTTCTGTCTGATCTCACCCAGTCCTGGGAGCCCGGTTCCTCCTCTGAGCCTGGTGGGCGGTACAGAGGCTGGTGCTGGGCAGTGGGTGTAGCCCCTGGCTGGCAGCTGGAGTCGCACCCACCCAGAAGCTCAACAGTGGCTGGCAGGTGCTTTTTTTTTTTTTGCGGTACGCGGGCCTCTCACTGTTGTGGCCTCTCCCGTTGCGGAGCACAGGCTCCGGACGCGCAGACTCAGCGGCCATGGCTCACGGGCCTAGCTGCTCTGCGGCATATGGGATCTTCCCAGACCGGGGCACGAGCCCGTGTCCCCCGCATCGGCAGGCGGACTCTCAACCACTGCGCCACCAGGGAAGCCCCATGGCAGGTGCTTTGAGAGGTGCACTGGGGACGCCGGAACAGCATCCCCCCCTGCCCCAAGCCAAAGTCCCTCCCTCCCTCCCTTCCCTAGACATATTCCAGGAGGACAGGGACTCTGCATTGTCCCTGTTGAGTCCCCAGCATCCCACATGGGGCAGGTGCAGAACGCCTTGAGGAAGGTCTGATCACACTGCTTGGGTGATTCGCAGCTTCTCTTCCCTGGGATTCAGGATCACTTTCTGTTCTTTCTTCTTCTGTTCTTATTTCCTGCCAGTTCAAAATGCTTCTCTCTCTCTCTTTATTCCTAAATAATGTGGATTTTCTAAAAACAAGGAAATTATCAATGATCCAGTACTGTCATCTAATGAACAGACTTTATTACAGTTTCACCAATTATTCCACTAATAGCCTTTATAGCGTAAGAAAAAAAATTATGGTCCAGGATATAATCCTAACTAGATGCGCATATTGCATTTAGTTTTCATGGTTCTTTAGTCTCTTTTAATCTGGAAGAATTCTTTAGTATTTTAGGACAATTTCTTTGTTTTTCATGACCTGGAAAAATGCTTACATCTCTTAATGGCCAGCGTCCTCCTGGATCTGAATTAGGCACAACACATTCAAACCTCAGTACAATCTTTGTAAATTTAGAAACTCTTTGGGCACCAAGAAGTTTTCTGCAGGTTCTTCCAGCTCACCCGTACCAGCGTCTTCATACCACTCTTTGCCCACCCCCACTCCCCAATCACTTCCATTCTCTGGGCCTCAGTTTCTTCAGCTGTAAAATAAGCAGATAGGATGAGATGGTTTTCAGGGCCCCTCGCAGAGCTTTCTCTCAAAGAGTTTATGATTCTGCTATGTGTAGGGTGTATGTTTGCCAGCATGGGTTTATACCTGCATTGAAACTTGGCTTTCCCATAGTTTGGGATGTCATTTGACACCCAGAATCTATTCTCACTTCCTTCTAAAGAGGCTCTCTGGACTGTAGTTGTTGGAAAACTAAACACTACATTTCTTAGATTCCCTTGCATATTAGGTTCTTCCAAGGTCCTTGCATGAGATTTAGAAGGTGTGAATGAAATGGGCCACTTTCTTGCTGCTATTTTCTGATGACCAGTAAAGTAGAGGAGGCATGGGGGTTTTCTGCAGTGTTGCAGTGTCTAATCTTCAGCCTTGTGGGTGTCAAGAATCAGGTTGGAGGCAATGAAGCAGCTTCCTAATCCCCGGTTTGCAGCTATGATCCAAGTCTCCTCTAGCTTATATGACACCACGTGAAGAAAAAGTTGCCCCTTCTGGGAAGACACAGCTCTGGGGGTCAACAGAGGGCAAGGTGGAGCCTGACTGGCCCAAGGTCACTCAGGCAGCTGGTGGCTGAACTTAGACCAAAATCAGGGTCCTTTCCAGATGTAGTCCACTTCTGGGTGCCAGGGCAGATATGTGGCTCCCAAAGCTGAGGGGACTTGGCAGAGGGGCACTAGGGTTAGATGAGCGAGGCACCAGCCTCTAGTGCAAAAGTTAAGGGAGCATGAAAATACTCGCAATCAAGATAAATGATACATCTATGCGTACATATTTTTTTAAAGGTTTATTTATTATTTACTTATTTAATTTGATTTATTTTTGGCTGCGTTGGGTCTTAGTTGTGGCACGTGGGATCTTTGTCGAGGCATGCGGGATCTTTCCTTACGGTGCGTGGGCTTCTCTCTAGTTGGAGTGCGCAGGTCTTCTCTAGTTGTGTTGCGCGGGTTCTAGAGCGCATGGGCTCTGTAGTTGCTGCACCCGGGCTCTAGTTGAGGCACGTGAGCTTAGTTGCCCCGCGGCATGCGGGATCTTAGTTCCCTGACCAGGGATCGAACCCTTGTCCCCTGCATTGCAAGGTGGATTCCTTACCACTGGACCACCAGGGAAGTCCCCCTATATATACTTTTAAATCAGAAAGCTACCACCTGTGCCAGCTACCTGCTTTTGTAAATAAAGTTTTATTGGAACCAGGGCCATGATTAGGGTGAGTTGAGTGAGGCAGGGTGGAGAAAATACAGGGTTGATGCCTGTCTTTATTTAAATCTTCGATATTTTGATATTTTGTTCACCATGAATTTTTTGCATTCATTTTGATTTTTTGAAATATCGCGTTGCAATGTCTTCTCTTGATTACTGAGTTTGGGGGCGTTCCCTTAAATTCTCTGCCAGAGGCCAGCTCCTCACTCTCCGTCTTTCCTTAGCGAGAGGTTTTAGGTACCACCACACCACGTTAGGCCAGGTCACCTCCACCAGGGCTCGCTCGCCCGGGCGCCCCAGCCGGCTACTTCCTCTCACATTCTAGTTAGGGACTGGGATGTGGTTCCTCGGTGGCTCTTTATGGTGTGCTCACTGCTCTGACCGGTTCGGCCCATCTTGGGAAGGCCTGGGGACAGGTGGGGCGGGTTTTGGGGAGGAGAAGCAAGCAGGGCGGCGGGGGATGGAGCGCCCCCTGCCGGAGGTTGAGTAAGGATGCCCGGGACCCTCCGCATCCGGGTCTCGGCCCCTTGCGGGGACTACATTTCCCAGAAGGCGCCGCGGAGGCTGCCAGCCGTGGAGGTTTGGCTGCGTCCCTCGCAGCCGAGCTAGGCGCCGCCGCCGCCGCCGCGTTTTCTCAGCCTTCTCTCGGGTGTCAGCCCTCTCGGGATTGGGCCCTCTGCCACGCCACGGATGGCTTTCCCGGAACTGGGGTCTGGCCCTCTCCGGAACGTGGGGGCGACTGGCCCCGTCTCGGCTGCACCTCGGTTGTGTCATGCAGGAGACGCGCAGGTGCGGGGTCTCAGTGGGTAAGAGCTGGCGATGGGCAGCAGCCCGGCCCGCCGCCTCCACCTAGAGCAGGGGGCGTTTCTGAACACACGCCTCCGCCGAGCCCCTTTGAGGCGGCACCCCATGAGCCCCGAAAGCACACGGGTGTTATCCGGGGTTGAAAGGGCGGGACGAGCACCTCCACTGCCCTTTTCAGCTTTCCACCTTCCGTTCTCTTCCTGGAGTCCAGTTATTCTATTAACTCCCTTAAGCAACCACAGCCCCTCCCGCCTTAATATCCGGGCCTCTACTACTGTTCCCAAGGTGTCCGCTGCGTTCTGCCTTCACCACGCTACCCCACCCCGCGCACCCGCCTTCCGTCAGGTTAAGCTTTCTCAGCTCTCCACTAGGCCACTGTGTACCCCCAGCCCGGACACAATCATGTAGGCTTAGACGGTTTGGTTAAGTTAAATTTTATCATCATGTGACACTGAGGCCAGCTACTGAGGGCTGCACACACCCAAGTTCAGGACTCGATCTTAGTCTATTGATACCCTGGACCCATTGCTCAGAAGGGAAACACTGCAGTGAAGGAAGGAGTAACCTGTGGAGGTTACTGAGGATAACCTGAGATATCCCTTTAGTTCAAAGGTTCTCAACCTTGGCTGTACGTTATTGTTATTACTCTGGGGTACAGCCTAGGCAAAAGAATTTTGTAAAACTTCTGGTTAATTCTAGTGTGCAGCCAGGGTTGAGACCACTGCTTTAACCCCTAGGACAGATGGGTGGGGCCTGGGATGGCCAGAAGCACTAGGCCAGGCCCCTCCAGCTGGGAGCAGCCTCAACCCTTTATCCCAGTGTGCTGCACAAATCATTGTTAACATTTTCTATGTGTCCCAGGCTGTGGAAAAAGGAAGCTCTGCCCTACAGTAAGAAACGTATCTGACAGCCTTATGTAAGGCAGTTGGAAGAAAGAGACAATAATCTCAGGAAGAGGTAAGGAAAGCCCAGGCTAGACAGGGAATGAAGGAGGGGAGAGCTATGATAGTCACAGAGTGGTGGATTATGGTGGCTAACAAGATCGAAGTTTTTGGCAACCTGTGGCACTTTCAATTGTCACAAGGGCTGACTGCACTGACTGTGTCCCAGCTGACTCAGAGAGCATTGCCAGAACTGCTGTGGTTTTCCTAGGGCCCCCAAGACCATGAATGGGCCACGGTCATCAGGCTTGGCTCAGTCTCAGACACGAGCAAATTGAACTGTGGCCATTCAGATTTTCAGAAGAGTGTCTACTTTATGAAGGCCAAAGGCCCTTTCTTACATAGGGCATCAGCTGCACTCCTGAGGACGATTTCTACACAAGAGATTCAAAAAAAATAAGCTCTGTGCGTGGCCTGAACATGCTCATGACAGCATTTTCTGTAGTAATGACATTCCAATAATAAAAGAAATGAATAAAATGTGGGATTTTAAATAAAAATTGTATGTAGCCATTAAAATATCCTTATGAAAGAATATGAATGAGCCAGAAAATGTTCACAAGTGAAAAAAGAATGCACAAATTCTTTTTGGAAAGCAAAATTAGATTCATCTTTTGCTTGGAGTAGTTTTCTCTTGTTCAGTAGCTAAACTATGACTATAGAGTAGTCAGAATATGTAGGCATGTTGGCAAAGCCTGAAGAAACATGCAGACATGATGATATTATTCTTAGAAGTGGTGGGATTATGGAGGAAAGGTAGTTTCTTTTTCAAAATTGTCCTAATGAGATAGGCATTATAGCAGAGAAATTAGCAGGAAGCTCTCTTGAGCCAGACCGTTTGGGTCCTGGTTCTGCCACTTATCGTATGGATGAGCACTGGCAAGGTTAAAACCTTTCGGTGCCTCAGTTTATTCATCTGTAAAATGGGGTGATAGTCCCTCTCTTGGTTAGTTGTGAGGTTTAATCAACGTGCGGAAATTCTTAGAACAGATAATCTCATTAGTACAGATGTGTAGATGAAATGCACTGGACCCAAGTAAACAGCATTGTTTTTAGTTGCTTTTCTCTGTTATTGCTATAGAAATAACCATGATCTCATTGACTGGCGGGCAAAGTGACTGGGAAGACTTAGATTGGGTGTGGTCACTTTCATGGTCCCTTTGGTTAACTTTCCAAGTGTGTCCACATTGTAACTTGGGAGGACAACAAAGATAAAAGAATCTGAGTCTTAGCATAAGCAAACCTGAGCAGCCGGAAGTGGTTCCTTGATTCAGTTACCATTTATTGGGGGCCTACTGTGTCAGGCACTAGGCCAGAGCCTCTGCTCTCGCGGAGCTCAGTCTACTGGGGAGTCAGACATGTGACCAGACGTTCCTGATGGTTCTCAATGCCACTGCAACAGTCACCACACCAAGTGTGATAGGAGAATTTGGGAAAGCTTTCAATGGAGCTGGGGCTCACGTGATAAGTAGGACAAGTTTAGGTGACAGGAAAGGGGGAAGGGCATTCTGGGCAGTTGGAAGTAAAATAAGTACAAAAGCACAGAGGTGTGAAAGGCCATGGCGATTAAAGCTGCAGAGGGGGGGCAAAGCCAGGCTGAGCTCTGCTGTCTGTACTGAAGCATTTGAACTCTTCTGTAGGCCATGTTGTGGGTGGCGTTTAGGCACAGGTGCTTTGAAGCAGGGGAGTGACATCAGATTTAATGCTGGAGTCTGGGGTTTAAGGGAGAACTATCACTGGTGGATTATATGGATGATAAACCAGAATGCAGGGACTGGAAGCAGGGGAGGCTGATAAGGAGTCTTTTGCAATAATCCAGGCAAATGATGACAAGGATTTGCACTTAAGGCAGTAGAACTGGCAACAGAGAGGAGAGGATGGAGTTGAGAAATCTTTCTGAAGTAGAACAAAAAGGATGTGGTGCCTGAAGAGACTTGAGTTGGAGGTGCAGAGCTAGGGGAAAAGCGGAGTCAAGGACTTGGGTAGGGGAATTCCCTGGCGGTCCAGTGGTTAGGACTCCGTGCTCTCACTGCCGAGGTCCCCCGTTCAATCCCTGATTGGGGAATTAAGATCCCACAAGCCTCACAGCCAAAAATTAAAAAAATAAAAAATAAAAAGAGTACACATGAAAAGATAAGAATAATAAGTAAAAAGAAAAACAGGACTTAGGTAGCAAACCTGGAAACGGGATGGGTGATGCTCTGAGGCACTTCTATGCTGTTGGAGTTCTCATCGAACTCCACATTTTTTTTATGCTAATGGCACATGGTTGGGAAGACCAACAAAAATTTTTAAATAGTTTTTATAAAACACAAGGGAAATAATTTATTAATCACTGATGTTGAGACATCACTTAATATTATGCTTGTCCATACCAAGGATATAAGGATTTCTGTAACATACCTTCGCCTACTACCTCCCTAAATCCCTCTGTAAATTGTGAGATTTGAGGGACAGGAGAGAGGAGAAGTTGTTCCTTTTGAATCTCAAAATGATGTTAGACAAGAGAAGCCAGTCACGAAAGAATGCATAATATGCAATTACATTTAGATGAAAATTTACAATAGGCAAAACTAATTTATAGGGGCAGAAAGCAGATATCAGTGATTATCTGAGGCTGGGTGGGAGAGAGAGTGGCTGACTGCACAGGGGCGTGAAAGAACTTTGAGGGGTGATGGAAATGTTCTATACCTTGATTGTGTTGGTGGTTATGCCAGTGTATACATTTATCAATATGGGCTCATCAGATTTTCAGCAGGAGGGGTACTTGGGCAGGTGCGCCACAAGAGGGCAACAGTAACAGAAGATGCTGGCAACCCTCAGGCCATCGACAGAGTACCAGCTCAGTGGGAACTTCCAAGCTGAGGCTAAGGGATGGGAATCCCCAAGGAATTGTTTGGTGACGACCAGCAAAACTGAGTGGAGAGAGGGGCGCCTAGAACCTTTTCAGGTAAAAATACCCCGTTCATTTTTGTTTTCTCCAAGAGCCATAATCATTCAGTAGGGAGGGGGCTTGAGGGGACTGTGTGTGGACAAAGAAGCCAAGTAACTTTAACTGGAATAAGGTCCCATCTTCTCAGCAGCAATTCCAAAATACAACTGGGAAAAAGCAACTGTAGGAAGAATTCTGTTATAGCTCAGTGAGGGCGTGGGAATAATTTAGCAACACTATATAACATTTAACTGTTCAACAAGGTTACTAAAAACAAAACAAAACAAAAAGCTGAAGAAAGACATGTAGAACCAGTTTAGACCCATCAGGAGGAACAGGTATGGAGACCCTTCTTGAAAATATACCTTCCTCATTTTTCTTTCATATATTTAGATTAGGTATCAATACATAAAACTTATTTTTCTTTCATATATTAAATTCATATCAGGTACATCAGCTCTTGATCAAAGCTGGGGGCATCCTGTTGGACTGTAGCTCTGAAAAGGTGTTTCTATAGCGTTATCCAAAGTAACACGGTCCAAACATTCATTAAATACACCTTTTTAGAGCACCCACTTCATGCCAGGTTCTGTGCTGGTGCTGAGGAAAGAACCACGGACAAGGCAGACGTCAGCCCTGCCCTGTCTTGCAGTTTTCTAGAGCCTCTAGGGTTCACACAGCCCTGCATATTCTTTCTCCTTTTTCCTCCAAGTAGTCTGATTTTTCAGACTGAAATAACATACTTAGCAGTAGACACTTGTCAAGTTTGTGGCTGTCCAACATCTTTGGAATACTCGTCCTACATTTTCTCCAAGATACAATTCCTAACCTCCTGAAGGCAGAAGCCAGAACTAGATTTCCCAGCCTTTCCCGAAGCTATGGCACAGGCAATGACCTAGGTGTGGCCAGTTGGTGCCCACATGATTCCTTGATTGAGAAGAGAGCAACTGAAGGATGCAAGTTTCATGAAGAATCCATTTTCAAGAGGGGATGAGGGTGGAAGAATCTAGCTTTTGATGAAATAAAATGTTTAAGGCGGGACAAGGAAATTTTTAAGCATAAAATTCTCGGCCCGTTTGAGCCACTACCCCCTCCCCTTTAGTGTGCATTGTGTATCTGCCTTATACATTAACTAGATACCCTTAGACGACACAGGAATGCCTACTCGCTCCCCTCCACCCCCCAAAAATAGCAATTTCCTCCTGGTGCCAGCAAGGTAATTCCTTGGAGATAACATTCCTTTCTCAATCCTGTAAGGGGTCACAATAGCCCACTACATGCCTTGTTGGAGTATGTAAACTGTCAGTATGTTACATTGATGTATAACCCTTTGTCTCAAAAACCTACATAACTGTATCTCGACCTCTAACAGGTGGAACAACCCTCAGAGCTTTCTGAAAGACTGTCTGCCAGGTTATAACCCTCAGGTTGCCTCCAATAAAATTTTCCATTTCTTTTTTTTAAAATTAATTAATTAATCTATTAATTAATTTATTTATTTAGGCTGCTCCGGGTCTTAGTTGTGGTATGCGGGCTCTTAGTGGCAGCATGCATGTGGGATCTAGTTCCCCGACCAGCGGTCAAACCCGGGCCCTCTGCATTGGGAGCGGGGAGTCTTACCCGCTGGACCACCAGGGAAGTCCCTATGTCTTTCTTAGATTGACTACTGATTAAATTTTGGTGACACTTTCCATGGCAGCATTGATGACGTTTTTGGCACTCAGTGTCCAGCAGTGTGAACTATGTCTGCACAGCTGGCCCACAGAATGGTTTGTTTCTGGCGGTACCAGAGATACTGCGAGCTACCTAAGATTCACAATTGCGTATCTTTTTAAAGCTAGTTAAAGGGAGTTCTGCTCTTTGCAAAGAACTGTGACTAATACATATACTGAGCTCCTGTTCCGTGCCAGACTAGGCTGGCACAATCCTCTATTGCTTTACCTAAACTTCATAAAGATCATTTAAGGTACAAATTATTATACAGTTTACACCTGAAAAAACCTGAGATTCAAAAGGACACAATTCATTCTACAAATATTTATTAAAGGCCTACTGTGTGCCAGCCACTGGGAATACAGTATTGAACAAAATATTTCCCCACAACTATAAAAAGAATGGCATATTGTATTTTAAATGTCCCCTTACCAAAATAAGACGCACAGCACAGCAGCCGTCTGGAGAGAAAGACCTCCAGGCAGGCCTCGTTCTAAATATAGAAACCCCCTAAAAATAGCCACCCACGTTACAGACTCAACAGGTGATTGGCCGGAACAGAGGGAAGGGGAACCGAGGCCTCAGTGAAGGAGAAGGAAAGGACGGTGCCGTTGTCCCCAGCTTCTCTCACTGACATGGCTTTGCCTCTGAGGTCCTTGGGTCGGGGCTTGGCCAGTGCGGCCAAGGGAGACCACGGAGGGACAGGAGGTGAGTTGCAGCCAGGGCCTGACCCTGTGGCTTCCTGACCTTGTCCATCTGTCCCCCACTCCTGCCTCTGGGACGTTCCAGGGTCCTGGCGACGCCTCCCCCTCCCGCCCAGTCCGTCTCTCTCTCAGCCCTGCCTTTCCCCGCTGCAGCCCGCACCTGGCGCCTCCTGACCTTCGCGCTGGCGCTCCCGAGCGTGGCCCTCTGCACCCTCAACTCCTGGCTCCACTCGGGCCACCACGAGCGCCCAGAGTTCATCCCCTACCATCACCTCCGGATCCGCTCCAAGGTACACTGGCCCGCGCGGGCGTGAGCGAGGGGGTGCGGGGGACCCCCAGGCTGACGCCTCGCTCCCCCCTCCCTCTCTCCACAGCCCTACTCCTGGGGAGACGGCAACCACACTCTTTTCCACAATCCCCGTGTCAACCCTCTGCCCACGGGCTACGAAAAGCCTTGAGGCCTTGGCCGATGCCCCCAGACGCAATAAAAGTGTGGAAGCCGTGTGTGGCCGCGGGCTCCATGGGAACCACGGGGCGGGGCGTCCATGGCTAGAGCTGGGCTTGTGCGCAAAGTGCAGTGGGCGCTCCACGTGGTCTTCCGGAGACCTTGACTTGGGAGGGACTTGAGGGAACAGCCTCGATGGACAGGTAGGAGATGGCCCCTCCCCTCTCACCTATTAATAATGAGGGCTCTAGGCTGTAAAGGGCTTTAACATACACTGACTTCTCACAGTAACTCTGGGAGCAAGGTCTAAGTTTGGTTCCACCTTCTCCAGAAGAGGAATTTGAGATTCTCAGAGATTAAATGACTTAAATTCAGGCAGCTCGTCGGAGGCCCGGTGGAGACTCAGGGCTGCAGATCCTGAGGTACCACTCTTTTCCTGACACACATTCAGGGCCTCTGTGATTTCCCGCTGTCTAGAGACAATTGTGATTTCAAACACAGGATCTACAGCCCTCTGTGTAGATCTTCATGACCTAATTCTGCATTTGGAATATTTTGGTCATTCTCTATGACCACCTTTAATGGGTCTTCTGTATTAGTTGGGGGAAATTAGATGCTCCCTTTCTGGAAGCCTGGTTCTCCTAGTTTTGGGGGACCCCATTCAAGGGGGATGTTGGTTCAGACAAGCTCTGGACATTTCATTCACCTCCTAGGACAGTCAATTCACTTGCCATTACCAAGGAGCCTGACGCCTAAGCTGAAACCCATGACCAACACACACACACACACACACACACACACACACACACACACACACTGAACTTATTTTGCCCTCCTCTCCTAAAACTACTCACGGCACCATTAAGAAAAGATGCTCACAGGCCCCAGTCACCTGAGAAAGAGAGAACATTTTCTGTACCCACAAGCAGCCCCTCCCCCCTTACTAGAACAGCATTCAGGTCCCTAGATTAGAGCTCTTTCATGCAAGGAAATCGTGTTATAAACATCCTCATTTAATGTGACAGTTCTTATACATATGAGAATTCATGCTGGCATCACGCCCGCTTCTGTAAAAAGTGGGTCATCACTGAAGAAGTCTGGTAGATATGTAAAAATATAAAAACCTTTCGATGCCTTGGGAAGATGGCTTAGCACCTGGCAAGTTGCTCAGGCCAGTCCAGATCTACACAGAAGTTATTCCCATGGAAGTCAGCCCATGGGGGTACAGCTAAATGGGAAAGTGGATTCTTAGGACAAAGGCTGATTGGGGGCCTCACAGCTGAGATACTCCCCACTGAATGTGACAGTGTCTTCAGGGTTGTCACCCATCATTTCTTTGTATTGACGTTTGAAGAAGCCACACTGTGAGGGGAAATAAATCAGAAAATCTGGATCAGAGGGCAGGGTAGGAAGTTGGGAGTAGGAAGAAGCTGAGACAGAAGAAGGAAGCCAAACTGACTTGTATTTGTGTGCCAGAACACTTATGTGAACAACAGCTATCACGTACTGAGTGTCTTCTCTGTGCCCAGCTCAGTAGCCGTACAGATCATCCATAGCAGAAAAGCAAAGATTCTGCATACCCTGGCCTCATGTTTGTCTCATTTCAGTCACTCTATGATGTAGGCATTATTTCATTTTGAAAATGATGAAAGAGCCTCAGAGAGGTTGAGCAACTTGCCTGACATTGTACAGCGAGTAAGAGCGAAAATGTGTACCCGGACCTGCCTGACTTCACTGTCTGAGTTCTTCCTGCTATACCCTCCTGTCTGTGGGAGGGCTGGGGTCGGGTGCTGGTGGTGTCAAGAGTGAGATGAAAGCACTCACCTTGTACAGTGTAGCTGTGATGAGAGCCAGCACAGCAGTCCTCCCACAGAGCTGCTCACAATGAGGGGGATGGGGTTATAGACCTCATACTCTTCTAGCACCATCTCCACCTGATTTGGAGATCAGAAAGCATCAGGCCTCTTGCTGTTCCAGACTCCTCCCAGTTTCCCAATCTTTAACTCCCTCCCTTTCTTTATCAGTCTCTACTCCAAGGGGTGAGATACAGAAGCACTCATGGGCTTAGAACAGTTGCCTGCCTAGGGACCTCCATTCTTCCTCCCTCCAGGCTTGCAAGCCCCCCACCCAGCATCACAGATTTAGCATCAGGAGCTCTCTGATCAGCCTGGTCACTGCCTACCACATGGTCACTACCTGGGCTCTCAAGAATGCCTCCTGTCCTTGAAGCTGGGAATACACGGATCTGTTGAAAATTATTTCAGCCACACTCACGACACGTGTCTTCTTCTGCAAAGTCTACAAAAAAGAAGGGGAGGGCTGGGAACTAGCTCTGGGGAGGGCTTGGGCTTAGAGAAACACCCTGGCTTGAGGTGGGCACAGACACATCAGGCCCCACCTGAGTCTGGGAAGGGACACACCTGGCTGGCCCAACCGAAGCTGAGGTTGCCCTTCAGAATAAAGTCAAGTTCCTCCTGGATGCCAAAGGAGGGGATGTCACAGCAGAACCTCAGGCAGGCAGCAGTGGAGCAGTCCTGGGGACAGGAGAGGAATGAAACTGAGGAGGGTCTTCACTTAAGGAGGAACCACAAGAGAAAATGAAATCTATCACATTTGGGGTGGGGAATAGATGGACAATCACAGAACGTAAACATGGTGATACAGCTAGCAGTACATTTCCCTGGATCCCCCAGCTCCTAGCTCGTTCTGCAGTGGGATCCTTCTCACCAGCACGAGACTGCTTGGAATCTGGGTCTGGAAGTCAGGTTGCTGGGGAGGTTCCCTCTCTGACACACAGGGGAGACTCTAGGAAGAGAGGGGAATAGCCATAGAAGGATCCACAGTCCACTGGTGAGAGGGTATGAGGCACTGTGGGATCAGATCCTGGAGAGTGACAAAAGACAGGCAGGCACCCATGAAGGGGCCACCATAGCCAAATCCCACACAGCCACACCTTTCAGCAGGACTGGGACCCAGAAATGAATGCTGATGGCCAGATCTCTCTGACTCAGGTTACTCACCTGCAGAAAGTAGAGACAAAACATTACTGTGGTCCCTGGAGCATCCCAAATCCCCCGCCACCTTTCCTGGCTTCAGCCCTCGACTCCTCTCCATCCTTGCCCACCAGCTTCCTACGTTCACATGGGAGGGACAGACGTGGATATTCCCCAGCCTCTCACACGATATCGATGCTCGGCCTCTTTTCTGCTCTTCTGGTCAGAAGCTGAAAAATTGAAGTACTTGGTGGATTCTTCCTGCCTGGAGAGAGAGAGGGCTTGTTGGTGAAGAACACCCCTGGGACCATCCTCAGTTGCACGCCAGCCTGTGCTGAGGCCTCTGTTGGGCCCAGCGGATGACCCAGGGGAGCGATGATGGTCCCCCTGTGACTCTGCAGCCTCAGCTTCAGCCCCTCTCCTTCGTGGCCTTTTCCCCCGTCCCCCAGAACTGCTAGCTTGTCCCTTGAGACCCCGGCCCTTTCCTCTCCCCATGACTTTGCTCAAGCTCTTTTTCTTCCTGCTTGGAATGTCCTTACCCACTCCCCTTCTGGAAATTTTCACTTAAAGGCCCAACTTGAACATGACCTCTCATCATGTCTGAACATTTCCCACGGGAAAAAGGCGTTCCCATTGCTTTCTCTACTAGGTACACGGTTGGCCTCCCGTAATGCTTGCAGAGGCAGCTGCCAGAGCAAATAACCCTAAGGGGACTTGAGGGAACCAAGGCCTGGAGGTGGGGTGCAAGCCCTTCCATGATGGGAATGAAGAAAATAGATCCGGCTCTCCTGGGGCAGTTAAGTAATTGGGAGGAAAGATGGTGTGTGGACGCAAGCCCACAGAGTGGACATAAATGTTCCAGGCTGCAGGTGGCTTTCCATCCATGCATCCATCCATCCATCCATCCATCCATGCATCCATCCATCCATGCCTCCATCCATCCATGCATCCATCCATCCATGCATCCATGCATCCATCCATCCATGCATCCATCCATCCATCCATCCATCCATCCATGCATCCATCCATCCATCCATGCATCCATCCATCCATGCATCCATCCATGCATCCATCCATCCATGCATCCATCCATCCATCCATGCATCCATCCATCCATGCATCCATCCATCCATCCATCCATCCATCCATCCATCCATCCATCCATGCATCCATCCATCCATGCATCCATGCATCCATCCATGCATCCATCCATCCATGCATCCATCCATGCATCCATCCATCCATCCATCCATGCCTCCATCCATCCATGCATCCATCCATCCATGCATCCATCCATCCATGCATCCATCCATCCATGCATCCATCCATCCATCCATCCACGGCCTCCTTTAGTCAACATTCATCATCTGGTAGGCTGCGTGCTTGGCTCTGGAGACTCAACGGTTAACAAGCCATAACCCCTGCCTTCCCAGGGTTTAACATCTAAGGGCTCAGTGGAATCAGGCAAACAAGCAGAGGGACCTGCAGGTTTCACCAGCAGCTAGTGTGCAGAAGCCAGGCCAGCCCTACAGAAACTCCATGGGCCCCGCAGTTTTCCCACAGATGTGACTGTCAGCTTGGTGATTAAGCACATAGGCCAGACCACCTGGGTTCACATCTCAGGTCCACCGCTTCCTACCTGAGTAACTTAAGGCAAATTCCTTAACCTCTCTGGGCCCCTGTAGTTTTTCCCTCTTGAAAACGGAGATGCTAACAATAATGCCTGTAACAGACTTGTGATGAGGTTTGTAGCAGTGCCATGAATGTTAAAATCTATTTTTCCACTTAGTATACTAGCCTTCCTCGCCGCTCCCCATCCTACCCCTTTCTCTCTCTGCTTCAGTTTTCCCACCTTAAAATCTTCCAGTTCTAAACCTCTTTACAAATTTGAGTAAATCACTCAGCTTCTCCAATCCTTGGAGAGGCACGTAGTATATGGCCATGGGCACAGCTCTGGAGCCAAACCACCTGGGTTTGATTCCTGGTTCTGCCACTTACCAGCTGAATGACAGGGGTAAAAAACCTCTGGATTTCCTTGTTGGCAAAAAGGTGTATAACAATAACTATATCAGGACCTCCCTGGTGGTGCAATGGTTAAGAATCTGCCTGCCAGTGCAGGGGACACGGGTTCGAGCCCTGGTCCAGGAGGATCCCACATGCCGCGGAGCAGTTAAGCCCGTGCACCACGACTACTGAGCCAGCGCTCTAGAGCCTGCGAGCCACCACTACTGAGCCCAGGAGCCACAACTACTGAGCCCACGTGCCACAGCTACTGAAGCCAGCGAGCCTGGGGCCTGTGCTCCGCAACATTAGAAGCCACCGCAATGAGAAGCCCGCGCACTGCAACGAAGAGTAGACCCCGCTCGCCGCAACTAGAGGGAGCCCGTGCGCAGCAACGAAGACCCAACGCAGCCAAAAAAAAATAAATAAATAAATAAATTTACAATAGCTATATCACAGACCTAATAGAGTGGTTAAATAAATGTAAATACATGTAAAGTACTTAAAACAAGGCCTGGCATATCGTAAGTATATATGACTGTAAGCTCTTATTGTAAATTTCAGTGTTTTCCCATGGATAGAAGGGGACATTCACACATGGAATTTGGAAGGGCAATGACACTGCCTGAACCCCCTCTCTAGTTCCCCTAAAAATTGGCACAGCAGCAGCAGCAGCAAACTCTGTCCCATGGCAATATTATAAGCTTCTGATCAACTCTAAAGCCTCTGGAATTTAGCCAGGTGGGTGGGGCTCCTTGTCCTGCTCCCAGCCTGGCCCCTTCCCCAACCTTTAGAACCCAGAGCAGCAGCCCTACACTTGCCTTTCCTGTGGGCTGCTCAGCCCTGGGCTCTTAAAAACCGTCCCAACAGTTTCTCACATCTCTGCTGTCCTCTGAGTTTTGTGAAAACCTGACCTTCTCTTCACTCTGTGTGGTGACAGACCATATCCTGTTGGGCACAAGCTCCCCACTTCAGAGTGCTCAGAAAAGCCTCAGTCTAATCTAGTAGCTTCAATTCAGCGTATTCGTGTTTAGCACAAAGGCTGGAACTGGCTTCATGTTAAAGGAAACCTGCACCTTGGAGAGAGAGAAGAGGATACACAGTGGTGGCAAGATATGTGTGTCCCACCAGCAGGTCAGTTCGTCAGAGAAGAACCAAGAATTGTGGGATATGGTGCTATGGTATAAATATATGGCTGGTCACAAGAATCGCCATGTGGGGAATCAGAGTGGCTAGCTTAGATACCCATCCTCAAAAGAGCAGGCTGGCCTGCAGCGGGAGGTACTAGGCTTGGAGGAAGGTCCAAGGGGAGGGCCAGGAATTAAGTACCTGCTGATCACTGTGTAGACAGCATATTTCACTGGGAGCTCCAGCTGGAAGGTAGTGTTGTTGGATGTAGGCTTATTATTTTCACTGGAGGGAGAGAGGGGTGACTGGTTGGGAAGGAATTCAGGAGAGGAGTTTCTGGCTGGGGCATGAAAAAGGAGAGCGAGGGACACACCATATGTGGCCGGGGCTCACCTGCTTCCATTGGCCCTCAAAAGCAACTTGTCTCCCAGGGTGACCTTGTAGGAGACATCAAATGTGACTATGAAGGTGCCCTGAGGGAGGAAGAAAGAAGGGTTGGGGATAGGGAAGGCCATGGTGGAGTGAGGGAAGGAAATGGGCCAGGACGAGGGAGAAGAGTGATGAGGATTGGGGGGAAGCTCTGACCTTAGTGCCCTCTTGGAAGATGGGGTGGTTGATGCTACAGCTGCTGCTCCTCAGGCCCTCATTCCCAGTGGGCACTGCCTCACATGCCAGGCGCAGGGGATGCTGATGGGGTTGCTTCCAGAGGAGGAGAAAGAATTTTTAAAAATTTACCCACATGTATATATGGGCTTGATGTATAACAGTGGTGGCATTGCAAAGCAGTAGGGGAAATGACAAGTTTTCAGTAAATGGTCCTGGGAAAATTGGCCCATACAAAACAAACAAACAAGCAAATACTGGATCCCTACCTCACTCCATACATTAGAATAAATCCTGACTGGATTAAAGACTCAAATGTGAAAAGGCAAAATTAGAAATCTTTTAGAAGATAATATAAGGGAATGTCTTTATATATAACCTTGGAGTAGGGATATATTTCTTAAACATGAAACACACATAAAACACTAAATACAAAGGAAAATTTTGATGAAAATCAACCACAACGAAATTAAGACCATCTATTTATTAAAAGACACTATAAAGAGACTGAAAAGACAAGCAGTAGGAATGGAAAAGATATTTGAACACATATAACTGGAAGAGGACGAGTAACCAGAATATGCAAAGAGCTCTTACAACTCAATGAGAAAAAGAGTTGGACAAGCACTTCCTAAAAGAAGAAATCCAAACAACCAAGAGGTCCAAATGAAAAGTTGCTCAACCTCATTAGAGAAATACAAATTAAAACTGCAAAGAAATACAGTTACTCACCCACCAGATCAACAAAAATTTAAAAGTCTGACAATGCCAAGTGTCAGGGTAGCTGTAAAGCCACAGGAATTCTCATACATTGCCGATGGAAGTGTAAATAGGTGAAAATGGCTTGGCTTTACTTATTAAAATTGAAGGTACACATAGCCAATGACCCAACAATTCCACATGTGGTATATACTTTCCAAATATTATGTGTAGGGGCGCCAGGATACATGTTCAAGAATAGTCATGGCCAAAA
The DNA here is from genome assembly GCF_059928025.1 of Delphinapterus leucas. Taxonomy (NCBI): domain Eukaryota; kingdom Metazoa; phylum Chordata; class Mammalia; order Artiodactyla; family Monodontidae; genus Delphinapterus; species Delphinapterus leucas. Next base: position 15,307,595 of record NC_143143.1, read on the forward strand.
TCAGAAACAACTCAAATGACCATCGATCATCGAATGGGTAAATAAATTGTGATTTAGTCATGCAAAGGGATTCTAAATAGCAGTGAAAATATTCCATAGCCACAAGCAACAACATGGATGAATTTCACAAGCATAATATTGAAGAAAAGAAGAAAGACACAAAAGAACATACAACATTGTTATCACTTATATTTGGAATCTAAAAAAATGAAACAAACGAGTGAATATAACAAAACAGAAACAGACTCACAGATCTAGAGAATAAACTAGTGGTTACCAGTGGGGAGAGGAAGGGGGCAGCAGCAAGATACAGGTCGTGGTTTAAGAGGTACAAACTACTGTGTATAAAATAGATAAGATACAAGGATATATTATACAGCACAGGGAATATAGCCGATATTTTATAATAATTTTAAATGGAGTATAATCTATAAAATATTGAATCCCTATGTCGTACACCTGAAACTAATATAAGATTGTAAATCAACTATAATTTAAAACTTGCAGGAAAAAAGGAACATACAACATGTCTCCATTCATATAAAGTTCAAATATTGGCAAAACCCAACAGTATTACCTAGAGATGTATTTATGGGTGGTAAAACTATAAAGAAATACAAGGAATTGATCATTGCAAAGTCAGAATAGTGATTACCTTTGGGAAGAGTGTGAGGTTAGGATGAGGGAAGGCACATAGCGAAAGGGCTTCTGGAGGTGCTAGCATTGCTTTACTTCTTGACCCGGATGTTAACTGCATACACTTTTGCTTAATAGTTAGTCATTAAACTATACATATGCCTTATGCACTTGTGTGTGTGTGTGTTTATATTTCATTATAGAAGAAATTAAGAGGAACCTATTATAAACCAGAGCAGGAGAACGGTCCCAGCCACTAGAGCCCAAGGGAGCTGTTTACCTAGATTCTTAACACTCGTCGATAGGACAGCCCTGCTGGATAGTAGAAGCTGATCACAGTTCCATAGGAATCCTCACCCTCATTCCACACGGTCACTGTCACATTGAGCTCCAGGGAGCTCCCCACCACCAGGGTCTGCAGGCTGAACAAGGAAGGACAAGACTGGGACAGAGACTCAAGGAAGTAGATTGGAATTGAAGCAGGGCTGTGGGAACTCACGAGCTACAGGCTGATAACCATCCAATCAAAAGCATTTCTTTGTTAGAAGGAGAGCGGAAGGGAAACACAAGGACTTCTCATCCTATGAGGATGGGAGACCCAAAAGCTTGAGTGTCTGGCTATGAAAGGAGATAGAGCTCACTCACCCTGAGAAGCTGAGGCTGACACTCAGGTCCCCTTGCCCACAGTTCTTCTCAAAGGGGAGCTGCAGCAAAACAGTATATTCTCTTCCCATCCATGTCTTAATCCATCTCCAATCCCCTCATTAGGAGCACTCATCGACATTGAGTATTAGCACCCACCCTGCACCCAGCGCTGTGCTAAACACTGGCAAGTAGGGCAATGAGGGAGGGGCAGTTAGAATATAAAGGGAAGATAAGACAAGATCCTTGGCTTCAAGGAACAGAAAGCTTAGCTGAGGAGTCAAATCCAACACTCACTGGAACAACCATTCAGCAAACATTATAGATTGTCAATGATGGGACAGGTTCTGGGTCAGGAAAGGTGGGAACTACAGGTGAATGAGACACGGTTCTTGCACTCAAGGAACCTTCAATACCAAAGGAGCCACAGAAGTAGACACAGATGGCTATGAGTCCAGTCAAACATGATATTTGGCCTGGTATCACCATGACACAACAGGAGGCCAGAGAAGAGGTGACAGACTCTGAGTGTAGTGTTCAAAAGAGAGGGAGATCAGACTGGGGCTTTGGGGACTAGAGGAGATCTTTGAGGTGGAGAGAAGGTGACGTTTTCCAAATAAGAAATATGGCATGCAGGAAGGATGTAAAAATCAACTTCCAAACAATGTCTTAATCTGTTTATTATGTGCCCTTACTAGGAAAACTATGAGCAGTTCTAGGTACCTATGATCCCTTGACAGTGTCTCCTCTGAAAGAATAAGGGAATTGTAATGTGAAAATGGAAGGAAGGAAGGAAAGAAGGAAGGAAGGAAGGAAGGAAGGAAGGAAGGGAAGGAAGGAAGAAAGACGACATGGACAAAGGCACAGAGATAGAAATGAGAAAAGTTGGGAAGGGTCTGCAGAATGAGAACCAGAGAGTTTATGTTGGGGTGAAGTGGATAACCAGCTGGGATGTGTGTAGGGATCCAAGCTGGGCAGGGCTGTGGTAACTGGGTGGAAGCATTTTAGATTTGAAGTGGTTGGTGGGAGCCACTGTTGGCTCTTAAGCACATGGAGACACAGTGAAAGTCAGCACATCCCTGGGACTTCATCGGAAGACTCACAGAAGCAGTGAAGCGGTCCTGTGAGCCCACAGCCAGCACAGGGCGCAGGTTCTGAGATGAGGAGATGGGCTTCCCAACCAGGGAGAAGTTGAGTTGCAGGATGATGGGGTTCCTCCGCACAGTCCTGAGGGAGAAGGGGCATTCAAGAACCCGTTCTCCTCCTCCTTACTTGCTACTACTCGGGCTTCTCCTCCACTGCATCCATGCCCCGCTGTCCAGACAGCACCCCATCCACGCTGTGGAGCCATGTTCCTCGGGCCCGACTTTCCCCTCTCCAGCTGCAGGCTCCCACCCTTCCCACCTCACTCAGCAGGGAGTGGAGATGCCAGAGGCTAGCCTTGGGCTCCTTCCTCCCTCTCCCTTTCCCAGAACCCAAAGTCCTCACTGGTAGAAGCAGCTTCATGGTGTCACAGTGCTCTCCCAACCCTAGGGGTTTTCTTCGAGTCAAAGTCCAGTTCTTGGTCTCATCAAAAATGGCACGAGAAATCAGACGACCTGGGCCCAATGCCAGATCGTACATGACAGAGCTTCGGACGTCACTTGAAGCAGAAGGGGGAATGGAAGACGGAAAGTGAGAGAAGCGCAAATGTTCTGTTTTCATTTTTTCATGCAATAAAGACTTGCTGAGCGCTTTCTGTGAGCCATGAACTGTACCAGGTGCTGGGGATACATGTGGAAGGTGGAGAATTATGGTCCCTGCCCTCATAAGCTTACAGCCTAGAAACAGAGACCAGCACGTATGACATAACATCACAGCGAGATCCATGCAAGGGTGGGATCCTCAGTGGTACCCAGGAGGGCTTGTTAACTCAGACTGGGGGTCAGAGATGCTTTCCTGGATGGGCCTTGTCTGAGCTCCAACCTGGAGGATGAACAGGAGTCAGGTGAAAAGCGGGGAGGGGAAAATCCCAAACTCTAGGAATAGTGGCTAAGACCAGAAGGGAGAGGGAGGTTGGCACATTAATTAAAAAGGAGTTCCCTGGGGCTTCCCTGGTGGCGCAGTGGTTGAGAGTCTGCCTGCCAATGTAGGGGATATGGGTTCGTGCCCTGGTCCAGGAGGATCTCACATGCCGCGGAGCGGCTGGGCCCATGAGCCATGGCCGCTGAGCCTGCGCGTCCGGAGGCTGTGCTCCGTAACAGGAGAGGCCACAACAGTGAGAGGCCCGCGTACCGCAAAAAAAAAAAAAAGGAGTTCCCTGGAGGTCCAGTGGTTAGGACTCTGCACTTTCTCTGCCGAGGGCCTGGGTTCAAACCCTGATGGGGGAAGTGAGATCCCGCAAGCCACGTGGCCAGGCCGAAAAAGAAAAAAAGTGTATGGCGTAGGGGGAAGGGGACAAGGTGAGGCTGGAAAGGCAGAGAGGGACCAAATCATGGGGTCATTGTGGGCAAAACTTCTGGTCTTTATAAATGCAAGAAAGGGGCGGTTGAGGGGTGTTAAGCAGTGTTTAGTTCCCTGTGGAGAGTGCAGGGGGCGTGCAAGAATAGCCATGGGCACAGCTCAGAGTGGGTGGGAAGGCGAAGCCGTGTCCTCGAGGAAAGCGGTGGAGAGGGCAGACCTCGGATGTGTCCTGGAGACAGAACCTAGAGGCCCGGGTGTGGGAAGAGGGAGGGAGGAGGACAGCTGGGTGGGCATGGAGGTGAGATTTGGGTTCCTGGGCTCATTCTGTCCTGAAGATATAGGGCTGGGGGCCTCTCCGGGGCAGTGAGGGTCTGGGTCTACCAGGAGGAAACTCACCTAGCTGGTCCTGTGAGCTTTTGTGGAGAGACAGACTGTGGCGTCCCCAGCTTCCAGGGCGGTGGGCAGCTCTTCCCAGCACTGGTACACAGACTTTGTCACCTCCGGGGGGCGTGAATCTCATAGCCACCTCCACGTTCAGCACCGGCAGGCTCCTGAGGGTGCATGAGGGGCTGAGGACGGGCCTCTGGCCCCCAGAAGGAGAACAAGGGAAGGGGCAGCTTAGTGAATCAGACACAAGGGGCAGGCAAGGGGGGAGTAGGGGAGTTGTCACCTGAGCAGCAGCACGTGCCCCTGGGCCCCGACGGCCAGGTCCACCAGTCCATCCTGGGTGAGGTCCTGACCCCCGCTCAGTGAATGCCCGAAATACTGGAGCCTGGGGGAGAGCTGGGAGCCTGCAATCTGCTGGTCAGGGAAGGATAAAAGCAGTGCAAATCAAGGAAAGGGGATTGGAAAGGTTGGAGAAGAAAGATTTGGAAAGGACACTGAGTAGAGAAGTTGAAGAGCGGGGAGGAGGGGAGAGCAAGCAAAGTGAGGACCCCACAGTCCACAGGCAGAGAGGAGAGCACTTTGGGTCCAATGAGGACCACGAAGGTGCAGGTCAATGACAAAATCAAAGCGTAATGATGGGAGCATAATAGATTCATTTATTCATCGTTTACACGTTGATTCATAAATTACGTATGTTCATTCATAAATATTTGAGGAATGGAGTGCTTAGTGCTCTCACTGAGTTATCTTTACAAGAAGCCAATAGAGTTTGCTCATCCTTCCATAGAAGGAAACCAGGGCTCACAGAGGCTAAATCGGTCACTTGACTGAGGCCACGCAGCTCACAGGGCTGGTCAGGCATTTGACCTGGGGCCTGTGATCTCTTAACTACTAAGCTGCCCACACACTCTGAAGTCTGGAGTCAAAGGAGAGAAAAGAGAATTTGTGCTTAGCTGGGCCTGGGGAAATTCAGGAAAGTAAACCACTAAAAGGAGGAATGGAATGGTCACTGCCGAGGCTGGTGACAGGAGGCGGCGTCAGGTGAATCTACGACAGGGCGGAGGAGGTGAACAGAAGAGGCTGAAGCAGAGAGGCCTCACCTGGCTGTGGACGGGGCTGATCCCCAGTCCCGAGGTTCCGTGAAACAGGTAGACAGCACCCCGGTTCTCCTGCTCTCCCGGGGCCCCGATGGCCACGTCCGTCAGCCTGTCCCCGTTCACATCCCCCAGCACCGTCTGAGCTGCCCCAAAGCGGTCTCAGGTGTGGCCTTGCTCCCCTCGCAGGACAGCACCACACTGCCACTTAGCCCTCTGCAGAACACAAACAGTGTCAGGTCCCACCCCAGGCGACCCCTCCACACCCAGACCCCGCCCAGTCCGAGTCTCACCAGCCACTCACCCCCCGAGGAAAGGGGCACACGGACACCTGCCCGCCCCGGCTCTGCTCATAGTAATGGGGGGCCCCGATGAGAACCAGGTCGGAGCTGCCATCTCTGTCCACGTCCACGGAGCTGAGGGAGGCCCCGAAGTAGGAGCCGATCTGGAGAGCAGAGCGTGGAGTCATCCTGCCTACCCCTGCACCTGCTCTGGGCCAGGTTCCGCCTCTCCCCAGATACCGGCCCCTCCCTGCTGGACCCCACACCCCCTTCATCTCCCTCTCTGCCCCTGGAGACCCTCCTCCACACCCAACCTGGGTCCCTGTGACTTCAGCCTTCGGCGTCCATTGCCCGGACACCTGGGTGAAGATGACAACCTTCCCGGTGTGCTGATGGCGGGGGGCCCCCAGGACCAGGCTGTGTAACCCCTTCCAAACAACCAGCTCTGTGGAGTAACCTGAGGGGACCAGGCCTCAGCACAGAGGCTTCCACTCCCCATCCCCGGGCCCCTGCCCTTCCCAGGCAGCCCGTCTCCCGCCCGGCCCTCCGACCACAGCCTTGCCTCACCCAGGTAAGAGTCACTCATGTCCGCGTGCTCCTGAGACATGTTGATGAAGGTGGGGCTCCTATTTGGAGGGTACAGGAAGGCACCTCCAGACCAGCTGAAGCTCCCCACAGCCCCCAGAACTGGTCCATCCTGGGAGGAAAGGATTCCAGAGCAGGTGGGAAGAAGAAGAAGACAGCCTATTCCAAAGCAATGGCTGCCACTGACTCCGCCCATCATGTGGAATTCTCTTTGCTCTTCCCTGGCTCTCACCAGCAGCCTCCGTGTCCCTGATTCCTACATGTCTCAGTCCGTCCCCACTGCCGCCATCACGGTCACCCCAGCACCTCTCACCCACTGCCCTTCCTGCCTCCTAGCTTGCTTTCCTCTGTTTCATCTACTGCCCCAGAGTTGGGTTTCTTCCAACCCAAACGTGCAGCCACCACCCTGCTGGCAAACCAGGGTGGCTCACTGTCCCCAAGCTCCTGAGGGTGGCATTTAGGATCCTTCCCAATCGAGCCTGCGCAGTGACACTCTGTTCCAAAATACACCAAGCCTCTGGCCGGGACGCTCCTTTCTCCTCTTTCTGGGACGCAGCTCCTCTCTCTGGAAGAGTCAGCCTCTAAGTCACCTCTGTGAGGTCTTCCTAAGCTCGCTCAGGACAGGATTGGCATTTCCTCCTCTGAATGCTTATTGCCTTTTCAAACTTTTGCTTATGGCTAATTTAGGACACATACAAAAGTCGAAAGAAATGTGTAATGAATCCATAAGAACCCGTGACCCAGCGTCAGTGATTAACTCATGACAAACCTTGTTCCACGTCTACGTCCACCTCAATTGCCCTCAAAGTTATTCTGAAGCAAATCTCTCTGGATATTTTGAACACACATCTACTTTCAGACAATTGTCTGTCTATATTGTCACTTCTTTGGTCTGCACGGGCTTCCCATCTCTCCCACCCTCTCTCCATGCTGCCCTTAGCTCACTCTGCTCCAGCTGTGCTGGCCCTTCTATCTCTCTAGTACAGTAACCTTGTTCCTGACTCAGGACCTTTGCACTTGCTTTTTCCTCTACCTGGAGCAATCTCTCGCCATATTTTTCCAGGCCTCGCCCTTTCTCATCATTCAGCCTCAGCTGTTACTCCTTAGGCCTCCTCTGACACCTCTCTTTCTCTATCCCAGTGCTTAGCACAATCTGAAAGTCTTTCGTTTGTTTGTCGTTTGTCACCTCCTCCCACTAGTTATGCGATCCAGGAGAGCAGGAACCTCCGCTATCCTGTTCTCTGTACCTACATACACTGCCTGTGTGTCTCTCCTGGACTAGATGGTGAGCTTGAGGACAGGGTCTGCGTTCTTGTTTATTCTGGTTCCCAGCTCCCAACACAGGGCTGGTGCCTGATACTCGTTAATCGAGCACACACTCCACTCACCGTTGTGAGGACGGAACTGAAGCCTTCTTGAGACATCTCATGCTAGAAGGAGCTACTTGTCTTTGACTGCGTTCCTGTGGGGAAACGGGTCAATCAGGCTCCCGGAGACCTTGAGGCCATGAAGATTCAGAGCAGAAAGAGGAGAATGTGGTCTGGGGCTTGGGTTCTGGGGGACAATTTTGGGTGAGCTATGAGCAGGAATGAACTTTCAGGACTGAGGAACACAATTGGGTCGCGACTCTTTCAATTCCGAGACCCAAGGTCACGCCCCATTTACCCTCGACTGCAAAGATCTTCTCCTGCAGCTGCTTCTGGGTGTTGCTGAGTGCTGCAAAGTTGTCCACCTTGAACACGTGGTCCTCCAAAGGCACTGAGCCAATGATGTTCAGCTCCGTCCTGGCAGTGGGATCCTGGAAAGCATCTCCCACCTGTGGCAGAGAGGCAGCCGAGGAGGAGGAGCCCGCCAGCCCTTCTGCCTGGGGGAGGTGCAGGCTGAGTCTGGGGGAGCCATGAGGAAGGGGACGCACCCCAACGGCATAGCGGACGATGCGGGCTCTGTCTGCCTGGGGGATGACGTCGCTGTATTTCAGGGAGTCTTGGCAGTTTTACAGGCCCCATTCTTACTGTGAAATAGTTCTTTCCTATCGAGGAAGAAAAAGGGGGCGACTCTACTGAGATTCTGGGAAGAAATCATTTGCAGCACTAGAAGCTCCTCTGGAAAGACTGGGGAGTCCTGGCACCCTGAGACTCAAGTATGTTAAGACATGGATACATACTGACAATCATTAGTGAGACTGAGAACAAAGGTACTCATATTCCTTGTCCCTAAAGTTCCATCCACTACAGAACCTCATTCCCAGGAGGCAACAAGGCAAGTTACTTCACCTCTCTGCGCCTTTGCTTCTCTCCATGCAAGATGAGAGCAATAATTGTACCATAGCTGGTCTCCAAAGATGGTCCCCAGTGAACCACACCTGGTTCCTTTCCCGTATTGAGCCTGGCCTGTGACTCCCTTTAATCGGCAGCATGCAACAGAAGTGACCCTGTGCCAGTTATGGGCCTAAGAAACCTTGGTAGCTTTTGCACTTTGCGGAGCCCTGAGCCGCCATGAGAGAAGTCTAGCCAACCTGTTAGAGGCACCCCGTGGAGCGGCCACATGAAGAGAGAGGCCCAGCCATCCCAGCTGAGCCCAGCCTTCCAGCCAATCCTGCCAAGGCAGCAACCACGTGAATGAAGCTCTCATAGTCCAGCCTCAGGTGCCACATGGCCACAGCCACATGAGAGACCCCACCTGAGAAGAGCTGAGCCCCAGGATCATGAAAAGTAGTAACAAAAGGGGTGTTGTTTAAGCCACTAAATTTGGGAGTGGTTTGTCAGGCAGCAATAAATAACTGAGACAAATAGTTTCAGGTTATTCTGAGGGTCAAATGAGGTGAAGCTTTTCCAACAGTGACTGGCCTACAGGTAAGCATTAATTCTATGGTAGCTATTACAAATGATTAAAAATGTAACATATATGTTCATGCAGTTCTACAAACTCAGAATAAACACACACAAACACACACACATATGCACCAGATAACATACACACACCAGATATAATACTGAAGCAACCTAAATGTCCCGTGTTAGGGAAGGGGTTTAGCAAATCATGACCCAGCCCCTTGGTGGAAAAGTACACAGCCATTTCAAAGGAAAACAATAAAAGCTGTAGAGAAGCATGGAACAGGTTTATGGAACAGATGGAAAAAAATGGCAGGATGAAGATAGTTTCTGCCCTGATTGTGACTATATAAAATAAGTCTAAATAAAGACAAGGATGGAAATGACACTGTGCTTTTTGAGAGTAGGATTTATTTATTCATTTGTACTTATTCTTTCTTGTTGCCACAATACTGCAAGATGGTTGGCTAGAGGAACTCTAGGTAATATTTCTTTTTTTTTTTCAAAACTTTCCTTAATGTTGTTGCCTTTTTGTCTTTTTTGTAATGAAACTTCTAAAAGAAAAAAGAAAACAAACACAGCAACCACCCAGTCAGTGGCAGAGCTGGGCTTGGCTCTAGGGAGCAGGGAGGTGATGGGAGAGGATGGATTTTGATGAGAGCCACACCATCGCCCCCTGCTGGGAGGAGCTTTAGGGACTGGGAAAGATGCCTCTCCTGTGTGACTTTCAACTCAAGAGACAGAGGCTTTCTTCCTGGTTGTCCAGTCCCAACAGGTCAGTGTTCAAGGCAGAAAAGCCACCCAAAAGTAAAGAGAGTGCCTTTGGAGAGATCATCCCTTTTTCAATATTTCTCCAGCACCATCCCCAGGGCAGTGCCCAAGGGTGTGCAGGAAGTCAAGGATCCCAGACATTCTACCCAGTTTTTTCCCATGGGAACCACACATTCCACTGTGGTCCCACCACCTAAGCCATTTTCTTCCTGGACCACCTAGCCCCCAGTTCCGGGCAGGCACATGGTACATAGAGACTTGAGTGGATGAGGGATGAGAGGATGAAGGGATGAAGGGAGCTGAGTAGGGAGAAAGGCACAAAGAAGACACTTGGAAATAATTCCTGAGTCCCTTCCAGGGAGGTAAAGAGGAGCTGCACCATTTTTTGGATAAAATCCCCAACCATTTATCTCGCACTTCTTGTGCGGAAACACCTCACCCATGTTATCTCGCTTAATCCTTCTAACCAAGTTGTGAGTTTTTCCTCATTGGACAGTTTCCTGAGACTTAGAAAGAGTCAGTAACTCCAAGGGTGGCCCAGGTAGCTAGCGGAGAGCCAGGATGGGAACCGAGAAGCAAAGCCCAGGTGGGCTCAGGGTCCAGCCAAGCCAAAGCCAGGCAAAGGGGAAACACACTGCAGAGGAGTCCCGCCCTAGATCAGGGGATGGCAATGAGCAATGGGACCAGAAACACTCCAGGGAGGACTCTGCCTGCAGCCCCCTCGCTCCCCTGTGAGCCCCTTTCCCCAGAGCCTCCCTCAGCCTCTAAGAAGGGCTGTGCAGACCCAGCAGGAGGCAGCAGTGGGGTAGCAGCTCATTCACAGGCAGCGTGGGGCGGAGCTTACACCGCTGTCTGGGTGCCTGTGGCTGTGAACGTCAGGCCACCCAGTTGGACGATGGGATCCACCAGGCTCTGAGGGCTCCGGCTGGTCTGAAATTGGCTGAAGGTGAAGTGGGTCTTCAGAAGGTTTGAGTATTGCATCAGCAAGAACTGTGAAGGCCAAGAAGAGGGCCCTGGGGCTCAGGAGTTGTTTTTTAGGAAGTTTTTTATTTTGGAATAATTTTGTATTTACAAACCATGTTCCATGTGGCTTTGAGGCCCGACAAATATATACTGAGACCCAGAAAAAACTAAATGGCCCCAAAAGAAAACTGGAAAATCAAAACCAAATAATGTTTCTTTCATAGTTTACAAAGAATAGCCTTGCCAACCACAATATTTGTTAAACTTAGATTTTTAAAAAAAATTTATAATACATGAAATCAACTTGTAGGTTATATTTCCTTGCTTCTCAAGAATTTGTATAAATAAATAAATATATATATATATATATATATATATATATATATATATACACACACACATATACACACACACTGATTACTGGGAAATAAAATAATAAGATAAAGAAATTGTGAGTTACATGGAAAACATAATAAAGAAATCATCATTTGGCCAAGTTACCTTCAGTCAAATATCACAGTAAGTTGATTTGATAATCCTTTCAATATATTTAAACAGCAAAAACATTGTATTTCCTGTGGCATGTGGGGACATAGTACATGTGATGGGGGTACCTCCTCAGGTTAGGGCTCAAATGGGCCCTGCACTGGGACCATACCTTGACCTTGGACCCTGGCCTCCTCATGGCACAAGTCCACTGAGCCAGCCCCCAGCGATGCCAGGCCCCCTCCCAGGTTGGCCTTCCCAGAGGTAGGCCCTCCCTGATCCCAATCCCCAGGCCTCGGGGGCCCAGCCTTCACCAGTGTGTGGGTGCCCTTGAACTGGTCCATCACAGCTCTGACAAAGTTCTTCATCCGTTTAAAGTCATTTCGGTCAATGCTGCCAGAGCCATCAATCAGGAAGACAATGTCTATCTCTTGATTTGGACACTCTGCAGAGAGGGAGGGAGGAATCAGAAATGCATGGGCAGGTCCCAGCCACTTCCTGGGACCAAGAAACCCTTTCTGCTCCACAGAGCCAGGGGGCCATCCTTGGCGTAGGGATGCCAAGGCCTCCTGGCCCACCCAGTTTCTGACACCCTCCACCGAGGAGGTCCAAATCTGTTGCCCAAGCCCCTTCTCCCTTCAGCAGAATCCCTGTTGCTCCCCTCCCTCCACAAGGCCTACAGAAGGGGAGGAAGAAGTAGAGGGTGGGGCCCGGGTGGGTTCCTAACTCATTTAGTCAACAAATATTTATTGAATACACCACCAGGGATACTGTGGGGCTCAGTGGAAGGCAATTTAGCGAAGTGGTTCAGAATGTGCATCCTGGAACCAGCATGCCTGGGCTCGAATCCCACCTCTTCCCACCTCTTAGTGGTGAATGCAGGCAAGTTACATAACTTCACTGGGCTTCAGTTTTCCCCATCTGTAAAATGGGTAATAGTAGTGCCTACCACATGGGATTATTGCAAAGATAAAAAGAATGAATTTGTACATAAAGTACTTAAGACAGGGCCTGGCACCCCATAAGAGGTAGCTGTTATCACCATCATCACCACACGCCAGGCATTGTTCTAGGCCCAAGGACACACCTGCAGCGGATGCTAAGGTGTGCCACCAAGACCTGCCCCCCATCAGGATGGAGGTGCTCATTCCCAGCTGCAGGAAGTTGGCTGTTGATGGCTTCCAGCAGAGTTCCTCCCTAAGTGTCACCCCACTCAAAAGGGAGGTGCCTTACCCAAGGTCACCTCCTGCTCCTGCGGGCAACCCATATCCGGCCATGCTCTGAGCTCTCCGTGGGGCAGCTAAGGCCTCTCACAGTGTACCCTCTCCATCTGCCAAGTCCTGCTTCCCTCACACTCTCATAAGTGTTGCTCCCGAGAACATTCCCAGGTGAGCCTCTAAGTCTATCTCTGGGGAAACCTGACTGAAGACCATAGCTTTAAAAAAGATCTCGTGGGCTTCCCTGGTGGCACAGTGGTTGAGAGTCCACCTGCCGATGCAGGGGACACGGATTCGTGCCCTGGTCCGGGAAGATCCCACATGCCGCGGAGCGGCTGGGCCCGTGAGCCATGGCCTCTGAGCCTGCGCATCCAGAGCCTGTGCTCCGCAACGGGAGAGGCCACAGAAGTGAGAGGCCCGCGTACGGCAAAAAACAAAACAAAAAGATCTCGTCCCTGCCCTTGTGGAGTCCACACCGTAATGGAAAGACACATCAGACGTAAATGAACAAATAAAACATTTCAGGTTGTCCCCAGACTTACATAGGGGCTTGTGGCCTGCGTGCAAAACCCGGTTGATGCCTCCACCAGCACTCCACATCCTGTGTTGGCCCCAGGGTGCTGGAAGATCAGACCACCACAGCTATGAGGTGTGATGCTGAGCTGTGGTACCCTGCCTCAGGGCACTGAAGCAGAATGCCTTCTCCTATCTCCTCACTCCTCACCCATCCCACCTACTCAACCAACATCACCAGTGCCCAGAAGAAATGGAAGATCACTTCCCTCCCTGCTTCCTTGAAGACCAGGAAATCCAGCCACCGACACAGCAGGCCGAGAAGCCCTCAGGTGCTCCCCTTCTCACCCTTGATCTGTCCCTGACAGCTGGGTAGCTGGCGTTCCCTGCCACCACGTCTTGTACTTGGGCCCACATTTTTAGCTGCATCACAAAACCACCCCCACATGCTCTCTCAGACGAGGCCTGGGGCCAGCGCCCTCGCAATGTTACTTCTGTTTCTTGCTTCTTTTATTGCATGCACTGGGCTTCCCATAGCAGGCAGCTGGCTGTAGCTGAATGGCCTTCTGAAAAACAACTGAGCCAATCAGGAAAGGTTGGCTCAAGCTCTGGGCTCTGCCACTTCCTAAAGTGGAAACTCACCTCTCTTGAGCCTCAGTTTTCTCTATAAAATGGGGATCATCCTGGCCTCCACAAGGATCTTGAGAGGATGCTATAAGGTGATGCACACCCAGAACCCAGTACCCAGTACTGCCTGGCACACAGTCTTGCCAAATCTATTCAAACCTGCCTCGTCTGGACCAGTTTTACACATCTGTGTCCCATTTTCATCAGGCATCCCACCTCATGAGCCCCAGAAACATCTAGGGAAAGACATTTACCATCTAGTAAATGTCTGGCTGCACAGACATCCCAGGTGGGGCCTGGTACCCACAAGAGTCTTTTCCACTCTCTCTGTCCCCTCTGTAGACTCTGCTCTCACAATTTGGTCTGGGGGCTCTTTCTGCTGCTGTTTCACTTTCTGCTAAAAGCCCACCAAAGCTGGCATCATGGTTTCTCTGGTTCACATCATGCCTTGAGTGGTCCCTGGATCTCATTTGGGGCCCACTATTCCCTCTGATGCCACAGATGGGGCAGTTTATCTGTATCTTCCTCCTAGACGGAACACATGGTCTTCAGCTAGAAAATCAGTCATAATGGCGATCACATACATGTGCCAGAAAGGAGTCTAAGCACTTTATGTGTATTAAATTTTTTAATCCTAATAGCCACCTCGATTATTAAGCTCCATTTTACCAATGAGGAAACTAAGGCCCAGGGAAAGAAGCCACTTGCCCAAGGACACAGAAGATGAACTTGTAAAGACAGACTCTCAGAGAGAAGCCACGGCAGGGCCCCCAGTCACCATTCTCTGTGGATGACAACAGTGCTGCAAAGCTGTGCCTCACACTCCCCATGGCCGGGCCATTTGCTCCCCTTGGAAGGGGAAGAGTGAGTCTGGGGCGGGTCCTGGCAGTTCAGCAGTGAACGACCCAGGACTGCTTCTCTCTTGGATTCTTGGATCTATCGTCCTCACGACACATTTTCACCCCCCCCCCCCCAAGGACCTTCCTCTGGAAACCAGGAGGCATTCCTGCACCTGTTGGCAAATGTAGGGCCCTCATGCCTCCTGCAAGAGCTGGACTCCCTCCTGCCCCATCAGAGCCATTACCACTTGGCTGGCTCAGGGCTGCTGCCATGAGCTACCCCTCCTGCCAGGCCAGACCATGCTCCCAGCCCCTCCTGTGCTTGCTGAGGCCTCTGGGAAGGGACCTGCACACAGGAGGCCCAAGAGGCCGAGACCCAGGCTTCATGCTCTGCACGCATGAGCAGTGCCAGCACGTGCTCCACACGGAACTGCTGTCTCTAGGGGACCTTAGGGTGGCGGGGACTGTCCGGATGATCTGCAGGTGGGAGCCCAGCAGGAGGCAAGCGCCTTTTGCATACATGTTCTCCCCACAGGCTCTGTGCATGGTCGGGCCGCAGGCCTGAGGACAGAGGCCTGTGTGGGCGAGGGGGCCCCCAGAACGCTTCCCCTCCTTCTCGCCCAGCCCCAGCCTCCTCTGGCCCCTGTTCCTCCCTTGAGACCCTCCCGGGGCCCAGAAACACTCACCAGCAGCCAGGAGAGATCGGTGGAGGCCACCAGGGACAGGCCCAAGGACGTGTTCACGGCCTCTGGGGGTGCTGAGAGGGCACACACACAGGGTCACACTCAAGGGCACACCCTTGTTTGGGGGGACAGTCCGAGCTGGAGGCTGAGGAGGGGGCGGTCTGGTGTAGGAGGGTTGAAGGCCCTGATTCCTGGGGCGAGTCACTCACTATTCAGCAAGATGGGCCGACACAAGCCGGTGGCAGCCAGGCAGTCGTACAAACGTCCTGTTTTGTTGACTGCGACCACCTCCAGGGGGGCTTCCACCACGAGTCTGGAGGCACAACCAGGACAGACAGTCACAGGAGGGGTTGGGGCACAAGGCGCTTCGGGTGAGGAAGTGTCACGGGGAAGTGAGACTTCATGAGGGGAGCTCTTGGTTTCGGCCACGTGTGAGGCTATTAAAAATCAGGGCCCGAGTCTAACCCACGTATGTTGAAAGGCCATGCTGGGCTTTTTGTTTATTTGTTTGTGTATGTGTGTGTGTATACATAAATATATGTGTGTTTGTGTATGCAAATGGTGTGTGTGTGTGTGTGTGTGTGTGTGTGTGTGTATGTTTTAACATTCACCCCAAATAATACTATTCAGAACAAAGACAGCATTTCCCAGCCACAGGTCAGCGCAATTTGTTTCCTAGGAGCCATCATTCGGAGCCACCCAAGAAATAGGTCGCCTCAAATAGAAAAAACGGAAAAATGTCCCGAAGCCATAAGCTTTTGAAACCAAATAGATAATTCTGTCATTAATTGGACAATTTAAATATAAGATAAACAATTTAAATGGGACCATTTTAAGCAGCTGTGTCAGAAGCCACATCTGTATCTGCAGTCATATAAATGCAACCATTTATTTGCAAAATTCCTTGAGAGGAGAGAATTTTTTAATTTGGAAAAATGTTCTCACTAGCAACAACCTCGCTACTCAGATGAGGAAACTAGACAAATACTAGTGTACTTTAACTAATTAGCCAAGCAAGTCTTGTTAAACTGTCATTTAACAAGATTCCTTCTAGAGAGCCATTTCTTTATGGAAACCTGAACTCCCTGTTTGTCTAAGGCTTGAGGATGAAACTGAATCAGATGCTGGAGATGTAGCCGTTTGGGACCTGCTGGCACAAATGTGTGAATAAACTTTTAGTCTTAGACTATTGATCTGCATGTCTTTCTTCACCCCAACCCATTCCTTAGACGTGGGCTCAGTCTTCTCGTATTTGGATAACAACTCAGCAGAAACGAGGAAAAACATTAACTTTGTAGCAGTCAGAATAACATCCAATATATATTATTTACTTTACTGTAAATACTGGTGAACAGCAGTCAATCAAGAGTTTTATATTCATTTTTTTAAAAAAATAGGACCCCAACACAAATTGGTGGTGATGGTAAGTGGTACAGAGGCTCTCTTTGGATTTGTTCGGTGTTGTGTGATCAGGAGAGTCCCAAGGGAACCCAGGCGAGAGGGGGCTGGAGAGGTTCTACATCTTGATCTAGGTGGTGTTTACCTGGGTACACACATATGAAAAATTCATTGAGTTGGATTTGGGATTTGTGCATTTCAGTCTCTGTGTTATATTTCAACACAAACAAACAAAGAAAAAATAAAACTCTGGCTCCTGGCACTTGCTTCCACATTCCCAGCCTGCCAGCAGGGTGAGGAAGGAGGAGGGATGTACATTTAGAACTCAGTGACCTCTGTGTGCTCCCTCTTGGCCAAGTGAACTGTCCTGTGCTCTCAGGCTCATTGCCAATGCCACCTCCTCTGTGAAGTCTTCCTGGAATTCCCTCCTGGGTTTGAGGTCTCCCTTCTTCTGCCTCTCAGACTTTGGTTATTCTTGCTTCACACTGTGACTTCAACTCCTTGGGTCCCTGTCTCTGGGACCCAAGAATGTGCACTTCTGGAGGGAGGGCAGGTACATAATTTGCTGGTCCCAGTGCAAAATAAAAATGCGGGGTCTCGTCATTGGAAAAAAGTGTTTCCCCCTTTCTTCTGCAGTGCCTCCCTCTCTGCCTGTCCTGGTGTTTCCTATTTGCTATTTGGTGTCACACTCCTTAAAGCACGGGGATCCTCACAGGGCCAGCACAGACCCTTAAGGACTGGGCAGGCTGGGCACGGCTGACCCTGTCCTTGCCCAGCTCATGCCAGGGGTCAGTAGTCAGTGGTGTCATGTACAGGCTCCTCGCCCATGCTGCCCTTCCTCCAGGGAAACTCCTGGGCTGCCACATGCAGCCACCTGCCTGCAGGCCAAGGGGGTGGAGCTGGGGAAGTGGGCGGAGCCTACCTAGATCTGCCAAACTGGACCACGCTCTGCCCAAAGCCGGCTCCATCCTCTTGGAAGACCATGGGCTCCTCCACATACAAGTTGAATCCATGATAAGAAGCCAGGACTGAGGAATTTGGGAAGGGGAGGTGAAAGGGACAGTCAGAGAAGCCCCTTCTCCTCTGGACCCCTGACTTCTTGGGGTCTTGATACCCACCCTGCATAGCCTTGGTTCCCCATCTGCCCGGGAGAAGGGTATTCTTTCCTTCTTTGTTTCCTGGTTGCCTTCTGTGTGGCTCCCATCTCTCACCCTCCGTCAAAAATAGTCAAATCACAATGCGACGGGCAACAATCCAGAGAAATGCCCCATCATGGGCACTTCAAATACATCCACAATCTGAAATCAGGCCAGTCACCTCCTGATAGCTTAGATCAGGAATGTCCTTTAAAGAAAAAGTGACCGTACATTTACTGTCTAAACTGGGACCTTCTGAGAGTGGAAGGGGCACCATTAATAATTACACCAGGGATATTGGGACTGCCCCCAGGTCATCCACTTAAAAACTGTCGTGCCCCATCTTCTCGTTATGCAGAGACCCTAAGATCCAGATT
The DNA here is from genome assembly GCF_059928025.1 of Delphinapterus leucas. Lineage (NCBI taxonomy): Eukaryota > Metazoa > Chordata > Mammalia > Artiodactyla > Monodontidae > Delphinapterus > Delphinapterus leucas. The sequence continues at coordinate 15,325,503 of NC_143143.1, forward strand.
GGGGAACAGACTTAGAATTCTGAGATTAATTATTTGTCATTATGTGTCCTCCATGTCCCCGTCCCTGGTGCCAGGCTCTAGGAGGGCAAGGACTACTACATCTCTCTTGTCTTGGTGCCTGGGACAGTGCCTGGCCCTTAGCAGGGGACATGTATTTGCTGACTGACCCAGAACTGCACAGCAAGTCACTGGCACAGCCAGGAGTCCAATTCACTCTCACCAACCTTGACTCATCAACGTCCCCCTTCCCAAAGGCTAAGCTAGAAAGCCTCAGGGAAGACCCCCTACATTTCAAGGGCTTTTTCCAAACCCCGCCCCCGCATTTGTCAACCCCAAACACAATCCATTGCTTGGAATTGGGATGTTCAGCATCACTAATTGGTGTGGGGTATGATAGAAAGGCCCTGGCTCATGGTAACAGGTGGCTTAAGAAGAAAAAGGTAAAAGGGCAGGGAAAGACAAACCCTTGATCCCTGCATGTCATTCATCCTATGAAACTACAACTATGCTGCAATCTGTTACTAAAGGTAAAATTTACTAAATAAAGTTTAGAAATAATAGTAGCCCGACTCCCAGGGAGTTGGCTATTGGATCTATAAGGAAATGCAAAATAATAAGCATGCTAAACATACAGTCCCTTGATGATTATTATCCATAATAGCTAAAATGAAATTAAAAGAAAATGTGGGTTGGGCCTTGATGCTAAACCAACCTCAGATTTAGGTGAGTCTGAGCTATGGCCACTAGCCTCAAAGACATACCTCAAGGAAAAAATTGTGCAGGATGTTAAGAACAACAGGCCCGGGGAATTCCCTGGAGGTCCAGTAGTTAAAATTCCGTGCATTCACAGCAGGGGGCGCAGGGTCGATCCCTGGTTGGGGAAATAAGATCCCATCTGTATCTCCCAGGCCATTGCTAAATGGGTGGTAACATTTCAGACTGCTGGATTCGTCATCAAAAACTCTGATCTGTCCATTATGCTAGAGAACCCCTGGTCCCTTTCCCCGTCTCTGGTTAACAACACAAGTTTGGAGAACTTTGCATCCAGGCTTTATGCAAAGAAAGGGACACAAAACAAGGGTCATAAAAAATTAAAAATTGAATTAAAAATAAAAGGAATAAAACTGCCTGTATTGTCTACATACCCCTAACATTTTGTTGGCCTTCATGACTGTCACATTTCCAGTTCTGAGCCATAGATTCAAATGGAAATTATCAGGAGGCATTCATGATTCAAAATTAGCTCCCTTTACTAGATTCCTACTTCCCTGGTTATGCATAAATGCAAATGAGGAACCTCTCCTTAACTACTGACAATATTACAGAATCTGCTGCAATGGCAGTAGCTGCCCAACAAAAATTCTTATACTTTCCGGCCAAAGTTGTGGAGGGTTTTTTCCCCAAAGTTGTTCTTGGTAATAGGATAGCCCTTGATTACCTTTTAGCTGAGGAATGAAGTATGTGTTCCATGGCCAACACCACCTGTTGCACCTGGATTGACACTTCTGGGAACGTTGACACCCAATTACATAAGATCACTGAGCAAGCCACTTGGCTTAAAAAGATGACTCCTTCAGCAGGGTCATCTTTGACTTATTTGACTTTGCTTGGTTTGAGTCTTAGGAACCATAGTCCAAAGTGCACTCCAGACACTGGGGATTATCCTGCTTATTTATAATCTTAACGCTCTCCGAGGTGCATTGTATTCTCTCAAAAGCTCTAAGTGCATGGTTACAGCTGCTAACCACCAAGCAAATGATCTCCTTAAAACTGGGACATCTAAAAAGGAAGAAAGAGAATGACCGACTTAAAGATTGTAAACTTGAAGCTGTGACCTGTAAATATCACAGGGATTAAGCAAAACTGTTATGACCTATGGACACTACACAAATGACTGACAAAAATTGGAGAACTTCAGAGCAGTAGCTGAGAGTGGCACTAATGCCTTACAATTTTTATCACGTCTTTCAGCTAAGCATAGAGTCTGATCAAAAGGGGAGAATCATTAAAAAGGAACAACAGGCCCAAAATGGAGTCACTTCTGCTAGGCCCCACATCAACAAACCAAGACTTAATACCTAACCTAATAGCAGTTTCAACATTTCCCAGGAACGTAGTTTTAACCAGTCGGTCTGGAATTTTCTGGTCAGCGCCAGTGAGGTGCCACACGGGCCCTTCCCATCCCCCAGAGGAAGGCGAGGTAATCCACTCTCTGCCTAGAAAAGCCTTCCTTTTAGTACAGCTCCTCAGAGCTCCTCTCTACTTGCTAGATGGGATGTTGCCCAAATCATGAATGGTTCAGTAAAGACAATTAGATCTTTAAAACTTATTCAGTTGAGGGACTTCCCTGGTGGTCCAGTGGTTAAGACTCTGCACTCCCAATGCTGGGGGCTCAGGTTCAATCCTTGGTCAGGGAACAAGATCCCATGTGCTGCAACTAAGACCTGGTACAGCCAAATAAATATTTTAAAATAAATAAATAATAAAATTTATTCAGCTGAAAAAAAATTTTTTTAAACAAGGGACAACAGAAAGTACCTCTAAGATCCCTGATCATGAAGAAGGTAGTCAATGTGAAGGAAGGGCAAAACCAAGCAACTATTAAAACCAGGGAGTAGAGTGTGGAGGAGTTGTTTCATTTTGTGAATTGATATTCTCAGCTTCCTGAGGAAACTTTACTAAAATGGATTGTGAGAGTAATTAATTTGGGGACTGGTCACTGGTTGAGTGCTGCAGAGTAGAAGAGCATGTTTGGGTTGATACAGGACACACAGCTCACTATAGAACAATCACAGATGGCTATATGTGATCCAGACACACACGAGGTTATTCCTGAGGGCTCCGCCAGCCTGGTGGACTGGAGAAAACATCTGTTAACCCTGAGAAGGGAGACTGCCCATCACCCGCTATGAATGCCAAGTGGAACACCCCAAATGAAGCAGCTGTTATGCTTCATCTGTAAGCCATGTGGGACGGGCTTTGTGATGACTGAGATATTTACCTGATGAATATGCCCATTACCCAGGACATGGTAAATGCTGTGGTTAAGGGGTCCCCTTTCACATAGGCACCCCATATAACCCTATTTTTGCAAAACCAAAGAACAGTGCAGGAAGCTTTATCGAATTTCCTGTCTCAGCTTCCCCTCATAGGTCTTACAGATGTAACCAAGCAAAGCGCTCATGTACCCAAGCGCAGAAAGCCAAACTATGACAGCAGGTGTTTGCAGCAAGGTAAGGACTTACTGCAGGGTGCCAAGAAAGGGAATGGGAGACAAGCCTCAGATCCACTCCAACTTGATCTTTGAACTAAAGGTCTTTTGGGGTTTTTTTAAGGTGAGGAACAAAGAGGCTGGGATTAATCATTTCTTATGACATTTCTTAATCATAGTTTTGGAAGTCAAGATGTCTCTGATGTATGATTCTCTGACCAGGTGGTCCATGGCTTGGGAGTCTGTGAGCTTATCTTACCCCGAAGAAACAACCTGAGTCTGTACGTTAATGATGATATCTATAAGAGCAATTTTAGTACATTAAAGACTTTATCGACAACAGCAAAATTTTAGTCATCTGACTCTGGTTGGCTAGTGTTCAGTTAGCACAGAATTGAGGTTAGAGGGGACAAGAAGGGGAATAAAGTTTTGCATAAAGGGATTAATCATGAACTCGGTAAGGGAACTTGGTTTTAGGAGAACTCAGTTTCACAGATGGTAATAAAAACATTAAGTTAATTAACAAGAGAATGCAAAGAGGCTGAGGGGAGACTCAAAGGACTTCCCAACAGAGTGGAAATTTTTGAATGGTTATTAAGAAATAAGGTGAATAAGCAAATATTGATAGGAGCAAAACAAAGAGGAAACAGAAAGGGGAGAGTCATGAGACCCGTCCCAGCGGGAGGGAAATTTTTAGATGATTTTGGAGAAATTGAAAAAGTCAGCAGCTATATTTGTCTCGAAACATTAAACATAATTTCTTCCATTTGTACGGGGCTAACGCACTGTATTAAATGGGTACCGTCTTATCTACATGGGTTTGATTACAGAAACTAATAAAGTATTCTCTAAATAATGAAAAAAAGAAAAGAAAAGTAAAGGTCAGAATGCAGAAATTACAGTGAGAAACCTGGCCAGTCATCGTTTGGGACAGTGGTTAGATTAATCAGGTTAAAGATTGGCAAAAGCGCCTTGCTTCAGTCCCTCACTGGTGACCAAAAGACTTTGGCACAAGAGTGGGCAAAGTGGTCAGAGGGTGGAGAAAAGTTTCCAGGACTCCTTGATACAGAAGCCACACCTATTGGTGAAGCCCCTACATGGGCAACAATTAGATCGAGAGAATGTAAACATGTAATGATTGATAGGATTATGAAAGTTGGAATGCTTAAACAGGTTATACGTAAAGAATTTGTGTCTCCTTTTATGGGAATGGATATTATCTTTGGCTGTGGAACACTTCCCCTACCCAGTATTGCAAACCAAAACCTCTGGTTGAAGTCCTAATGGAGGCTACAGTTAGAAATGTAAGGTAAAAATTTGTAGGAAGATTGATATGTTCCAACAGTCTTTATAGTGGTTGCATTTCTTTTACTTGGTTGTATTATGAGGGTGGACATCTACTCTCACAGGGGAATATTTCCCCTACCTAGTATTGTGTAAAACAGAAGGCATGTAAATCCGCCCTTCCAGCAATGCTAATTGGACATGCTAAATGGGAATCAGGAAGATTCCCTGAGCTCACGCATTGTAGAATAGAAGCTGGCGTGTTGGTGCAGACAAATTCTCCCTGTGATAGCCCTATGTGAGATAGCCCTGCATGGAGCACAGGCTGGGACATATGACAAAGCCTATGAGCAATGCCTACTGGGACTTAGGACTGGAGAGTTGAAACACTCTAATGAAGATGGCGGTGCCCAAAAGAGTTCCATAGTAAAATGGAAATTGCTTATATAGGGTCTTATTTTGGGGAGAATGCAAGGAGGACATAGATACCAGCAGGGAGCCTTTTCCCCGCTAAGACTGACTCTGGAACTGTGTGAGGAGTTGATGGATTCTATTGTCACTTGGTCAGTGCCCTATAAACGACTCTCCTCTGACAGACAAAGAGCTACTTGGTTTGTAGATGGCAGTTCCAAGTAAATGGACAACATTCTGATTGGAAGGTCACCAATCTGATTGAAGGAGGTAAAAAGAGATCAGCCTGGTGTGCTGAATTGCATGCTGTTTTCCTAGCAGTGATGGAAGAGTTGAACAGTGGTAAAAGCCCCTACGTTTGGGTTTTTAATGACTCATGGGCAGTGGCCAATGCCCAGTCCATTTGGTCAGGTGGGAGGTTAATGGAAACCTGACCTGTTAAAGGGATGCCCATAAGGGGCGCAACCCTATGGAAATCGGAGGAGTGCATTAAATTAGGACATGTCTATGCCCATCAGAACTCCCTTCCAGGTTTGGAAAGTGACTGGAATTAACAAGCAGACATTCCCACATGCTCTCTCTTTTTCTTTTTTTTAATATATTTATTTATGGCTACATTGGGTCTTTGTTGTTGTGCTTGGACTTTCTCTCGTTGCAGCGAGCAGGGGTTACCCTTCGTTGCAGTGCACGGGCTTCTCATTGCGGTGGCTTCTCTTGTTGCAGAGCACAGGCTCTAGGCATGTGGGCTTCAGTAGTTGTGGCGCGCAGGCTCTAGAGCACAGGTTCAGTAGTTGTGGCACACAGGCTTAGTTGCTGTGCAGCATGTGGGATCTTCCCAGACCAGGGCTCGAACACATACCCCCTGCATTGGCAGGTGGATTCTTAACCACTGCTCCGCCAGGGAAGTCCCCCCACATGCTCTCTTGAGATGGCCCCTTGGGTCCAGAAATGAGGGGACATGGGGGCACTGCAGCAATGCAGAGATGGGCTGAATCTAGACGTGTTCCTTTTGTACCTGTTCAATAACAAAAATTCAAACAAGTAAATTTTAAAGATCTAATTGGCTTTATAAAATGATTCATGAATTGGGCAGCATCTCATCTAGCAATAGAAAGGAGCTCCATCAACCTGCAGAAAACAAAAGGTCTTTAAAGGTAGAGAGGGAACAGAAAAAAGGAAATTATCAGCAAAGTAAGCATTGTTTTAGGCAAGATCATCCTTCTAAGTGGGAATGGAAGGGGTTTATCAACAGATTTCTTCCTTGTGCTGCCCAGGAAATTCCAGGTTTGCTGGCTAAAGGTTGCATTCCTGGGGAAGATTGAAACTGTAATTAGTTATGTATTAAGTCTTGGTTTGCTGACATGGGAACTTAACAAAGGTTACTCCATTTGGGGACCACTGTCTCCTTTTTATCACACTCTCTAAGGTACAAAATGTCAATAAGAACTGTACTGTCTTCCAGCAAAAGAGACAGAGACTGCAGGCGGTTAGAGACTGCAGATTCCCTGGTGGGAAGGCCCTGAACATAGCTTTCAAATCAGACTGATTCTCGTAGCCCTGGGGGCTGCAGATGGATCCTGACAGGAATAGACACTGACTCTGGAATGGGCTTTGCTTACTTGGTGGTAGATGCAAATGCTTAGAGCATGACGAAAGAACTGGAAGAGAAGATATTATACCAATATGGATGGCTAACCATCATTTCTTCAGACCAAGGAACTCACTCTAGAGCCTATAATGTCCAACAAGGGGCAGAGAGATATCCTCCTTGGAGTACTAGTTTGATAGAGAATTGGAACTGACAGTTAAAGCATTGGTTGTCTAAAACAGAGTGGGGGTGGGGATAAAGGCATGAAAAGCTGGCTTACATGCCTTCACAAGTGTGTACTCACATCCAACACAAAAACAAGTGGGGCTAAAAGAGTGTCCCTACTGGATATATTTCTCCATTTTTTTGGTGGACCTGTTACAGAACTGAACTTGAGTCTGCTCACCCGCTACACAGCAAAGCCAGTCTACTGGTTATGGTGAAGGAATATTGCAGGGCACCAAGCAAGGAGAATGGGCAGCTCATGCTCAAAAGACCTGAGCTCCCCAGTGGCTTTCAGGGAAGGGTTTTTAAAGGTAACACTTGGCGTGAGGGGTGCAGCTCCTGCACTTTCTTCTGATTGGTTGGTGGTGAGGTAACAGGGTGATGGTTCTGGAATCTTAATCATCAACCCTCTGGTTGCAGCCAGTCTGGGATCTATGTGCTTGCAGTCAGCATGTAGTTAGCATCCTCCACCTGGGTAAGAGTCTTAGTTTCTGCAGAACAACTCAAAGACATGTGTCAGGTCATTATGTATGTTCCTTGAGGAGGAACTAGGACTCTGTTTTATCACTGAACTATTGTTTAAGCTATCGTTACTTTTCTTGCTTGCCTACTTTTCCTTTGTAGCTGCATTCCCTCACTTCCCTAATTAGCAACTGCTTGAGTCTGCTCTTTGAAACTCAGGGAAGTCTTAGGAGACGAAAGCTTTCTTTTTACAAACAAGAAATGAGGGACTCAGAGGGGCTTTTGTACTTGGGAAGGCCCCCCAGGGTCCTGCTTGGTTTCAGATCTGGGGAAAGGAGGTTAGGGAAGGTGCTGTTATTCTCTCTTCCTTGCATCACTTCAACTTTTTTTCTTTCCTCCCCTTCTTGATGCACTGGTTATAAGACCAGGGCTGCAACTACAAAGGCAGGAAATGGAGGTGATTCCTAAGCAAGAAACTCTGACTGTGTTTTTAACCTTTATGTTGGAATTCCTAAGGGTCTGATGGGGCAGTACATACCTTCACCCCATCTGACAAAATTGGGGCTAACAATAAATACAGCTATATTGCCTGGTGGTAAAGATAGCCCACCAGTTCTGTGCCTGTGTAACCTTACGTTTTCTGAATAGAAGTGGATTGAAGGGGAGGTATTTGCTACACCAGTGCTGCTGGCTGCAATCTAGACCAGCACAGTGGCCAAACTTAATGTCTCTTCTGAAGGTGGAAAAGTTTGGGTATAAAAGGAGAGAAGGAAAAATAGTAGTTCCGGGTAAAGGAATGAACAAATGGGTTATGTAACAAGGGAAATCTAATATTACATTAACACCTCCAAAGGGGCTCAGAGCAAGAGATGATGTTGTCTCTTAGCTCAATTATACCAAAGGCCTGAAAGGGTGAAGCCACATGTTGCTGACTCCACTTCTGCTTTTGGAGCCTCACAATGTTAAATGGAAGCCTGAGAACCTGAGTGGCCTCACCCTGATAGGCTTTTTCATACCATAGGACGATGGACTGGATTGTTACCAGTAGCTGATACTTATTAATAGGGATTCTAGTAATATACCAGTACTTCTGACTTTTCTGGTTGTTTTACTAGAAGAGAGCCATGTTGGAAGACCAGCGGTTGGACTGCGATATTATGATTTACAATAAGAAATATATATTTGGTCATGGCCCCTGGCACAGAGCTTCTAAAACTCTTGGAATTCAGTGATGCGAGTGGCAGAGGTATCTTTTGTTATGTTAATGAGGCGACTTTTGGAAAGCACCTAAGGATGGGGGCTGTTTGCCAGTAGAGTGGACCAAGTGATTACAGGGTTGGAATTTTCAGCCCCACCGAGAGGGGAGAGGGGCTGGAGATTGAGTTCAATCACCACCGGCCAATGATTTAATCTACATGCCCATGTAATGAAGCCTCTACAAAAATTCAAAAGGATGGAATTTGGAGAGCATCCAGGTTGGTGAACACGTGGAGATTTGGGTAGACTGATGCACTCAGAGAGGTCGAACACTGTACCCTTTCCCCAAACCTTGCCCTCTCTTCCATCTGGCTGTTGCTGAGTTACATCCTTTTATATTAAACCAGTAATCCAGTGAGTGAAATGTTTCTCTGAATTCTGTGAGCCACTCTAGCAAAATTAAGCAAACCTCAGGAGGGGGGATGGTGGGACAGTCTAATCTACAGCCAGCTGGTCAGACGCACGGGTGATAGCCTGGATTTGCAATCAGTGTCTGAAGTGATGGCGAGGAGCAGACTTGTAGGACTGAGCCCTTCACCTGTGGAATCTGATGCTCTCTCTGGGTAGTGTCAGAATTGAGTTAAATTGCAGGACACCCAGCTGGTTCCGAGAATTGCTTGGTGATATGGAAAACCACACACACACACACACACACACACACACACACGCACGCACACCATTCAAACTGGGGTGCTCAGAACCGTCAAAGCTATACTTAAAAAATAATTAAACAAGGGTGCGCCTGCCCCCCCCATGGATGCCACAACTGTTGGACTTTGGGGGCCCAGCCTAGGGCAGTGCTGCGGGGCCGCTGATCCCTAGTGCTCTTATTGACTGTATGTATGGACCACCCACCCTCCAGCCCGGGGCTGCTCAGGCCTGGTTGCCTTCATGGAGGAATCCTCCCCAGGAGGGCAGAGATGGGTGCTGGAACCTTAATTCCTCAGCCTCCTGGGATTCGGCCAGCCAATGCTCTCTGTCTCAAATACTGTGTTGTGAGTTGTTTCAATAAAGAGCCCCCAGGGCTGAAAAAAATAATTAAACAACACATTTAATATTCTCTTCAAATCAGTGTGAGGGAGGATATTTTTACAGCCTTTCACCAGAATGATCTGTGCTTGCCTCAGTAACAGAGGCACGGACACAGGTCCCCACAGCTTAATTTCCGCATCCGGTGGGTTTTTTTCTTCTTCTCCTACTATTTATTTTGATTGAACAAGAAAATCCTAATTCGGAACTATAGGTCAATAGAATGGCTGCATGTGTTGACAGCTGTGCATGATAATTCTAGATTTCCAGATAAAACATGAACACCTAAAGTCATAAAAAAGTCTCTCAGATGACTTTTATTTTTATTTTATTTTTTATTTATTTATTATGGCTGTGCCGGGTCTTAGTTGTGGCACGTGGGAGCTAGTTCCCCAACCAGGGATTGAACCTGGGCCCCCTGCATTGGGAGTGTGGAGTCTTACCCACTGGACCACCAGGGAAGTCTCTCTCATATGACTTTTAGAGTTTCATCAGGTGCTAAGTTGATGAACATTCCAAAGAGCGGAGCTTGAGTGTTGGGATTTAGGAAGAGCAGCACTGGATTCCTAGCTCTCTCTTTGATTGCATTTCCTCAGACTCTGTGCTCTGCTACAGCGTTAAGATGTAGTTTTGAATCATGCCTACCACGGTATTATTTGTTATTTGTTTTTCTCTGATGAGTAAAGAACATCTTGAAGTCAGGGCAAACACAAAAGTGCGTAACACAATTTGGTCTTAAGAAATCCCAGTGGCTTTTCCTTCACCTTGAAAATTGTGATATTTTGGCCTTAGGTTTAAGCTATTTAAGATACTAAATAATATATTGCTGAAATGTGAAACTTGAACAAACCACTTGAAATTTTAAAACTGGGTTTATGGTCATCATCAGAGTCTGATAAAAATTCTTTGTCTCATTAGCCGTTTAAAAATCGCATGGAATTACAGTGGAATGCTACTGTACAATAAAAAGGAATGAAATATTGGTACCCACAACAATATGGATGAACCTCAAAATCATTATCCTGAGAGAAAGAAGCCTAACAAAAAGTAGCAAATCCTGTATGATTCCATTTACAGAAAATCTTTTAAAAATGCAAAACTAACATATAAGGACAAAAAGAAAATCAGTGGTTGCCTGAGATTAAAAAGAGGCATAAAGTTGGGAAAACTGGATCTCTACATGCAAAAGAGTAGCAAGGGCAATCCAGCATCCTTGGCAATGTACCATCCCACTCGGGCACTATAACTGAAGGGTTCGTTGTTAGGGCTCATATCCGGGCTACAGCAACAGCTTCCTCATTGCCAAGGATGTTGGTGCCCTCTGAGCCGGGACGTGGAGGACAGTGAGGACTGACTCAGGCTCTTGCAGGCACACCCAAATGTCTTTCCACATATCCTGACCCCACAAGTGCTCATTTATGATCATCCGCCCCTCAGCTTCCCATTTTCTAAGCTATAAGGTTAATCCCTTTAGAACAGCCCAAGTGTAAGTGCAAAGTGTTAATGGCCAGAGCTCATGACTGATCACCAGGCAAACCTCTCTGAGTTCTGCCCACTGGTGCACCCCAGCCAGACCCATCTGTATACCAGGCATCAGCAGGCATCTCCCCCACTCCCTCCTTACAGGCCACAGGGGCAGGATTAGGGGCAGGAGAATTTGGAGGACAGGGTGTCCCTCTGCTGCGGACGGGTGAGCCCTTTTGTCAACGTGAGAGTTAGCGCCAGGCAGAGGTGGGTCGGTGACACATGTTGTCAACCTTCCCCGTCAATAGGAAGGGAGATTCTTACCATGATTGCTGTTCCTTCATGAGAGACTCCACTTGGACGAGTGCTGTGTGCACTGCTAGGAGCTCGTGCTATATGCAGGTTTATTGGGTTTCTACACCCTTCTAGAACTGGGACCAAAATCCTAGGGGTACTCCCTCCTGTTGTCTCTGAGGCTGTGCCAAACTCATACCCCCCAGAGTCACAGACGCATCTAACTCCAATGGTAGTCCTGCTTGGGGGATGCCTAAAGCTTTAATCTGCTTCACCAGTGTCTTGCCTTCTCAAAGGCGGCTTGTTGCTCTGATCCCCTGTACCACACGTGCCCTTCCTTTATCAGGCAGTATAAGGGACGGAGGCACTGTGCAGGGTGAGGAATACAAGTCCTCCAAACCCCAAATCCTACAGACACTTGTGCTTCCTTCCCATTCTTAGAGGTTGGATAGACTTGCACCTCATCCATCACAGCTTCTGGGACAGTGTGCCCCTTCCCCCAACAAAGGAGTCCCCAAAACTTTACGGCAGTGCCTGGGCCTTGAATTCTCTGTGGGATCACCACCCATCCTCTCCCTCACACATGTTCCAGCAAAGTCTGCAGAGTGTCCTGAGCAGAGGCAAGTCTTCCTATGTTAATATTCTATCATCAGTGTAGTGCGCCCGTTTTACTAACGTGGGGAAGGAGAACAGGAACAGGTCTCGGGCTACCATCCCGTGACATACGGTGGGGCTGTGCAGGTAGCCTTGGGGAGCACTAGAAAGGTTCACTGTTGCCCTTCCCACGTGAAGGCAAATTGATCTTGAGACTCAGTGGCCAAGGGTCTACTGGACCTCTTGTGTGAAGGCCTTTTATATGCCTTTATGTACTCTGTGGGTTCCTGTTACTTGCAGCCAAAAGCAATCTTCTGTGGAGACATTAACCTCACTGCTGGTTCTGTAAGCGTCTTCGAAATTATGTGACTCGCACATGCTTTTGCTATCAAAGCAACTTTGATTTATGCCACTGGAGTTTTTCTGTCTTCTCTGCCTTCCGTGATGAAATTAATTGATTTTAGATGGGAAAGTGATATGTTGCAGTTATTCTAAGAAACCTCTGTTGCTTTATGTGAGAGGTCATTATACTTTGTTTGAAAATGACACAAAAGCTTTGATAGTTTCATGGTACGATTTGACAAAGTTTCATAATGGACAACAGCCTAGGAACAAACAGATACCTGACCCAATAAAATCCAATTTTCAGCTGGTATATTTTCTAGATAGATTTTAATTTTTTAGCTCATAATCACTCATCCCAGCATTCATGCATCCGTACACTCAATGTGCACTAGAAACTTGTTCAGTACTGATTTTGATGACATTATTCTAAGTTGCAGCAATTATGTTTTATTGATTTAATCGCAACTTTTATGCTTCAATGAATAATTTTTGAGCCATTGATCCTTTTTTTTGATTTGGAGATATAATACAATTAGATAGCAATCCTGAAAAAATGCAAATATAATGCAGGGGAGCAATAAATCATGAAGGAAAATTATGTAAAAATAGCACCCATTGCCTGCATGTTAGACAAGAGCCCCCTGCAGTCCTTGGAGTCCAGGGACAAGCTTTAGGAACACAATTATTAAGGGTATAACAGGGTTTCTGTGAAAGTCACCAGCTTCAGATGTGTGAGATACGTGGGTTTAAAACTGCTTCTTGCTTTTTTTTCCTCTAAAACATAGCACTTAGGAGACCGTTGGAGACTGCCACAGGTTCGTGGAGCACCTTTTGAGAAATAATACTCTAAAGCCCAATCCTCATAAAGTCTAAATGGAGCCCGGCTTGAGGCAATTTCATCATAATTGGTCCTTCTGAGTTCCCAAAGCTTCCAAATCCTAAAGGGTTTTGGACCCTGTGATGGATGGGGGAGATAGTTTTGCGACAGAAGGGGATACAGCTGACCGTGTCACCTCAAGTCACATGGTTAACTGCCTCCCCTTCTGCTTTTCTAACTAAAACGTCCACGTGGCCCAGGCACCTCGGTCGTGGCAGCAGTGGGATCTCTCCAGGGCAGGGAATGGCCTGCTGTGTGTTGACTCCCGGGTCAGCACAAGGCACCACTTTGAGCGTTATGCTGAGATGGGCGGCATAATAATAAGAATGACCTTATTGGGGGCAGCACATCTCTGATAGAGGACTTCAAAGTGCTCTCCAATCACTAACCATATGCAGACAATGTTCCATTCAATACATCCCAGGGTTTTTAAGAAACATCTGTGTATTGGTTCACAAGCTGAAGAGTTCAGAAGTTACACTGCGAGTAATGGGAAGCCACTGAAGATGGATGAGGATGAGAGCCTGGTTCAGAACTGTATTTTAGGAAGACCATCGATGGTTAGTGGATGAAGGGAGACTGGAGCCTGAGGCTACTGTCCATCTATTTCTAGGTAGAAATTCCAAGTCAAGTCCTCAGGAGAGGCATGTCAGGGATCCTGTCCTGGGATTTCCAGTTGGAGCCTTGACAAGACCAATGGCCCTTCCCAGGCTAGGTGCTTTGTTCAAACACACTGCATCCTCCAGAAGAGAGAAAGCAGCCTGATGCCAGCCTCCCTCAGTTGGAATGTTCTTCCCCTCAGGCCTGACTTGGGTGAAAGTAAGAAGGCCAGGGAACCTCTCAGGGAAGAGAGCAGATACAAAGGAGAGCAGGAGGTAGTTTCTTACTGGGCAACTTGGGGGTCTCCTGTCCCATCTTCTGGAGCAGTCTGTCCATTTGCTCCCTCCATCATTTCCTTGTACTGACGTTTGAAGAAGCCAACCTGTTGGGGAGGAAGGAGAAGAAAATCAGGAAGTCCAGTGGAAGAGAGGAAAAGAGATGATGGGGAGGGGGAGCAAGCACCATTTCTGGAACCCTCCTATGTTCCAGCACTGCACTAGGAACTTTATACAAATTGTGTCATTTAGACTTTGCCACAGTTCTGTGAGCTGGGTAGAACCACCTTCAGAATGAGAAACTGAGACCGAGCATGGACCAAGCACATGCCAATGGTCAAGGAAAGGATCAGTGATGTCAGCATCAAATCCAAGGCTGTGCCCTCATGTTCCAATTTGTGTTTAAGGGAAACATGTAAAGAGGTGGAGAAGAGTGAAAAAGAAATGGAGACAGGTTAGAGGAGGCTTGAGAATCAGATAGAAAGACGTGGGGTCAACTGGGGACTGGTTATGTCACAGGTGGGAAGGGATCTCTTACATGCAGTGACTTAGGAAGAATGTGTGTCTGGCTCCATGGTGAGTCTTTCTTACACGGTAGAAAGTGTGGTACCAAATGCTGGTGGTGTCAGGAGTGGGATGAAAACACTCACCTTGTACAGTATGGCTGTGATGAGAGCCAGCAGCAGCAGTCCTCCCACAGAGCTGCCCACAATAATGGGGATGGGGTTATAGACCTCATACTTCTCCAGCACCAGCTCCATCTGGAGTGGAGATGACTCCATCAGAAAGTATCAGGACTCTTGCTATCCCAGACTCCTCCCAGGTCCCCTTTAACTCCCTCCCCTTCTTCATCAGGCTCTGCTCCAAGAAGTGAGATACAGAAGGATTCATGGGCTAAGGGACAATTGTCCTGCCCAGGGACCTCCATCCTTCCTCCCTCCAGGCTTGCAAGCCCCCCACTCAGCATCACAGATTGAGCATCAGGATCTCTCTGATCAGCCTGGTCACTGCCTACCACACGGTCACTACCTGGGCTCTCAAAAATGCCTCCTGTCCTGGAAGCTGGGAATACACGGATCTGTTGAATGTGATCTCAGCTACACTCACAACCAACACCTTCTTCTGCAGTGTCTGCAAAAGAGAAGGGGAGGCTGGGAAATAGCTCTGGGGAGGGCTCGGGGTTAGAGAAATGCCCTGGCTTGAGGCGGGCACAGACACATCAGGCCCCACCTGAGTCTGGGAGGGGACACACCTGGCTGACCCAGCCGAAGCTGAGATTTCCTTTCAGGATGAAGTCAAGTTTCTCCTGGATGCCGAAGGAGCGGATGTCACAGCGGAACCTCAGGCAGGCAGCAATAGAGCAGTCCTGGGGAAGAGAACTGGCATCAGGCCCGAGAAAGGTGGGTTTGAAGGTAGAAGACCACATTCAACTGTCTGATTTGAGGGGAGCAGTCACATCTGAGCTCAAGCAGGCTGTTCAACAGACATCCATTTAAGGTAACATGCATTCCTGAATTAAATTCATCTGAAGTGTGGCTTCCAGTGGGGGACAGCCCAGAGCCCTCTCACCAGGACAGGCTTCTTCTGAAAGTGGGTCAGGAAGTCGGATTCTGTGGGCACTGTTCTCTCTGAAGAGCACTGAATGGATGGGTTCTAGGAAAAGGCACAGGGAGAAAGCATGTGATGGGGTCATCAGGGATTCATGAGGACCAAGGAATCCAGGGAGAGGGCATTAGTGGAGGAGCCATACAGTCTTTGAGTACCTGAGGGTGGAGGACCTCCATATCCTTCCACACGGTCAACCGGTTCAGCTCCACGGGCACTGAGAAGTCAATGCTGACAGGCAGGTCCCTGTGTCCCAGGTTGTTCACCTGCACGGAGGACAGTGAGGGCAAAGGTCATGTCGAGCCCCACATCCCTCCCGAATCTCTGGCTCCCGGGCCCCTGCCCCAGCCCACGCTCCTGAGTCACCATCACGTGCCTGGTATCTGTGCTGAGCCCCGCTGCTTTCCTCCTCCTCAGAGGCTGAGAAGTTGAGGTACTTGGTGGATTGTTCATGGCTGAGGGGAGAGGAGGCGTGGGCGGATGGGAAGTTCCCTTAGGGCCTCCTAAGGAGGCTCTGGCTGGGACCATGACAGGACAGGTCGTCAGAGGCCCCTGGGGTGGTCTGGAATGAGGTCTGTGGCTGATCTGGGGTAATGGGAGGGTTTAGGGAGCAGGGCTGGGCTTCAAGCTGCGTGCAAGGTTCTTGCAGAGGTTGCCCACATAGGAGACCGCCAAGGCGGCTGGGCTGGGGGTGCGGTGACAGGGACTGAGAGCTCTGACCCGGGGGGAGCGGGGGCCAGGGTCTGTCCTCTCTGTGCCTGGGTTTTCCTTCCAGGCCTTCATGGACACGGAGGATGCCGGATGGGCAGGTAGGACACAACAAAGGTTTAGGGAGACTCAGGCGGATGCTGTTGACAAGTGTCTACTGGACCTGCCCCTTCTGGTCTCCCAGAGGCCTTCCCTGGGGCCCTTCTCTCCTGTTTCCTCAGCTTTTCAAGCCCGCACCCTCGACCATGAAAGTGCAGTGTCCTAACCACTGGACCATCGGGGAATTCCCTCCTCAGCTTTTCTAGACCTGAGGTTTGGAGGTGAGGGTGGCCCCAACACAGACTCTTCCCTGGGTCTTAGTGTAACAACACCTTGAGGCTGCCTAGGCCCCTCTGGAGACCCAGTGGCCAGCCTGGCCCCTCGCTGGGTGGCTGCTCTCACTTCTGCCCCACCCCCCTGCCCCACTCTACTCTTTGCATACCTGCCCTTTACCTGTACCATTCAAATTCTAAGCCCCACTCCGACTCCAAAGTCTCATCCCTCCTCTGTGAGGGGCTCAAACACCCCAGCCTTGTCCTGGGAGCCCCTCGGAGTGCCCCGACCCACAGAATCACAACTGTAGAATACAAGTGTAGAGTCACACACACCTAGGCATGGCATGTCCTGCTTGTGGGTCCTCTGCAAGCAGGTGTGATAACCCCGGTGCTCACACCAGCAAGCAAGCTCCGAGCTGACAGCTGCCTGGGCTGCTGAGAGCCCCCAGTGTGCAGGTGTGAAGGAGAGTGTGAAACCCTGGGCAGAAGGAGGTAATCCAAGGAGGCCCGTGGGCAGAACTAGCAGGGGAAGGTACCCAGGCTAAGCCATGTGGGCCTGTTTCACACCACGAGTGTGTGGATCTCACAAAGGCAGGGGCTTATGTCTGGTGTTGATTACACATAATAGGGGCTCAATAAATCTTTGTTGAATGACAAATGAATTTATGGAAAGTAACCACAGCACTGTGCCTGGAACATAGCAGATGCTAGGAAGGTATTTGTTGAAGGGAGGTATCTGCTCAAGCTCTTGGCTTGGCTCCTTAGTGTCAAACACCATGTGTACCCCTCTTTGGGCAGCATTTAAGCCCTTTTCCTTTCATCCAGCTTTTCCCTGATCCCCAGTCTCTGCAGCCAGCAGGTCACTTCCCCCTGTCCTTCCCAAAGGAGACTGGGAAAAAGGGGAGGGGTGGTTCTAAAAGCCCTGCAGAGTGTAAATCTGTTCCTTGTGGTGAGGAATTGTCCTGCCCAGATGCCAAGGCTAAAGCGCAATGCCATGGACACTTCAATGTTTAGCTGAAGCCTCCCCTGCCAGGAGACCCTAGTGTCCCCTCGCCCCCTTGAAAACTCAGGTAGCCTCAGGAGACAGAACCACAGGGAGGCCCCTGATGAGATTCTTCCTTGAATCAGGATAACCTTGCTCCCCAAAAAGGCTGTAAGAACCTTGAAAACAGGGTCACATCTCGTATGTCTTAGGGAACCCGGGACAATCTTGAGGCTTTTAAGAAAGGCTCCTGAGAACTGAAGCCTCTGTTAAACGTAGGATGTAGTGATAATAATATCACAATTACTATGATCGTCAATAACCCACAATAAGCACTCGATGATTGATTAGTAAGTGCTGCTAGCAGTGTCATCTACCGATTGAGGGGGTGGTGATAAAACTTAAATATCACAGATGTTCAGCTGCTGCAGCGTGAGAGCTCCCCGAGCCCCACAGAGTGATGGAGGAGGAGCCCTTGGAGGTCGTGGCGTGGTACCTGCTGATCATGGTGTACACGGCATACTTCACCGGGAGCTCCAGCCGGAAGGTGGTCTTGCTCATCTTGGGGGCGTTATTCTCACTGGAAAGGGAGGAGGATCCCAGCTGGCAAGTTCCCCAGAGGAGGAGGCTGAGCGGGACGGAGCACTGCCCTGGGCCTGGCCCAACTCACCTGCTTACATTGGCTGCAAGAAGCAGCCGGCCTCCCAGCATGGCCGTGGGGGAGACGTCAAAGGTGGCCCTGAAGGTGATCTGAGGAAGAGGTAGGAATGGGGTGTGGGGGAGGTCACCGAGGAGTAGGACGAGGCGGGGGTAGGGGAGTAGGGGGGGCTGAAGCAAGGCTCACCTGGGCGCCCTCACGGAAGATTAAGTTGTTGATGCTACAGCTGGTGCTGAGAGTGCCCTGGCTCCCGGTGGGGGCACTGTCACAGGTCAGGCGCAGGGCACGTGTCTGCAGCTGGTTCTAAGGAAGCACAGATGAACCAAGGCCGGTGAGCATTTGCTAGTGTTCCAACGAGACTCCATAAACTACTGACAGTTTCCTGAATCTACCTTAAGGTTATGTTTCTTAAAAAAAATCTTTAAACACTATCTGGTCAAACTTCTTCCTAATGTAGAAATCCCAGATTTATTAGCATTTCTTCCTTTTTTTTAAATATCTTTATTGGAGTATAATTGCTTTTCTTCCTTTTATTTATGGTTCTTTTTAAAAGGTTGTACTATGAAAATTTCAAATATACTCAAAAGTGGAGAGACTAGGTAAATCTACCCAAAGTCCCCATCACGCAGCTTAAATTATCAACATTTTTCTACTCTTGTTTTATTCAGCTATTCTCCACTCTTTTTTTTTCTTTTCCTGATTAATTTAAAGCACATTCCTAACATCACATACTTTCATCTTGAAAGACTTCAGTGTGTATCACCAACAGACAAGGGTATTTTTTAACATAAGACAAGACTCAACAAATCATACTCAACAAAAGCTGATCCCTAAGATCAGCTAATATCCAGGTCATGTTCTGTCTTCCTAGATGGTCTCCAAAAATGTTACATTACAGTTCATTTTTAAACGCAATATCCAACAAAGGTCCACGCATGGCATCTGGTTGATGTGTCTAGAAGTACCTCCAGTGATAGGGTGTTCACCCCTCACACAGCTGGAGTTTGCCGCTTCTAGTGTATTTCTTCACGCATTGATCAAAATATGCTCCCATTGGGAAGACTAGCTTAAGAGAGACATGGGAGACCAACCAAACATTATGTGCAGACCTAGTTAAGATGTTGGTTCAAATAAACCAGTTAAAAAATATTTTTGAGACAATTAAGGAAATTTGATTATGGTCTAAATACCAAGGAATCATTCATTTCATTGGGTGTGATAATGGCTATGGGGTCACGTAAGATGTCCCTACTGTCCATAACAGTGAAATAGGAAGGTGTGTGATGACAGAATGTCTGGGATTGGTTTTAAAATATTTGAGTAAAGGGAAAAAAAAACAGGTGACATAAATGTGGTGAAATGTTGATCATTGTTGAATCTGGGGGATAATTTTGGGGGAGGTTTGTTGAACTACTCTCTTCTTTTGTAAATGTTTAACATAATTTTTCATAATAAAATTTTTGTTAAAAATCTGTTTCTCTTTGACTCCCTGTGGTCCTAGTTCTGTCCTCTAGAACAGGGATTGCCATATGACAGTCCAGCACCAACTTTTATAAATAAAGTTGTATTGGCACACAGCCATGCTCATTCATACACATATTGTCAATGGCTGCTTTCACCTTACATCAGCAGAATTGGGAAGATGTGAAGACACTCTGTGGCCCACAAAGCTGAAATATTTACTATCTAGCCCTTTATAGATAAAGTATACCAAGCTCTGATCTAGAGTAACCAATAAATCCAACTCCTTCTTCTACAGAGCAGTATTTTATTTTATTTTACTTACTTTTTTATTTAATTTTATTTAATTTTATTTTATATTTTCCACGCTGCACAGCTTGAGGGATCTTAGTTTCCCAACCAGGGACTGAACCCAGGCCACGGCAGTGAGAGCACCGATTCCTAACCACTGGACCACCAGGGAATTCCCCAGAACAGTGTTTTAAAGTATTTGAAGGCCGAATCATCAAAAAATCTACAAACAATAAATGCTGGAGAGGGTGTGGAGAAAAGGGAACCCTCTTGAACTGCTGGTGGGAATGTAAATTGATACAGCCACTATGGAGAACAGTATGGAGGTTCCTTAAAAACTAAAAATAGAACTACCATATGACCCAGCAATCCCACTACTGGGCATATACCCAGAGAAAACCATAATTCAAAAAGAGTCGTGTACCACAATGTTCATTGCAGCTCTATTTACGATAGCCAGGACATGGATGCAACCTAAGTGTCCATCGACAGATGAATGGATAAAGAAGATGTGGCACGTATATACAATGGAATATTACTCAGCCATAAAAAGAAACAAAACTGAGTTATTTGCAGTGAGGTGGATGGACTGTCATACAGTAGAGTCTGTCATACAGACTGAAGTAAGTCAGAAAGAGAAAAACAAATACTGTGTGCTAACACATATATATGGAATCTAAAAAAACAAAAAATGGTTATGAAGAACCTAAAGGCAGGACAGCAATAAAGACAGAGATGTCGAAAATGGACTTGAGGACACAGAGAGGGGGAAGGGTAAGCTGGGACAAAGTGAGAGAGTGGCATGGACTTATATATATGTTACAAATTTTAAAATAGATAGCTAGTGGGAAGCAGCCACATAGCACAGGGAGATCAGCTCGGTGCTTTGTGACCACCTAGAGGGGTGGGAGAGGGAGGGTGGGAGAGGGAGGGTGGGAGGGAGACTCAAGAGGGAGGAGATATGGGGATATACGTATATGTATAACTGATTCACTTTGTTATAAAGCAGAAACTAACACACCATTGTAAAGCAATTATACTCCAATAAAGATGTTAAAAAAATAAAATAAAGTACTTGAAGGCCAAGGTATGTTTTCCTTTAAAAGAGGAATATTGATAGGATGTGGACTACAAAGAAATGTAAAGCAGGGTCCTTGCTCTCTTCACATTAGCAGCCTCCTGGGAACTCATTCCTGATGGTCATTCTTAAAATGCAAGCCCAGAGTTGAACACAGAATGAGCCAATGCATGCCCCAGCCAACACAACCACATCCACCCAACCACGATCAGCCCAGCCCTCTTGGTTTACAAGAGGCTGTTAAACAACGGAAGCCCTGCCTGAGCCTTGAACCCAGCACAGGAGTCTCTGCTGATCCCCCGCCATCAGCCTTTCCTTCCCCAGAGAGGACAATACCTGCCCCCCTGCCACACGTCGATAAGATAGCCCCGGCGGGTAGAAGAAGGTGATTGTGGTTCCATAGGAGTCCTCTCCATCATTCCACACTCTCACTTCCAAGCTCAGCTCCAGGTTACTCCCCACAATCAGGGTCTTCAAGCTGGGTGTTGGGGTAGAGGGGAGGAGGTGATTCTGTGACTGAGGCTGGAAATGGCGTGGGGATGAGTAGGAAAGCAGGGGAGAGATGGGGACAGGATGTCTGGGTCCAGAACACTGGGTAGAGATGTTAGGGAGAGCCAGGGGCAGGAGTTCCGGGTTCCAGGAAGGGGGGATGGGGGACCAGGGGAGGTCTGAGGGGCTGGACGCTCACCCTGAGACCCCAAAGGAGATGCCGAGGTCGTCCTGGCAGACGTGATCGGCACCACAGTTCTTCTCAAAGGGGAGCTGAGAGTGAAGGGAAAGCAGGGTTTTCCCCAAGATCTGGAGTCCACACCCTCCACCCGCTCTGGAAGAGCCCAGCACCAGGACTCACAGAGGCCGTGAAGTATCTCTGGGCATCCACTGCCAGCATAGGCTTGAGGTTTCCAAAGCCAGAGACAGGCTTGCCCACTAGGGAGAAGTTGAGACGCAAGATGATGGGGGTCACCGAGTCCTCCACACAGGCCTGGCGAACGGACATTGGAGGGAGCAGTTGGCTAAGAAATGCACCATCGCAGCCACTAGCTGGGTCCCATCTCCTCATCCGTAAAATGAAGTAACAGTGGTACCTACCCACCCCCCATAAATGCTCATCCATAGGATTCTGCGTGCAGAACCTCTGCTGTGGTTGTCCTTGGTCTTGAACATCCTTCCCGCAGCCTCCCACAGGCTCACTTACTCTACTCAGGGTCTCCCCAAACTGCTCCCGGTGACCCCCGACCCCCTCTCTGTCCTCTCCCCAGCTTTATCTCTCTTCATAGCCTTCATCACTACCTGACATCTATTATTTAGGAATCTGATCACTTTTGATCTTCTCCCAGAGCTCCCCCTGGGCATGATTGCTTTGTCCACTGCGGGGTCCCTGGTGACAAGGACAGGGCCTGTCTCAGAGGAGGAGTTGGATAAAAGAATCCCATCCCCATCGCCCCATGGCTCTCTGAAGCAGCCGTACCCTTTTTCCTGAAATCCAGCCGTGTAGCCTCTGGCAGATGAAGCCAACCTCATCCATCCATTCACTCACTCACTCCACCAACATGTGTCAAGTACCTCAGGTACCTCCTGCATTCCATGTGCCATGCTGGGGCAGAGCGAGGACCAGAACACACCCGTTCTTTCCCTGCCCAGTCCCCTGACAGCCTCAGAACGGCCTCTATTCCCAGGACTCTGAGGCCCCCTCACCGGCAGGAGCAACCTCACGGGCTCACAGTGCTGTGTCAGCCCCAGATCTCGAACACGAGTCAGATTCCGAGTCCTTGTCTCCTCGAAGACAGCACGAGGACTCAGGCGGCCAGGGTCAAGGGTTAGGTCAAAGGTCACAACGCTTTGGAGGTTAGCTGTAGGGGAAAGCGGGGAATAGAAAAGGCTGAGAGAGTGAGGAACTTCCCAGCTGGGCAAGGGGCAAGGTAGGAGACAGGAGTCCTGGCCTTGGAGACTCCCAGGGTCAGGGCATCCTGGGTCAGAGGGGAAATAACTCACCCAGCCGGTTCTTGGGACTTTGAGAAACACGAAGGCAGACAGTGGCCTCACCCAGAGACTGGGCAAAGGCCAGCTGCTGGTGGCATTCATACACAGACCTAGTGATCTCTGGAGGTGTGATGTGGATGTTTGCCCACACCCTAAGCACAGGTCTCGTCCTGCGGGCAGAACACTGAGCTGAGGACAGGCCCTTGGTCCCGGGAGGACAACCTGGGAGGGCAGGTAGGGAGGCTGGTGTCCTAGGCAGACCCAGGACCACCAGGGGAGTGTCTGGGGAAGGCTGTTCTCACCTGAGCAGCAGCGCGTGCCCCCAGGCCCCCACAGCCAAGTCCACCAGTCCATCCATGGTGAGGTCCTGACCCCCGCTCAGCGACTGCCCAAAATACTGGAGGCTGGGGGAGAACTGGGCGCCTGTGACCCGCTGGCCAGAGAGGGAGAGGCAAGTCAGGTTGGGGGTGATGGGAACAAGTTGGACAGAAGAACGAGAGGAGCAGGGAGCTGGGGGTATGGGAGACAGAATGAAGGGGTGAGCAGTAAAAAGACGTCTCCAAGAAGTGCCTAAAGAGAGAGGCGGGGATGGGAAAATGGTGACGAGAGACAAGGGAAGATTTCTAGGACAGAAATGAAGAAGTGGAGATGGAAAGACTGGCCTGGTGACCTGAGTTTTTTCACTCACTCAGCTGGTTAGTCTTGGGTTCTGATTTTGGCTCCTTCACTTATGAGCCATGGGACCTTAGGCCAGGAGTCAGTCTTTCTGTGCCTGTTTCCTCATCCCTCAGCTGGGATAGTAACACCTCAGAGAATTAAATGAATTAATTCATGGAGTTCTTAGAACCACACCTGACGTATGGTCACTAGTCAGTAACTTACTATTATGAGTATCAGGGCTCCAGCCCTAGCCCCCACATTGCAGATGGTGCCAAGGCCATAGGGCCTTTAAGAGGCCAATTCCAGACTTGAAATCAGACTCTCTGACCTCATGCCCAAGACCCCTTTTTGCTCTCCGTAGCCACCCTGTCCCTTCAGAAGACAAGGTGGGACCAGGTCGGGATGGGGAGGGGCTGTGCCCATATGCAGATTCTACGCTCCTGGACCACCTGCCCTGTGGGTCCCTCCCCCTTTATTTACATGGCTCCTGTAACGACCAGTCCCTTTAAGAATATGCCCTTTAAATCTCTGGGCACTGATGGGACTGGCAGACATTGAGAGTAGTAATAATAAAATGAAAGAGAAATTTACCAATTACCAAGGAAGAGGGGGTAGAAATAGTGCAAACACAGCCAGGCAGCCTTGTGCACAGGAGAACCGATCTCACCACCACGTCATCCCCACGCCCCTCATTTTCCTCTACACCCCAGCCCCTGACAACCACTAACCTCCTTTCTGTCTTTATGGATTTACCTATTCTAGACACTTCATGTAAATAGAATCATACAATATGTGATCCTTTGGGGCTGGCTTCTTTCATTTAGCATAATGTTTTCAAGGTTCATCCATGCTGTAGCATGTGTCAGTGTTTCCTTCCTTTCATGGCTGAATAATATTCCATTGTATGGGTATACCACATTTTATTTATCTGTTCCATCAGTTGATGGGCATTTGGGTTATTTCCACCTTTTGGTTATTATGAATAATGCTAATATAAATAATCACGTATAACTTTTCTGGTGTGGTCATGTTTTTAATTCTCTTGGGTGGAACTGCCAGGTCATACAGTAACTCTGTGTTTAACCTTTTGAGGAGCTGTTTTCCAAAGTAGCTGCATCATTTTACGTTCCCGCCAGCAGTGGATAAGAGTGCCAGATATTCCACGCCCTCACCAACACTTGTCATCTGTCTGTCTGATTCTAGCCATCCTAGTGGATGTGAAGTGGTTTTGATTTCCTGACAACTGGTAACTAATGATGTTGAACATCTTTTCATGTGCGTATTCGGCCTTTGTATATCATCTTTGAAGAAAAGTCTTTTCAGATCCTTTCCTTAGTTTTTAATTGGGGCTTCCTTAACTTTTGCCAGGGGAAGTAGCCCTCCCTTCTCAGAGAACCCTGCCCCCTTGGGTGAAAGGCTCCTGCCTATGGGCATTTGGCAGGATTACTGATGGCAGGAGAGAATAAAGTCATGGCATCCAGGGAGATGAAGGGGTGAGTGGACAGGCAGACTGAGGCCACCAGAACTAAACTGACTGGCAAAGGGGGGCTCCAAGAGATGGAGCATTGGGTTAGAGTCAGGAGGTTGGAACCTCCCTCATCATCACTCTTGATCCACTATAAACCTTGGACAAGTCCAGGCACTTATCTTCTCCATGCCCCAGATTTCATCTCTAAAATGCGTTTGCTAATGCCTGGCCTATGTACAGTGTAAAACTGCTGGGGGACTAAAAGGCTTGGGTGGAGAACCCACTCAAGTATCAAGTCACCATGCAAAGCAGAGAATGGATCAATGTTTCCATTTCTCAAATTCCACAGATTTTTCTTACTGTCTACTAGGTGCTCAGTGCTGGATAAAAGAGATAAGATAAGGGAAAAAAGAATTTTCCAGGCAGCAGTGTCAAAGACAGGGAAAAGCCTGGAGGGGGTTGCTGTGGCAACAGCAACAATGACCAGGCCTCACCTGGCTGTGGGCGGGGCTGATGC
The DNA here is from genome assembly GCF_059928025.1 of Delphinapterus leucas. Lineage (NCBI taxonomy): Eukaryota > Metazoa > Chordata > Mammalia > Artiodactyla > Monodontidae > Delphinapterus > Delphinapterus leucas. The sequence goes on from NC_143143.1 coordinate 15,351,141, forward strand.
CCAGTCCCGAGGTTCCGTGAAACAGGTAGACAGCACCCTGGTTCTCCTGCTCTCCCGGGGCCCCAATGGCCACGTCCGTCAGCCTGTCCCCGTTCACATCCCCCAGCACCGTCAGAGCTGCCCCAAAGCGGCCCCAGGGGTGGCCTTGCTCCCCTCGCAGGACAGCACCACACTGCCACTTAGCCCTCTGCAGAACACAAACAGTGTCAGGTCCCACCCCAGGCGACCCCTCCACACCCAGACCCCACCCAGCCCGAGTCTCACCAGCCACTCACCCCCCGAGGAAAGGGGCACACGGACACCTGCCCGCCCCGGCTCTGCTCATAGTAATGGGGGGCCCCGATGAGGACCAGGTCGGAGCCGCCATCTCTGTCCACGTCCACGGAGCTGAGGGAGGCCCCGAAGTAGGAGCCGATCTGGAGAGCAGAGCGTGGAGTCATCCTGCCTACCCCTGCACCTGCTCTGGGCCAGGTTCCGCCTCTCCCCAGATACCGGCCCCTCCCTGCTGGACCCCACACCCCCTTCATCTCCCTCTCTGACCCTGGAGACCCTCCTCCACACCCAACCTGGGTCCCTGTGACTTCAGCCTTCGGCCTCCATTGCCCGGACACCTGCGTGAAGATGAAAACCTTCCCGGTGTGCCGATGGCGGGGGGCTCCCAGGACCAGGCTGTGTACCCCCTTCCAAATGGCCGGCTCTGTGGAGTAACCTGAGGGGACCAGGCCTCAGCACAGAGGCTTCCACTCCCCACCCCCGGGCCCCTGCCCTTCCCAGGCAGCCCGTCTCCCGCCCGGCCCTCCGACCACAGCCTTGCCTCACCCAGGTAAGAGTCACTCATGTCTGCGTGCTCCTGAGACATGTTGATGAAGGTGGGGCTCCTATTTGGAGGGTACAGGAAGGCACCTCCAGACCAGCTGAAGCTCCCCACAGCCCCCAGAACTGGTCCATCCTGGGAGGAAAGGATTCCAGAGCAGGTGGGAAGAAGAAGAAGACAGCCTATTCCGAAACAATGCCTGCCGACGGTTCCACCCACTCGCCTTATACTCACTCTTGCCTTCCCTCCTCCCATCTCTGCCTCACCCTACATCAGTGGCCTGAAACGGGCCCCACTCACAGGCATGAACACAGCACTGAAGCCCTCCTGGGACATCTCCAGTTCGAAGGAACTACTGCTTATAGTCTGCGTACCTGGGGAAAAGCATGACACCTAGGATTCATGGGGAAAGACAGGCTTTGCCAGGTTCAAGAAGGATCTCAGCTTTAAGAGGATCTCATGTGGAGACTAATACCCAAAGGGAAAGACTGGCCCATGACATAGGAGTCCAGGTTCTAGAAGGAAAAACATTTATGGGTGAGGGCTTCTGAAGTGGGTAGTTCCATCTCTGACTTACCCTCAATGGCAAAGATCTTCTCTTTCAGTTGGTTTTGAATGTCTCTCAAAGCATCAAAGTTCTCCACTTTAAATATATGTTCATGGGAGGGCTTCGATGCGATGTCCTTTAATTCTTGCCAGGAATGTATATTTTGAAAAGCCAATCCCACCTGTCCCCAGCAAAGACCAATTCAGTGAAAATAATCATAACTATAATATGCCTGCTGGGTGCTGGGATCCTCCAATATAACCCTGCAGGGTTAATATTATTACACCCAGTGTACAGGCAAGAAAAATGAGGCCCAGACAGCCTCATCAAGGAGCTTAGGGAAAGGATGAGGATACCCCAGGCTGAAACAGAGTTTTCATCCTGAAGTAGAAGCTGAGAGAGCTGGGGTTTCTGTCCTTGAAAGGGAAGGTGGCTTAAGAGGACGCGAGGGGGGGAAGCAGTGGGAGGGCATCCCCACATCCTACCCCGATTGCATAGCGGATGACGCCAGCAGCCTCAGCACTGGGAATGACGTCCTTGTAATCCAGAGGGTCACGTTTTTTCTGCCCATCGGTGATGACGATGAGGATTTTGGAGGCATCTTTTCGGGCCCCATATAAGGCACTGAACAGCTGTTCTCTGTCAGAGAAGATGAGGGTCCAGAGGCCAGTGAACAGAGCTGCTGCTTAGCCTCTGATGCCTTTGTGAGAACAAGGAGATTCTGCTTCCTCTGTGATGCCCCCATCCCACCCAGAGGCCCCCGGCTTGGTGAGGAGACCACAGGCTGAACTCCAGTACTCATCTCTCCCTTCCTCTTGGAGACAGATGCGGCCCAAAGGAAGACCCAGATGCTTTGGGGGAAGACCTGGGAGGAGCCAGGACTCACGTGACCATCCTGATGGCCGTGGCCGTGTACGTGTACCCACTCAGCTTCTGTACGGAGTTCAGCAGGCTTAGTGGGTTTGAGCTGGCTGCGAAAGCTTTGAAAGTGAAGTGCACCTGGAACTTGTCGGAGAACTGCACCAGGGAGAACTGGGGGAACCACACAGGGCTGGGGGCTGGGCCAAGGCACCAGAACCCTGGGGTTCCTCCCACAAGCTTCCCCTGGGGAGGGGAGGGCGAGGGGGCGGCTGCACCCTTTCCTTCCCTCCCCTGAGAGCACACCTGGGAGCTGGGGCTCTGGAACTGGCTCATCATAGCCTTCACGAAGTTCAGCATTTTGGCAAAATTGGTGGAGGAGATGCTGCCTGAACCATCGATCAGGAAGGCAATGTCCTGCTCCTGCCTCGGGCACTCTGGAGAAGGAGGTGGCACCAGTCCCCCGAGGGACACTCCCAAAGCCCAGGCCTCCTGGCCACGAGAACCCACCCTCCCAGGGGCTGCCCTAATTCCTGCCTAGAGCAGGGCCCTTTGGTCTCCTGAAGTCTCTAAAGAGGACATATCTGTGATTCAGTTGCTCACAACTGGTTGATAAAAAAGTAACAATTCCTCCAATCCAGATGGTGAGAGGCTGGGGGCCCCTCCTTCTTCCTCGGCTGTCTGTGCCCCGCGCCCTGACCCTACCCCACCTTCTCCCCCAACATGCCCCCCATCCAGCACTAAAAGGACCTTGCTCCAGCCCCTGGCCCAGTACATCCCCAGTTGGTCAGCACCAAACTGTACTTTTGCTAAATATTTTTAACGTCATCCCTGGTAACAGCGGCACACTGGTCCTATGCTGTCCTCAGCTTCCATCTGGACCCCACTCTCCTCAGAGTGAGCGAAGAATCTGTCCTCAGAAGCGGAAGCTCTCCTGGCTTGGCTTGCTCAGGGAGATTCCTATCTAGCTCCCAGCTGCCCCCTTCTGCCTCCAAGGCTTCCCATCAGAGAGAGGGGTGTCCTGATGGTAGCCCAGGCACCCGTGGATGAATCTAGAACCTAGGAGGTGCTGGGAGGGGCACCCCATTCAGGCCCCCAGACGTCAGTCTCCCCAACGGCCTGAGTGTGAATGTGAAACCAGGGAGGGGCCTCGGCCTGCCCCGGGGTGGGGGGGTCTGAAAAGCTCACGTTCCACCTCTTCATCCCCCTTCCCTATCAGCACCAGGGAAGCTGGGCCCTGTGCCTCAACATGCACACACACACACACACACACACACACACACACATACACTACACACACACATACATAACACAACACACACATATACATGTATACATACATCACACACTCACACACACACACACACACATATACACACATACATACACACTGCTCAGACTGCCGGCGCCCACGTCACCCCTTCCCAGCTGCTGCATGAGCCAATGGGCTGGGTAGATGCCCTTCACTCTAAACATTCTTGCAGCTGGCATTAACTGAGCCCTCACCACACGCCAGGCACTGTGCCAAACCCTGGCCGAGGACCACTGTGTGTTACTCTCAGTGTTGGGTGTGATATTATCCCACAGGCAGATGAAGAAACTGAAGCTCAGAGAGGGAAAGGTCCTAGGAAAGGTCCTGCGGTGGGACAGTGATGGGGCAGGTGTAAAAGCAGGCGGTGACCCCTCCAGCCCATGTTTGGAATCACAATACCATCCAGTAAATTTTTTTTTCTGGATCCCTCTTTTTTATCCACTTTGGGGTGTCTCTGACTCCACTGCAAACCAGAGTCAGAGGTGTATAGGTACCTTGAAGGACTCAGTGGCCCCAAACACTCACCCTGCAGGGCAGCCGGGATCCTCTGGGCCTGCCGGGATGGGGAGACCAGCAGGAAGCAAAACCCGGTCAAGTGCATGTTCTCCCTGCATGCATGGTGCACGGTGGGGCCACAGGCCTGTGGACAGAGGGGCCTGGTGGGAGGGGTTGCCCCTGCTTCTGTCCCACCCTCCCATCCCAGCACCTTCCCCCTTCACGAGACCCCCAGCACCAGCAGCCCCAGGTCCCCACTCTTTCCCTCAGATGCTCCCATGACCCAGGGCAACTCACCAGCAGCCGAAAGGGGCTGGTGGTGGCCACCATGGACAGGCCCAGGGACATGTTCACAGCCTCTGGAGGCACTGAAGGTACAGATGTGTGCATGGTCACCCTCAGGACAGAGGAGGCAGGGAGCATCTCCTCTCTGGGAGATTAGGGGTTCTGACAGGTGAAGGGGGCTCTCAGGTCTTGATGGAGGTATGGGGGTACAGGGGTGCATTGGGAAGGGAGACTCTGGGTGGGTCAGGAAGCCTGTCTGAGGGTAAGGGTCTGCAGACAGAGCTGAAGCCAGGAAGTGGGTCTCCTGTGCTCTCCACAGGCCCCCAGAGCACGGGAGCCTGGACCTGCGTCTCAGCTGGGAACAGTGACTCACCCGGAAGGAGGATGGGTTCACACTTGCCCATGCTGTAGTCGCACTGGTAAAGGCCGCCCGTTTGATTGGAAGCCTTTATCTCCTGGGGGGCTCCAACCACCAGCCTGGGGGGAGAAAAGAACACGGCAGCTAAGAGTGTGGATGCCAGAGCCAGACTGCCGCTTGACCAGTTTGTTTCCCCTCTCTGAGCCTCAGTTTCCTCATCTGTAAAGTGGAGATTAACAACAATTTAAATTCCGCATGGGAGAGATTTTTGTCTCTTTTATGCTCTGGTGTATGCCTGGCTCCTGAGACATTTAGTAATAGATGCTCAATAAACATTTGTTGAGTGATGGATTCCTACATCATAAGGTTGCTGTGAGGACGAAATCAGTGCCCACGAAAGGGTGCCTGGCACTTCGTAATTGCTTAAGAGATAAATAAAGTTAGCTGGGGTCCTCGAGATGGCAAGCTGGCCCTTCTTTCAGTCCAACTCTTCAAAGCCTTGGCGGGAATTGCCATGGCAGACAGGGGAGAGTTTGTGAATAAAGAGAGGGACGTGGGGAGGGACAGAGAAAGAGTAGATGCGAGCCAAAGGCCATATACCACACAGTCCTCACCAGTTGGCATACTGGACCACGCTGTATCCAAACCCAGCGCTGTCCACATGGAAGGTTGTTGGCTGGTCTATGTCCAAGTTGAAGCAGAAAGAGGAAGCCAGGGCTGGGGAGGAGGGTGGGGAGATACACTTTGGTGAAGGGTCTCCCTTCTGCTCCATCTCCCTGGCCCCCAGCCCCCTGCCCCACTGTCCCCTCCAGGCGCAATGCCCCAGCATCTCCTGGTCTCCTGGACCCCCAGGCTCAGCTCTGCTTCTCTCCTTCAGATGGTCCAGAGATAGCTGTTCACCCACTGGTCTGCTAGCAAGTTTCAGTTCTTCATCTCCACAGAGCAACGCCCAAGCTCTAAAGATGCTCCTTTCCCACCCCTCCCCCTGGGCTCCTATGAGGAAAAATCCAGTAAAACTTGGGGCCAAATGGATGCAGTGGACAGAGTATAAGATTGACTCGTTCTGACTACTTGAAAAACGTTTGGATTGCCCAGGCAACTGGCCTCTCTTCCAGAATCTCTTGAACTTCCCTAAAATTGGTTCAGTATCCTCTCGATCTCCACAAACTCCAGATCCCAAACCCGCTATAACTCCAGATCCCTCCCCTAATGTCTGAGTCCAAAGCATGCGTTCTCAGCTCTCCCCTTACCTGGACCCCCAACCCCTCCTCCCCCTTCGTCGTGACTCTCAGCTTACCCATCGACAGGAGGAGGAAAATCCTGGTCCTGGTCATGACTGGGAGGTCAGACATCGGCATCGGAGCGTCTGAGCCACCAGGGAAACAGCTGGACAAAGGTGCCAAGAAAGCAAGTAAACAGAGAGGGACACAGGAGGCCGGAGATAGGGAGGGAAGTTGTCAGCATGACTCAGAGGAGGAGGGTGGAGAATGCAACTAAAATAAGAAAAGAAAGGGGCCAGGCAACCCACACACTCTGCGTCCAGAGATGACATGACTTGCTTCTCTTAGTCTCCCCACCCTAGGCTCGGGTGGATGCAAATCTCCTGCCCTGCCCTACCTCTCCAGGTTCCCTTGTTGTACTGGCAAAAGTTTCCCCTTGACCTTGAAACTTCAGTTAACTTGGGGAGGGGAAGGGGTAGATGCCAAGGTGGGGTCAGGGCCCTAAGAGAAACTCTGGTAGGAACTCTCCTTTTTGGACCTGGAAACCTCTGGGCCCAGGAGTCAAGTAGCTGGACCCTAGGAGGGGGTACAGCATGGGTATTTGCTCATTTGTTCATCGTTTATTCAACAAGTCAATTTGAGGCTGATTATGTAAGCCCTCTGTTAGCAGAGGGAGAAAACACAAGCCACAAGGCCCAAGCCCTGGGGTCAGTGAAGAAGAAAAATATGTAAACAGCAAGACATTGCTGTGAGAGGAGATGGTACCCATCGGTCACAAGGTATCTTACCCAGTTTGGAAGCATGTGGATTTCCAAGAAGGCTTCACCGAAGAGGTGACACTTGATCTGAGTCTTGAAGGCAACTGACTAGAGGGGAGCATATTTCAGAAGCGTTGGCCAACTGTGGAAGAGGCATGAGACAGGAGGGCCTCTTAGGAAATCAGTGATAGAAACCAGAGAGTGGGAGGTAGAAAGTGACAAGAGATGAGGTCAGTGGGGGAGGAGGGAAGGGGAAGAAGGCCCCAGGCCCAGAAAGTCCCCTTAAGGCCTGTTGATTTTATCTCGAGGACAGAGGGAAGCGTAGAAGCAAATTATGAAGACTGAGATCTTCAATTTTATGTTTCAGAAAGCTAGAAAAAGGGGCTGTGTAGGGCACAGTTTCCTTGGGAGCTAGCTGGAGACAGATCATTCAGGAGAGAGGTGATGAGGGCCTGTGGGTGAGCTGGTGGCCATGGGGATGAACTGAAGGCTAACTTGTCCCTAAGGTATGGACAGTGGTGATGGTACCTGTGTACTGGAGGAGGGACAGGTGCTGGGCTAGGGCAACTTTGGTGTTGAGGAAACCAAAACATGGTGTTTAAGAGTTTGAGCTCATAAAAAAGAATGAAATAATGTCATCTTCAGCAACATGGATGGACCTGAACTAAGTCAGACAGAGAAAAACAAATATTATATGATATCACTTATATGTGGAATCTAAAAAAATGGTACAAATGAACTTATTCACAAAACAGAAATAGAGTCACAGATATAGAAAACAAACTAATGGTTACCATGGGGGAAAGGAGGGTGGGGAGGGATAAATTTGGAGATTGGGATTGACATATACACACTATATATATAAAATAGATAACTAATAAGGGCCTATTGTATAGCACAGGGAACTCTTCTCAATACTCTGTAATGACCTATATGGGAAAAGAATTTTAAAGACTGGATATATGTATATGTATAACTGATTCACTTTTCCGTACAGAAATTAACACAACATTGTAAATCAACTATACTCCACTAAAAATTTTTTAAAATAATAAAAATAAATTTAATTTAATTAAAAAAAAAGCGTTTGGGCTCTTTCATTGAAAACCACTGCTCCCAGGGAGGGAGATGTGGAGGGAAAGGATAAGGGCCTGTTATTTTTCATAGCAAAGCTTGTAAAATAATTTGTGCCTATGTATAACTTTGATAAAAATACAAACTTTAAAAAATAAAAATTTTAAAAGTTAAAAAAAAAACAACGTGGGCTCTTCCGACCTCTGTATGCCTGTTTCCTCCTCTGCAAAATGGGGTGATAATAAAAATACACACCTCCTATTTTTGCTGGGACAGTTGAGTTTGTAAGTGTGAAAATGCTTGGAAGAATATTTAAGAGCTTTTATTATTGGCTATTATCCTTACTATGCTATGATGATTATTGTGTTAGGTAAGTGCGCTTCCCAAGGGGGGAAACCTCCACATCCTGAAGGTGTGCAGGGCTGGATCTCAGGAGAAAAATCTGGGCTGGAGATGAGTTCTGAAACCATCGGCAGAAGTGCTGGATGAGATACTGATGGGAGTGTGAAGAGGAAGGAGAAAAATGGGCCTGGGCTGGGTCCCAAGGAAACGCCAATGATGGCCACAGAATAGGGGCTCAAGAAGGTGGGGAAAGAAAGTGTCTGCAAAGAAGGAGAGAGAAGGGCACAGTGCAAAGGCAGCGTGGAGAGAAGGAGTATGAACAACATCACAGGCTGCCGTCAAGTGACACTGAGTGAAGTAAGAAATGAGGAAGTCTCTGGATCTGGCTACAGAGGCCACTGGTGACCCTGGAGCGGGCTGTGCCAGGGCAGTGGGGGAGGGGGAGGGGACGGGGATGGGAGTAGCAATGTCACCGGAGGGGAGCAGCCCTGAGGAGACCTCAGACACAACATGGCTGGATAAAGGCCCTGGAATTCTTGGCAATGAAGAAAATTTGAGAGAGGGAGAGAGCGAGGGTGCAGGGGTTCAATTCCAAGAAGGAAGTGGTGACAGAAAAACCCAATAAAGAGAAAGGAGAAGTGGCCCAGGTCCTGGAGAGGATAAAAGACAACCAGAAATGATTTAAACCAGAAGAAGCCTGGGAGACTCAGGGCTGGTGTTGTGGACAGGTCGAGAGACCACCAGCCTTCGAAGGACCTTGAACCTGGCCTTTCCTTCGCTCTCTTTTCTTAGACTTGGGTTCCACCCTGGATGAGTGAGGATGGACAAGATAAGAATCCTGGATGAGTAAGACTCCATCTCTTCTCTCAAGCTGCCCAACATACTTCCATGATGTTTCAGAGAAAAGCCACGGTAAGGCACCTTGCCTTTGGCAAGGATAACTTGGATCGTAAAAGTGTAGAACAGGATGGGTTCTTAATTCAGCGCACTCATTTTACAGGTGAGGACAGTGAGGCTCCAGCCAAGACCTTAGGGTGTCTAAAACTCACAGCCCTATTTCAGTGAATCATGACTTTGACATTTCCAGAAAAAGATGGCAATTGAAGGGGATGATATAAGCAAGGAAGGGGTGGACACCCCAGTTACTCATCTTCTCAGCCCAGTGGGATCATGAATCAGTCACATCCAGCTTTTTTTTTTGAATTTTTGAACTTTATTTATTTTTTGTATACAGCAGGTCCTTATTAGTCATCAATTTTATATACATCAGTGTATACATGTCAATCCCAATTGCCCAATTCATCACACCACCACCACCACCACCCGCCACTTCCCCCCTTGGTGTCCATATGTTTTTTCTCTACATCTGTGTCTCAATTTCTGTCCTGCAAACCGGTTCATCTGTACCATTTTTCTGGGTTCCACATACATGCATTAATATATGATATTTGTTTTTCTCTTTCTGACTTACTTCACTCTATATGACAGTCTCTAGATCCATCCACGTCTCTACAAATGACCCAATTTCATTCCTTTTTATGGCTGAGTAATATTCTGTTGTATATATGTACCACATCTTCATTATCCATTCGTCTGTCAATGGGCATTTAGGTTGCTTCCATGACCTGGCTGCTGTAAATAGTGCTGCAATGAACATTGGGGTGCGTGTGTCTTTTTGAATTATGGTTTTCTCTGGGTATATGCCCAGTAGTGGGATTGCTGGATCATATGGTAATTCTATTTTTAGTATTTTAAGGAACCTCCATACTGTTCTCCATAGTGGCTGTATCAATTTACATTCCCACCAACAGTGCAAGAGGGTTCCCTTTTCTCCACGCCCTCTCCAGCATTTGTTGTTTGTAGATTTTCTGATGATGCCCATTCTAACTGGTGTGAGGTGATACCTCATTGTAGGTTTGATTTGCATTTCTCTAATAATTAGTGATGTTGAGCAGCTTTTCATGTGCTTCTTGGCCATCTGTACGTCTTCTTTGGAGAAATGTCTATTTAGGTCTTCTGCCCATTTTTGGATTGGGTTGTTTGTTTTTTTAATATTGAGCTGCATATATATTTTGGAGATTAATCCTTTGTTGATTCATTTGCAAATATTTTCTCCCATTCTGAGGGTTGTCTTTTCGTCTTGTTTATGGTTCCTTTGCTGTGCAAAAGCTTTGAAGTTTCATTAGGTCACATTTGTTTACTTTTGTTTATATTTCCATTAAACTAAGAGGTGGATCACAAAAGATCTTGCTGTGATTCATGTCAAAGAGTGTCTTTCCTATGTTTTCCTCTAAGAGTTTTATAGTCTCCGGTCTTACATTTAGGTCTCTAATCCATTTTGAGTTTATTTTTGTGTATGGTGTTAGGGAGTGTTCTAATTTCATTCTTTTACATGTAGCTGTCCAGCTTTCCCACCACCACTTATTGAAGAGACTGTCTTTTCTCCATTGTATATCCTTGCCTCCTTTGTCATAGATTAGTTGACCATAGGTGTGTGGGTTTATCTCTGGGCTTTCTATCTTGTTCCATTGATCTATGTTTCTGTTTTTGTGCCAGTACCATATTGTCTTGATTACTGTAGCTTTGTAGTATAGTCTGAAGTCAGGGAGTCTGATTCCTCCAGCTCCGTTTTTTCCCTCAAGACTGCTTTGGCTATTCAGGGTCTTTTGTGTCTCCATACAAATTTTAAGATTTTTTGTTCTAGTTCCATAAAAAATGCCATTGGTAATTTGATAGGAATTGCATTGAATCTGTAGATTGCTTTGGGTAGTATAGTCATTTTCACAATATTGATTCTTCCAATCCAAGAACATGGTATATATCTGTTTGTATCATCTTTAATTTCTTTCATCAGTGTCTTATAGTTTTCTGCATACAGGTCTTTTGTCTCCCTAGGTAGGTTTATTCCTAGGTATTTTATTCTTTTTGTTGCAATGGTAAATGGGAGTGTTTCCTTAATTTCTCTTTCAGATTTTTCATCATTAGTGTATAGGAATGCAAGAGATTTCTGTGCATTAATTTTGTATCCTGCAACTCTACCAAATTCATTGATTAGTTCTAGTAGTTTTCTGGTGGCATTTTTAGGATTCTCTATGTATAGTATCATGTCATCTGCAAACAGTGACAGTTTTACTGCTTCTTTTCCAATTTGTATTCCTTTTATTTCTTTTTGTTCTCTGATTGCCGCGGCTAGGACTTCCAAAACTATGTTGAATAATAGTGGTGAGAGTGGACATCCTTGTCTTTTTCCTGATCTTAGAGGAAATGCTTTCAGTTTTTCACCATTGAGAATGATGTTTGCTGTGGGTTTGTCATATATGGCCTGTATTATGTTGAGGTAGATTCCCTCTATGCCCACTTTCTGGAGAGTTTTTATAATAAATGGGTGTTGAATTTTGTCAAAACCTCTTTCTGTATCTATTGAGATGATCATATGGTTTTTATTCTTCTATTTGTTAATATGGTTTATCACATTGATTGATTTACATATATTGAAGAATCCTTGCATCCCTGGGATAAATCCCACTTGATCATGGTGTATGATCTTTTAATGTGTTGTTGGATTCTGTTTGCTAGTATTTTGTTGAGGATTTTTGCATCTATATTCAACAGTGATATTGGTCTGTAATTTTCTTTTTTTGTAGTATCTTTGTCTCGTTTTGGTATCAGGGTGATGGTGGACTCATAGAATGAGTTTGGGAGTGTTTCTTCCTCTGCAATTTTTTGGAAGAGTTTTAGAAGGATGGGTGTTAGCTCTTCTCTAAATGTTTGATAAAATTCACCTGTGAAGCCATTTGGTCCTGGACTTTTGTTTGTTGGAAGATTTTTAATCACAGTTTCAATTTCATTACTTGTGATTGGTCTGTTCATATTTTCTATTTCTTCCTGGTTCAGTCTTGGAAGGTTATACCTTTCTAAGAATTTGTCCATTTCTTCCAGGTTGTCCATTTTATTGGCATAGAGTTGCTTGTAGTAGTCTCTTAGAATGCTTAGTATTTCTGCAGTGTCTGCTGTAACTTCTCCTTTTTCGTTTCTAATTTTATTGATTTGAGTCCTCTCCCTCTTTTTCTTGATGAGTATGGCCAATGGTTTATCAATTTTATTTATTTTCTCAAAGAACCAGCTTTTAGTTTTATTGATCTTTGCTATTGTTTTGTTTCTATTTCATTTATTTCTGCTCTGATCTTTATGATATCTTTCCTTCTGCTCACTTTGGGTTTTGTTTGTTGTTCTTTCTCTAGTTCCTTTAGGTGTAAAGTTAGTTTGTTTATTTGAGATTTTTCTTGTTTCTTAAGGTAGGCTTGTATAGCTATAAACTTCCCTCTTAGAACTGATTTTGCTGCATCCCATAGGTTTTGGATCGTCGTGTTTTCATTGTCATTTGTCTCTAGGTATTTTTTTATTTCCTCTTTGATTTCTTCAGTGATCTCTTGGTTATTAAGTAGTGTATTGTTTGCCTCCATGTGTTTGTGTTTTTTACGTTTTTTTTCCTTGTAATTCATTTCTAATCTCATAGCGTTGTGGTCAGAAAAGATGCTTGATATGATTTCAATTTTCTTAAATTTACTGAGGCTTGATTTGTGACCCAAGATGTGGTCTATCCTGGAGAATGTTCCATGCACACTTGAGAAGAAAGTGTAATCTTCTGTTTTTGGATGGAATGTCCTATAAATATCAATTAAATCTATCTGGTCTGTTGTGTCATTTAAAGCTTGTGTTTCCTTATTAATTTTCTGTCTGGATGATCTGTCCCTTGGCGTAAGTGAGGTGTTAAAGTCCCCCACTATTATTGTGTTACTGTCGATTTCCTCTTTTATAGCTGTTAGCAGTTGCCTTATGTATTGAGGTGCTCCTATGTTGGGTGCATATATATTTATAATTGTTATATCTTCTTCTTGGATTGATCCTTGATCATTATGTAGTGTCCTTCCTTGTCTCTTTTAACATTCTTTATTTTAAAGTCTATTTTATCTGATATGAGTATTGCTACTCCAGTTTTCTTTTGATTTCCATTTACATGGAATATCTTTTTCCATCCCCTCACTTTCAGTCTGTATGTGTCCCTAGGTCTGAAGTGGGTTTCTTGTAGACAGCATATAGATGGGTCTTGTTTTTGTATCCATTCAGCAAGCCTGTATCTTTTGGTTGGAGCATTTAATCCATTCACATTTAAGGTAATTATCGATATGTATGTTCCTATGACCATTTTCTTAATTGTTTTGGGTTTGTTTTTGTAGGTCCTTTTCTTCTCTTGTGTTTCCCACTTAGAGAAGTTCCTTTAGCATTTGTTGTAGAGCTGGTTTGGTGGTGCTGAATTCTCTTAGCTTTTGCTTGTCTGTAAAGCTCTTGATTTCTCCATCGAATCTGAGTGAGATTCTTACCGGGTAGAGTGATCTTGGTTGTAGGTTCTTCCCTTTCATCACTTTAAGTGTATCATGCCACTCCCTTCTGGCTTGTAGAGTTTCTGCTGAGAAATCAGCTGTTAACCTTATGGGAGTTCCCTTGTATGTTATTTGTTGTTTTTCCCTTGCTGCTTTCAATAATTTTTCTTTGTCTTTAATTTTTGCCAGTTTGATTACTATGAGTCTCAGCGTGTTTCTCCTTGGGACTCACTGCGCTTCCTGGACTTGGGTGGCTATTTCCTTTCCCATGTTATGGAAGTTTCCAAGTATAATCTCTTCAAATATTTTCTGTTGTCCTTTCTCTCACTCTTCTCCTTCTGGGACCCCTATAATGTGAATGTTGTTGCGTTTAATGCTGTCCCAGAGGTCTCTTAGCCTGTCTTCATTTATTTTCATTCTTTTTTCTTTATTCTGTTCCACAGCAGTGAATTCCACCATTCTGTCTTCCAGGTCACTTATCCGTTCTTCTGCCTCAGTTATTCTGCTATTGATTCCTTCTAGTGTAGTTTTCATTTCAGTTATTGTATTGTTCATCTCTGTTTATTCTTTAATTCTTCTAGGTCTTTGGTAAACATTTCTTGCATCTTCTCGATCTTTGCCTCCATTCTTTTTCCAAGGTCCTGGATCATCTTCACTATCATTATTCTGAACTCTTTTTCTGAAAGGTTGCCTATCTCCACTTGATTTAGTTGTTTTTCTGGGGTTTTATCTTGTTCCTTCACCTTGTACATAGTCCTCTGCCTTTTCATCTTGTCCATCTTTCTGTGAATGTGGTTTTTGTTCCACAGGCTGCAGGATTGTAGTTCTTCTTGGTTCTGTCTGCCCCCTGGTGGATGAGGCTATGTAAGAGCCTTGTGCAAGTTTCCTGATGGGAGGGACTGGTGGTGGGTAGAGCTGACTGTTGCTCTGGTGGGCAGAGCTCAGTAAAACTTTAATCCGATTGACTGCTAATGGGTGGGGCTGGCTTCCCTCCCTGTTGGTTGTCTGGCCTGAGGCAGCCCAACACTGGAGCCTACCTGGCCTCTTTGGTGGGGCTAATGGCGGACTCTGGGAGGGCTCACGCCAAGCAGTACTTCCCAGAACTTCTGCTGCCAGTGTCCTTGTCCTCACGGTGAGCCACAGACACCGCTCACCACTGCAGGAGACCCTCCAACACTAGCAGGTAGGTCTGTTTCAGTCTCCCCTGGGGTCACTGCTCCTTCCCCTGGGTCCCGATGTGCACACTACTTTGTGTGTGCCCTCCAAGAGTGGAGTCTCTGTTTCCCCGAGTCCTGTCGAAGTCCTGCAGTCAAATCCCACTAGCCTTCAAAGTCTGATTCTCTAGGAATTCCTCCTCCTGTTGCCTGACCCCCAGGTTGGGAACCTGATGTGGGGCTCTGAACCTTCACTCCAGTGGGTGGACTTCTGTTGTATAAGTGTTCTCCAGTCTGTGAGTCACCCACGCAGCAGTTGTGGGATTTGATTTTACTGTGATTGTGCCCCTCCTACCATCTCATTGTAGCTTCTCCTTTGTCTTTGGATGTGGGGATCTTTCTGGTGAGTTCCAGTGTCTTCCTGTCGATGATTGTCCAGCAGCTAGTTGTGATTCTGGTGTTCTAGCAAGAGGGAGTCCACATCCAGCTTTGTCCACCTGGCACCCCGAGCCTGGAGCAAGAGGTCAAGGGCAGCGGGAGGGTCTGGGGAGATTTGGAGAACAGTCATCCTTTCCAACTGCTGGCATTCCTGGCTCAGTAAGTCTCTACTCTGTCCTTGAGCTCAGAGATGCTGAAGACGATTCCAGAAGGATGGTGGGGCAGGAGGGGCTGCATCTGATCTGCCACATACTGGGGCAGGGTTGGGGTGGTGGAGAAACCAGGACAAAAGCTGTTTTAATTCAGGTCTGGTTTGCCTGAGCTAAGTGGAACTGAATTATTTGGGATCTGTCTCCTAGGCTGTTTCTTTTCCATGGAAAAAAGAGAACAGAAATCTAATGGGCAGAAACCCTCGGGTTTCTCATGTATTTCCACCCCATGTTCACCCACAGGGCCTGAATGGATTTTCCCTAAAGTTTCTGCCCTTCCTCCTGCTACAAGCAACCCGTCTCACTTCTCTGTCTTCGAAGGACAGTTTCCTACCTTGCCCCCACATTTTCTCAAAACAGAATTTATTTGAATTGTATCGTGTAGAAACACACACAGGCATAGGTACTCAGGAAGATGCTTCTCTCCAAAAGCATCTGGTTCTCCCTACACTCCTGGATCCCTGGGCATGGAGTTCTGGTGTGATGGATGATTTGAGGGTGCTGGAGAATTTTAGCCAATGCTTGGGAAGGTCGGGACATGGAAGGGAGAAGCAGGCATAGCATAATAACATCTTACTGGCAGAAAAAAGGAGCTGTGATAATCCTAACATTTATGTCACTGTGCACTTTATTTTTTTCCAGTTTTATTGAGATATGATTGACCTACAGCACTGTGTAAGTTTGACATACAACGTAATGATTTGACTTACATACATCATGAAATGAGGACTATAATAGTGTTAGTGAACATCTATCATCTCACATAGGTACAACATTAAAGAAATAGAAAAAAATATTTTTCTTTGTGATGAGAACTCTTAGGATTTATTCTCTTAACAACTTTCATTTATAACATACAGTGGTGTTAATTATATTTATCATGTTGTACATTACCTCCCTATAACTGGAAGTTTGTACCTTTTGACCACCTTCATCTAGGTACCCCTGCCCCCAAACCCTACCTCTAGTAGCCACAAATCTGATCTCTTTTTCCATGAGTTTATCTAATTGTTTTTGAAGTCTAATTGACCTACAATACTATGTTAGATCCTGGTACACAACATGGTGATTTGATATTTCTATACATTACACCATGATGAGTCTAGTTGTCATCTGTCACTGTACAAAGATATTACAAGGTTATTGATTATATTGCCCATGCTGTACATTTCATACCCATGACTCATTTACTTTGCAAGTGGAAATTTGCACCTCTTAATCTCTCTCACCTATTTCTCTCTTTCCTCCATCCCCCTCCCCTCTGGCAACCACATGTTTATCCTCTGTATCTATGACTTTGTTTCTGTTATGTTTGTTCATTTGCTTTGCTTTTTAGATTCCACATATAAGAGAAATCACAAAGTATTTGTCTTTGTCTGACTTATTTCACTTAACATAATACCCTCTAGGTCCACCCATGTTGTCACAAATGGCAAGATTTCATTATTTTTTTATGGCTGAGTAGTATTCCGTTGTGTGTGTGTGTGTGTGTGTGTGTGTGTGTGTGTGTGTATCACATCTTTATCCATTTATCTGTTGATGGACACTGAGGTTGCTTCCATATCTTGGCTATTGTAAATAATGCTGCAATGAACATAGGGATGCATGTATTTTTTTGAATTAGTGTTTTTTGTTTTCTTCGGATAAATACCCAGAAGTGAAATTGATGGATCATCTAGTAGTTTTGTTTTAATTTTTTGAGGGACCTCCATACCGTTGTCCATAACAGCTACACCAATTACATTCCCACCAACAGGGTACGAGGGTTCCCTTTTCTCCACATCCTCACCAACACTTGTTATTTGTTGTCTTTTTGGTAATAGCCATTCTGACAGGTGTGAGGTGATATCTCATTGTGATTTTGGTTTGCATTTTCTGATTATTAATGATGTTGAATATCTTTTCATACGCCAGTAGTCCATCTCTATGTCTTCTTTGGAAAAATGTGTATTTAGGTCCTCTGTGCGATTTTCAACTGGGATTATTTATGTCACTGTGCACTTTACGTCTATTAGCTCATTGAATCCTCACAACAGCCCTAGGGGAAGGGGGCAGCTATTATCCCATTTTACAGATGCATAATTGAGGCACAGAGAAGTTGAGTCATTTGCCTCTGTTTGCCCAGCTAGTACTACGTGAGGATAGGTTTCAAGGTGCTGGAGTCTTAACCACGATGCTGATGATCTTACTTCCCCCCTCTCTACCCCCCCTGCTGCTTGGGTAGCGTTATTTCACTCAACCATTCATCCCATACATAGGAGCTGCTCACCTGACCCAGGGCTGTAGACCAGCTGCTGGGGAAGCAAGACATGCAGCAAAGGGGGCCAGCCTTCAAGGAGATCATACCCTACAGGGAGAAAATATTCTCATGCGTTCGAATAGAAGTTTTACTGTACAGCACAGTGACCTGCAGGAAGTGATTAGTTCTGCTTTGGTGACTCTCAGAAGGAGACACTTGGAGAAGAAAAAAAAAAAAGGAATGACTTGATGTGACAAGGATTTGGGGGAGGGCTATAGACCTCTTCAATGTAGGGACTGTGTCCTTCTAGCTCCTCTATCCCCAGCACCCAGCACAACACCTGACACATAGGAAGCACCCCATCAATACCCAGTGCATAAACGAAGTTAAAGAAAGGCAGCGATGATCTCGGGCAAGGGAACGGGTCTCTCTGTACAGAAGATGCAGGTTAGTTCCCATCCCAGTCACAGTTGGTCCTAAGTTGGAAGCAGGGCCAAAAATTAGGGGAGCTGTCAGCAAAGCACAGGATTCTAATTTCTCCCTATCTTTGTCAACACTTACTTTCTGTTTGTTTTTATTTTTATTATTTTTTTTTCGGCTATGCCGCGTGGCATGAGGGATCTTGGTTCCCTGACCAGGGATCGAACTGTGCCCCAGTCTTAACCACTGGACCGCCAGGGAAGTCCCTGTTTGTTTTTAAATAATAGCCATCCTAAGGGGTGTGAAGTGGTATCTCATTGTGGTTTTGATCTGCATTTCCCAAATGACTAATGATGTTGAACATCTTGCCATGTGCTACTGGCCATTTGTATATCTTTTTTGGAGAAATGTCAAGTCTGCCACTTACATTCTTTAAAGTATATACTTAGGGCTTCCCTGGTGGTGCAGTGGTTAAGCATCCGCCTGCCAGTGCAGGGGACACAGGCTCGAGCCCTGGTCTGGGAAGATCCCACATCCACGGAGCAACTAAGTCCATGCGCCACAGCTACTGAGCCTGCACTCTAGAGCCTGCAAGCCACAACTACTGAGCCTGCGTGCTGCAACTACTGAAGCCCACGTGCCTAGAGCCCGTGCTCTGCAACAAGAGAAGCCACGGCAATGAGAAGCCCACGCACCGCAACGAAGAGTAGCCCCCTCCTTGCCGCAACTAGAGAAAGCCCACACTCAGCAACGAAGACCCAACGCAGCCAAAATTTAATTAATTAATTAATTTTAAAAAAATCTTCCAACAAACAAAAGCTTAGGACCAGATGGCTTCACAGGTGAATTCTATCAAAACTTTAGAGAAGAGCTAACACCTATCCTTCTCAAACTCTTCCAAAATATAGCAGAGGGAGGAACACTTCCAAACTCATTCTACAAGGCCACCATCACCCTTATACCAAAATCAAACAAAGATGTCACAAAGAAAGAAAACTACAGGCCAATATCACTGATGAACATAGAAGCAAAAACCCTCAACAAAATACTAGCAAACAGAATCCAACAGCACATTAAAAGGATCATACACCATGATCAAGTGGGGTTTATCCCAGGAATGCAAGGATTCTTTGATATACGCAAATCAAGCAATGTGATACACCATATCACCAAATTGAAGAATAAAAACCATATGATCATCTCAATAGATGCAGAAAAAGCTTTCAACAAAATTCAACACCCATTTATGATAAAAAACCCTCCAGAAAGTAGGCATAGAGGGAACTTACCTCAACATAATAAACGCCATATATGACAAACCCACAGCCAACATTGTCCTCAATGGTGAAAAACTGAAACCAATTCCACTAAGATCAGGAACAAGAAAAGGTTGCCCACTCTCACCACTATTATTCAACATAGTTTGGAAGTTTTAGCTTCAGCAATCAGGGAAGAAAAAGAAATAAAAGGAATCCAAATCAGAAAGGAAGAAGTAAAACTGTCACTGTTTGCTGATGACATGATACTATACATAGAGAACCCCAAAGATGTTACCAGAGAAACTACTAGAGCTAATCAATGAATTTGGTAGAGTAGCAGGATACAAAATTAATGCACAGAAATCCCCTTCATTCCTATACACTAATGATGAAAAATCTGAAAGAGAAATTAAGAAAACACTCCCACTTACCATTGCAACAAAAAGAATAAAATACCTAGGAATAAACCTACCTAAGGAGACAAAAGACCTGTATGCAGAAAACTATCAGACACTGATAAATGAAAAATGAAACCATTTCCACTAACTTGCAGGAACAAGACAAGGTTGCCCACTCTCACCACTATTATTCAACATAGTTTTGGAAGTTTTAGCCACAGCAATCAGAGAAGAAAAAGAAATAAAAGGAATATAAATTGGAAAAGAAGAAGTAAAGCTGTCACTGTTTGCAGATGACATGATACTATACATAGAGAGTCCTAAAGATGCTACCAGAAAACTACTAGAGCTACTCAATGAATTTGGTAAAGTAGCAGGATACAAAATTAATGCACAGAAATCTCTTGCATTCCTATACACTAATGATGAAAAATCTGAAAGAGAAATTAAGGAAACAATCCCATTTACCATTGCAACAAAAAGAATAAAATACCTAGGAATAAACCTACCTAGGGAGAAAAAAGACCTGTATGCAGAAAACTATAAGACACTGATGAAAGAAATTAAAGATGATACAAACAGTTGGAGAGATATACCATGTTCTTGGATTAGAATAATCAATATTGTGAAAATGACTATACTACCTAAAGCAATCTACAGATTCAATGCAATCCCTATCAAACTACCACTGGCATTTTTCACAGAACTAGAACAAAAAATTTCACAAGTTGTATGGAAACACAAAAGACCCCGAATAACCAAAGCAATCTTGAGAAAGAAAAACGGAGCTGGAGGAATCAGGCTCCTGGACTTCAGACTATACTACAAAGCTACAGTAATCAAGACAGTATGGTACTGGCACAGAAACAGAAATATAGCTCAATGGAACAGGATAGAAAGCCCAGAGATAAGCCCACGCACATATGGTCACCTTATTTTTGATAAAGGAGGCAAGAAATTACAATGGAGAAAAGACAGCCTCTTCAATAAGTGGTGCTGGGAAAACTGGACAGCTACATGTAAAAGAATGAAATTAGAGCACTCCCTAACACCATACACAAAAATAAACTCAAAATGGATTAAAGACCTAAATGTAAGGCCAGGCATCATCAAACTCTTAGAGGAAAACATAGGCAGAACACTCTACCACGTAAATCACAGCAAGATCCTTTTTGACCCACCTCCTACAGAAATGGAAATAAAAACAAAAATAAACAAATGGGACTTAATGAAACTTCCAAGCTTTTGCACAGCAAAGGAAACCATAAACAAGACCAAAAGACAACCCTCAGAATGGGAGAAAATATTTGCAAATGAAGCAACGGACAAAGGATTAATCTACAAACTTTACAAGCAGCTCAATATCAAAAAAACAAACAACCCAATCCAAAAATGGGCAGAAGACCTAAATAGACATTTCTCCAAAGAAGATATACAGATTGCCAACAAACACATGAAAGAATGCTCAACATTGCTAACCATTAGAGAGATGCAAATCAAAACTACCATGAGATATCACCTCACACCAGTCAGAATGGCCATTATCAAAAAATCTACAAGCAATAAATGCTGGAGAGGGTGTGGAGAAAAGGGAACCCTCTTGCACTGTTGGTGGGAATGTAAACTGATACAGACACTATGGAGAACAGTATGGAGGGTCCTTAAAAATCTAAAAATAGAACTACCATATGACCCAGCAATCCCACTACTGGGCATATAACCTGAGAAAACCATAATTCAAAAAGATTCGTGTACCACAATATTCATTGCAGCTCTATTTACAATAGCCAGGACATGGAAGCAACCTAAGTGTCCATCGACAGATAAATGGATAAAGAAGATGTGACACATATATACAGTGGAATATTACTCAGCCATAAAAAGAAACGAAATTGAGTTATTTGCAGTGAGGTGGATGGATCTAGAGTCTGTCATACAGACTGAAGTAAGTCAGAAAGAGAAAAACAAATACCGTATGCTAACACATATATATGGAATTTTTTTTTAAAATGGTCATGAAGAACATAGGGGCAGGATGGGAATAAAGATGCAGACCTACTAGAGAACGGACTTGAGGACATGGGGAGGGGGAAGGGTAAGCTAGGACAAAGTGAGAGAGTGGCATTTACATAATACACTACCAAATGTAAAACTGATAGCTAGTGGGAAGAAGTCACATAGCACAGGGAGATCAGGTTGGTGCTTTGTGATCACCTAGAGGGGTGGGAAGGAGGGAGACACAAGAGGGAAGAGATATGGGGATATATGTATATGTATAGCTGATTCACTTTGTTATAAAGCAGAAACTAACACACCATTGTAAAGCAATTATACTCCAATAAAGATGTTAAAAAAATAAAATAAAATAAAATTGAAAAAAGAATAAATGGTGCACCAGAACATTCACACTCCAGCTGGTGAAAAGATGGCAAGGAGGAAAGGAGCATACTCCTTCTCTCAAAGGACCTGACTCCAAAGTTGTTCACTCACTCTACTCACATGCCCTCCATCAGAATCTAGCTACATGGCCACACCTAGCCACAAAGGAAAATGGGAAATGTTCTTTCATTGTTTGGCTGTATTAGTTATCCATTGCATCATAACCAGCCACTTCAAAATACAGTGGATTGAAACATCCACAATTTATGATTTCTCACAGTTCTGGGAAGTGACAATCTGGGCAGTTCTTTTGTTGGACTTGCCTGTAGCCACAGCTGTTGGATGGTTGGACTGGGCTGGAAGGTCAAATGTGGACTCATGCATGTGGTTGTGCTGGCTTGTCAGCTGAGGGCCTCAGCTGTCTCATTCTCCAATAGGCTAGCTGGGTCTCAGCACAGTGGTCTCAGGAGTCTGAGAGGGTGAGCACAGAAGCTGCAGTGCTTCTGACGGCCCAGGAACTTGAACAATAGCCCTTCTACCACATTCCATTGGTCAAAGCAAAGCACAAGAGCAGCCCAGATTCCAGAGGCTAGAGAGGAAGACCCCACCACTTGATGGGAGCAGCAGCAATGTCACATTGCAAGGGAGTGGGATGCAGGGAAACACAATTCACTGAGGGTCATAACTATTAATATAACAATATAACAATCTTCCATGGTGTCCCCAATAAGAACCTATTACTAAGTAAGAAAAGAAGGGTAGAGACTGCAGAGATTTGTTTATTCTGAACCCCAAAAAGTAAAAACAAGGACAGACTTTCCTGGGTTTATCTGCTTCTCACCAGAGGTTTATGGCCCTGTTTATTAGTAACTTTGTGATCATGCTAGGGTAATTTGTCACTACAAATAATTTACTTTTTAACCTATCATAAAGCTCCTATCTGACTGAATTCAACACAAGTTTCCAGTGCAAAGAGGCCAATGTGGACGCTGAGCCTTGACTGCCCATCCAAGGACAGGTGCCTGCAAGTACAGAGGCCCTCTCCTTTCTGGGTCAGTTAAGGACATTTGGAGATCTTGAGGTCTTTTGTCTTTCAACGTAAGGAAGAAGAAAATGGATTTTTAATGGATTTTGAAGTCAGAAGAAGAAATTGTGTAGAACAATTTCAAGTGACATGTGTTGCAACACCCCCAAAGATACAAAGGGCCATTATCTTATCAGTCATCCTTTGATGACATCCAATTGCGCTTTGAATAAAACTCAAACTCCTCACTCTAGTTTACAGAGCACATATGCCCAAGCTCCTGCCCACTCTTTTAGCCCCACCTGTGCTGCCCTCTGACTGGAAGACTCTTGCCCCTACTTGAGTCAGGGGTCGCCTCCCCTAGGACACTTCCCTCACCTGCCTTCCTTCCTATCACATCTGGAGCAGATGTCCATCTAAGCCATGATTTTCTTGTATCTCGATGAACTGCATGCAATTGCCACTTTTGTCAACAAACGTGTCAGCGATTTCATAAGGTTCACCTGATATTATAACAGCTAAACAACAGCCACTCTCTCCCCCCTACCTCCCTCGTGCCTGCTGCAGGCCATTCCTCTGAGGCCATTGGGACAGTTAAAGAGAAAAGCTTTGGAGCCAGACAGAAACAGGTTTGAATCCCAGCTCCATCTCCTCTTTATCTGTACGACCTCAGGCAATTGAGATGATCTCTCTAAGTGTCAGCTTCCTCATAAGTGAGATTCAGACATCAGTAAATAGCGAGAGATGGCCACTTAACAGGACTGATGTGAGCATTAGGATGGGTGCTAAGGGCAGAGTCGTGGGTACTGCACTGGCAAAGGTTGGGTGATGGGCAGTGGGAGAACGCCCCAGAGGAGGGAGGGCTACCTAGAAACAGCTATCAAAACTTCATCTGTACACACTCTTCATAGCAAATGCTGTTGGTACCCTGCCTGGATCCCTGTGGGCCTTGCCAGGGGCTGTGCTCACCTGGCAGACTTCCAACTGGCAGCATCTGTAGCCCTTTCTCTGGCCACCAGAGCTGCTCTGCCTACATTCAGGGCCGGCCCAGAGGTGCCGGGGAATTAGCACTTCCTTCCCCACGAAGAGCAACCCTCAGCCAATAACTATGTGGAACTGGTGTATCCACGCGCCAGCTCCTTCTCTACTCGGGTGGGAAGTATCAAGGTGCTTGTTCTACTTTGCGTCCCAGACCTCCCCGGTGGGGTTACACTCCAGGAGCTCATAACGGTCCCTCTGTTGATAATATACCCTTTACTGGCTGCCTTTCCCTCCCCAGCTCACGTCCCTCCCCCACTGGTATTTCCTGGAGTCTCTCTTAAATAAGCTTCTTTCACTCAAATTCTTCTCTTGGGGTTGCTTCTGGCAGAATTCAGACTTCCTGGAATGTATCCTATAAATTGTCTTACACATATGCAAAAACGACATGTATTCAATTTATTAATTCACCATTGTTTGTCATTGCGAGAAGTTGGAAATAATGTATCAGAGGGAGATGGTTAAGGACGTTAGGATCCACCCACACAGTGGAACGTGGTGCGTATATAAAAGAATGAAAAAGTACTTTATGTCTTCATATAAAACAATGTCTGAGCCATGTTAATGAAAAAAGCAAGATGCAGACAGTATAAACAACGCATGCTGCCATTTGTGTAAAAAAGCTTGTGCGTGTGTATGTGTGTGTG
This sequence comes from Delphinapterus leucas, assembly GCF_059928025.1. Taxonomy (NCBI): domain Eukaryota; kingdom Metazoa; phylum Chordata; class Mammalia; order Artiodactyla; family Monodontidae; genus Delphinapterus; species Delphinapterus leucas. The sequence goes on from NC_143143.1 coordinate 15,375,790, forward strand.
TGTTTGCATATGCCTAGAATCTTTGTGAAGGAGACCCCCAAATGCATAACCTGGACTACCCTTTACAAGAGACCTAAATGGCTGGCAGACCAGGATGGAAGGGAAACTTCATTACACACCCTTGCTTGTCTTTTGATTTTGATACTACAGACCTGTTCATCCATTCAAAAAATAAAAGTAGCATTAAAATAATAAAGTGAATACATAAAGGGAGGTGCACCATTGTGCACCGGACACATCAGCTCTAGTGCGGAATGGGTTGGACAGGTTCCTGCTGGCTTGTCCGGGTAGGCTCAGGCCCAGCTGCATGGGTTCCTGCTGGCCTGCGGGCTCACCCACGAAAGGAGGTCTCACTTCCTATAGCTGGGGGAGGATTTCTTGCACTTCCCTTTGTGTTCGCCCGCAAGAGCTGCCATCACCTCTGTCCCCGAGGAAGAACCAATGGCACCTTCACCCACGCACAAGGAAGCCCAAGCAGCTCCCTTCTGCCTGAGATTTGTGCCGAAGGCACTTGTCCTCATGCAAGAGAGATCTGAGCCACACACACAATTCACACTCGTGCATGCACGCGCACGCACACACACACACACACACACACAGGAATGGAAACCCAAGCAGGTTGCTCCTGAGTGAGACATCACCGCCCTGGTCTCCCAACAGATGTGTCCATCCAGCAGCCTGGGGACCCGCTCGCTCTTCGGTCTGACCACATCCTGTTTGCTGCAGGGGAGGCCACTCAGCAAGGAGTGGGGAAGGAGCTGCTGTTACTGCGGGGGAGCAGTTTCAGGGCCAGCTTCAGTTATCATGTCCTTGTACTGTCGTTTGAAGAAGCCAAGCTGTGGAGGCAGAGACAGGGGAGTAAGGGCACCAAGGCCAGGAGGGCGAGTGAAGGCTATGCAGGCCAGGCTGGGAGATGGTGGGACCAAGAGATGCAAAGAATAACGTGGCGGAGTGCAGAATAGATCTGGGGAAAGTGGGACAGGGAGGGGGATGGCATCACTATTGAGAAAGAAAAGAGGGAAAGAAATCTAAAATATAATAATAAGTACTCTTTATATAGTGTTTACTCTGTACCAGAGACTATTCTAAGTGCTCTAGAGATACGAACCCAAAGAGCTCCACAGGATGGGTATTTATAGTCTCATTTTACAGCTGAAGAAACTGAGGCTCTGTGAGCTGCCCGAGGCACAGCTGGGAGCTGAACCCAGGAAGGCGCTGCTGAGTGAGAAGCCATGGGGGTGGGGGGAGGGGAGGGGCAGGAAGAGGGCCCCGGGGGACTTACCTTGTACAGGCCACCCGTGATGAGGGCCAGGAGTAACAGCCCCCCAGCCGAACTGCCCACGATCAACGGGACAGGGTTATGTACTTCGTAAGGCTCCACCTTGGTCTCTGTCTGGAGCAGGGAGAGGGGGAGGGGGGGCATCAGGGGAGAAAGACTCTGAATTTCTGGGGGTTCCCCAGTCAGACCTTGTGTGCTCCCCGAACCCCATGACTAAACCCCCTGTGCCCCCCAACCCCAGCCCTCACTCCTCCTTCCCGGCCCCCCCAACCTCTCTCTCTCCCACAAGCCCAGCCCCCTCTCCTGCCTCCAGCGGTTCTTCTGTGTCCGAGACAGATACCTGGGCCCTCACAAACGCGCCCTGTCCTGGGAGCAGGGCAAACTCCGAATCATCAAACAAGATCTCCGCCATGCTCACAACCTGAAGATGGTTATGCAAAGTCTGTGGGAGAGAGAGGATGGGAGCTGGACCCATTGGCCCTGGAGGATCTCATCTGTGCCCAGCCAAGCCTCAGGCGCCCACATACCTTGATGTACCAGTCAAATGAGAGGTTGCCCTTGAGGGTGACCTTGAATTCTTCCTGGACACCAAAGGACGGGATGTCACACTGGATTCTCTGGCAGACAGCGATGGAGCAGTTCTGGGGAAGGGAGGAGGGGAGAGAGGTGAGCAGGAAAGCTGGATGCAGGCCACATCCCATGCACTCAGCCGGCAGTTGAGAGCCGGTACTGGGCCCAGGTGAGGGGGCAGTGCGGAGTCTGTGTGCAGCCCCGAGGCTGAGGCTGGGCTTAGTCTCACCAGCAGTGGGGCCTTCTTAAGCTCCCCCAGGAAGTCAGAGTGACGAGGGTCAGTCTTGTTGGTGTGGCATCTACTGGAGAGGTTCTGAGGAAAGAGGGACACTGTGAGGACGGATTGAAGCGAGGGCTCCTGGGTCCACCCTCCGGGAGGTGAAAAAACCGAGGTCCAGGAGAGGGTCAGAAATGGCTCCAAAACCCAACAGAGGAAACAGAAGTGATTTTAGGAAAGACCAGGGCTGTGGAGAAAGGAGTTGGGCCCAATCCTCAGGCCCAGCTGCGCTTACCTGGGAGAAGGTGACTTGGAGCTGGTCCCACACGGTCACCTGGTTCAGCTGGATGGGGACCAAGAAGACCACGCTGATGGGGAGCTTCCTCCCGCCCAGGTTGTTGAACTGCGTTGGGTGGGGAGGGGCAGATATCAGGGTTCTGGCCTTTCTGCCCCCACCAGCAACTAGAGTCAGGCTCCCCACTCCCGAAAGCCCAGTACTGAATCAGGCCTCACAGACCCAAGCATCCTGCCTCTTGATGCTTTCTGAGAGACAGGAGAGCACAGGGGTTAAACACCCATTCCAGAGCCAGACAGGCTGGCGGAAGCAGTGGCTCTTCCACTCTCTAGGGGTGAGACTGTGGGCAATTTCTGTTAGCCTCTCTGAGCCCCAGTTTCTTCGTCTATAAACTGGGGGAGACAACAGTACCTCCGTCACAGGGTCATTACGAGGGTAAAATGAGTTAATTACATACATGTATGTATACACATACGGATGCACGTGGTGGTGTGTGTGGATTCACAGCAAGCTTAGAACAGAGCCTGGCCCAAAGCAGGCACCTCATGCATGTTTCCCATCTTTTTTTTTTTTTTTTTTTTTGCGGTACGCGGGCCTCTCACTGTTGTGGCCTCTCCCGTTGCGGAGCACAGCCTCCGGACGCACAGGCTCAGCGGCCATGGCTCACGGGCCCAGCCGCTCCGCGGCATGTGGGATCCTCCCAGACCGGGACACGAACCCATGTCCCCTGCATCGGCAGGCGGACTCTCAACTACTGAGCCACCAGGGAAGCCCTCCCATCATATTTTTTTTGGCCACGCGGCATGCGGGATCCTAGTTCCCCGACCAAGGATCAAACCCATGCCCACTGCATTGGAAGGCGAAGTCTTAACCACTGGACTGCCCGGGAAGTCCCTCCTACCATTCTTCCTGTGTTCCCATCTTCTCGATTTCCCTCCCCAGGCTCCTTCTCAGCTCCCCACCTGATACTGATGCTCTATAATGTGGCGGGTCTTCTCTGAGGCTGTGAAGTTGAGATATTTGGTCGAGACCTCAAGGCTGATGGGAGAAAGAAGAAGGGGCAGGAGGTGACAGAACATCAGGGGAGTCCTGGGAGGGGGTCTTGGGCTAAGTGTGTAAAGGGGTGAACAGGCACGCGGGTAACGCAGCCCTGAAGGGGTGCGAGCGGGATGGTGTGCAGGGGCAGTGCGGGTGGGACCTCCAGCATGTGCCAGTTTGGGCCCCTCACACACACACGTACACATGCACGTACAGACACACACGTGCACACACATATCCTCAGACTCACTCACAGGCACACGTGCACAGACTCGTGCACACAGGTACTCAATGCGCCATGTCCAGCCCAGTGGTGAAGGCAGAACTGAAAGCCCCAGCAGCCAGTACCTGGTGACCACCACGTAGACAGAGTATTTCACAGGCAGCTGCAGCTGGAATTCGGTTTTGTTGTTCCCAGGTATGTTTTTCTCACTGAAGGGAAACAGAGAGCTCTGGTCAGCTCTTGAGAATTGAGAATCAGCCTTTCCTTCTCCTTCTTCCTCTCCCTCACCCTCCGTCGCCAACCAACCACCAAGTCCTGTCCTCTCAGCATCCTAAACGCTGTCCTCTAAATCCAACAGAGGAAACAGAGATTATAGGAAAGACCAGGGCCGCCCCTGTGTAGCCCAGGCCCATCCCCACTCACCAGGACGGATGCCTGCAGAAGGGTGCCTTCTTCTCACTGGTCCCCTGAATTCAAAATGACTCCCACTCCAATCCCCCCGCTCCTGGAGAGTGATCTTTCTAGCATGCAAGGGTGATCACATCACTCCCAAGTTAAGTTGCAAATTCCCTAAGAGCACTCGTCGATCATTTCATGACACGGCCCATGTCTAACCAACTCCTTCAATCCTGCCTCCTGTGCTCAGACTCAGCCTGACCTTTGCAGTCTCCGGGCTTTGCTTGGTCCACACTTCCTTCTCTCTGTCTTCATGCCCAGCCTCAATTCATGCCTTTGCTTGGCTAACTCACGGCCTGGATGTATAGTCTTCTCTGAACACCAATCTCCCAAGAAGACTGGACATCACTCATTTCATACTGTATCATAATCATAGGCTTTCCTGTCTGTCTTTGCCCCTAAATTATAACCTCTGTGAGGGCAAGAGTCACAGCTGTCTTGTCCATTGCTGTCCCACCAGCACAGGGGGCCACGCCTGGCACGTGGTGGGTGCTCAGTTGGTGTTTCTTGAGTAAACAAATGAGCTGAAGGGAGAACCAGTGGGGAGAGGGCAATGGTCCACCCTGAGCAGGGGGGCCGGGGGCTGGGGCCTCAAAATGGAGGAGGCCAGGCATAGCGCACCTGGTCACGTTGGCCTTGAGAAGTAGTTTGTTTCCAAAGAAAGCATCAGGGTTCACGTCAAATGTGATATTGAAGGTGATCTGGAGTTGGAGAAAGAAGAGACGGTGACAAGAGTAAGAGAGAAGGAACAACCCATTCAGCTAAAGAATGGGTAAATAAAATGTGGCACATCCGTACAACAGAATATTATTCAGCCGTCAAAGGAATCTGAATATTAATACATCCTGCAACACGGGTGATCCTTGAAAGCATGATGCTCAGTCAAAGAAGCAAACCTATTATATGATTCCATTCATATGAAACATCCAGAATAGGTGACTCTCAAGACAGCAAATAGATTAGTGGTTGCCTAGGGCTGGGAGAGATGGGACGACACGGTCCCATGGCTGAGGGGAGCAGGGTCTTTTCTTGGGGTAATAAAATACTCTAACATTGATCATGGTGATGGATGCACAGCACTGCGAACATTGCAAAAGCCACTGGATTGTATACTTGAAGTGGGTGAATTGTGTGGTAGATGAATTTTATCTCAATAAAGCTGTTTTTCAAAAAAAAGAAACATCTACTTTAAAAAAAAAAAAAAGAAGGGGGCTTCCCTGGTGGCGCAGTGGTTGAGAGTCCGCCTGCCGATGCAGGGGACACGGGTTCGTGCCCCAGTCCGGGAAGATCCCACATGCCGCGGAGCGGCTGGGCCCGTGAGCCATGGCCACTGAGCCTGTGCGTCCGGAGGCTGTGCTCCGCAACGGGAGAGGTCACAACAGTGAGAGGCCCACGTATCGAAAGAAAAAAAAAAAAAAAAAAGAAGGGAATTCCTAACCAATGGCGGTCCATTGGTTAGGACTCCATGCATTTTCACTGCCGAGGGCGCAGGTTCAATATCTGGCCAGGAAACTAAGATCCCACAAGCCATGGGGGGTGGGGGAGGGGGCGGGGGGAGGGGGGGGAGGGGAGGGGGGGGAGGGGGGGAGGGGAGGGGGGAGGGGGGGAGGGGGGAGGGGGGAGGGGGGGGGAGGGGGGAGGGGGGAGGGGAGGGGGGGGAGGGGGGGAGGGGAGGGGAGGGGGGGAGGGGGGGAGGGGAGGGGGGGGAGGGGGGGAGGGGAGGGGAGGGGGGGAGGGGGGGAGGGGGGGAGGGGGGGAGGGGAGGGGGAGGGGGGGAGGGGAGGGGGGGAGGGGGGGAGGGGAGGGGAGGGGAGGGGGGAGGGGGAGGGGAGGGGAGGGGGGGAGGGGGGGAGGGGGGGAGGAGGGGAGGGGAGGGGGGGAGGGGGGAGGGGAGGGGGGGAGGGGAGGGGAGGGGGGGAGGGGGGGAGGGGAGGAGGGGAGGGGGGGAGGGGGGAGGGGAGGGGGGGAGGGGAGGGGGGAGGGGGGAGGGGGGAGGGGAGGGGGGAGGGGGGGAGGGGAGGGGGGAGGGGGGGGAGGGGAGGGGGGAGGGGGGGAGGGGAGGGGGGAGGGGGGAGGGGAGGGGGGAGGGGAGGGGGAGGGGAGGGGGGAGGGGAGGGGAGGGGGGAGGGGAGGGGAGGGGGGAGGGGAGGGGAGGGGGAGGGGAGGGGAGGGGAGGGGGAGGGGAGGGGAGGGGAGGGGGAGGGGAGGGGGGTGGGGGAGGGGAGGGGAGGGGGAGGAGGAGGAAAGAAGAAGAAGAACTAGGGAAGAATTCAGAGGAAGACAAAGGAGAAAAAGGGAGAAGGAGGCAGCAGCCTGACCTCCGAGTTGCCTGGGAAGATGGGGTGGTTTATGCTGCAGCTGGTGCTCTTCAAGGCCCCAGGCCCTTCAGTGGAGACGTCAGACTCACAGATCAGGCGCCAGGACCGCTGTGAGCGCTGGTTCTGGAAGGCAAAGGAGGCAGAGGTGATGATGTCAAACACCAGCCATGGGGGCAGGGAATGCAAAGTCAGATGGAGCCTGAGAAGGGTTTGGCTACCTGGGCTCCTGACACCCTCCGATAGGACAAGCCAGATGGGTAGAAGAAGGTGACCTGTGTTCTGTAGGAGTCCTCGCCCTGGTTTCTCACAGTCAGCGTCACGTTTAAGTCCCGAGAACCACCTACCACCAGGGTGTCCAGGCTGTGGTGGGAACAAGCCAGGCCATGAGATGCTGAGGGCTTTCCTGCAGCAAGTCTGCTCCAGCAGGAGGGAGGCGCGGACACTCGGAGACAGAAGACAGTGCACGAGGCAGCCACAGAAACACACCTCTGAGGCAGCTGCTCTGTGCTGGGCTCCCTTGGGGGCCAGGAGAAGAACAGAGCAGTAGGTCATGGTGCAGGTCTGGGGGTAAAAATGAGGACAGGAAACTCACCTCATAAAACTGAAGGTGATGCTGAGGTCATCCTGGCAAATGCTGTCATTGCCACAATTCTTCTCAAAGGGAAACTGCCAAAAACAGAGTATGAGAAAAATGAAAGGAAATCATGAAAAGACGTGAAATGAAACAGTAAAATGAAACCTTGAAATAAAATTATGTGAAATGAAATAAAATGAGCTTCAACAACCTTGGCCTCTGGTCCCTTCCACACCCCTGCTGGACCCCAACTCCCAGACTCACCGAGGCTGTGAAGAGTGTTGGAGCTTCTACATCCAGCACTGGCCGGAGGTTCCCAAAATTGGACGAGGGCTTCCCCACCAGAGAGAAGTTGAGGCGCAGGGCAATGGGGGTCACTGAGTCCTCTACACAATCCTGAGAGACAGTGGGGGTTTGGTGGTCTGCCCTCCTCAGCATCCCAAGCCCACCCCATGCTTGGAGGACCCAGGAGTATGGTCACCCTCTGCTCACCAGTAACCGGAGCTTCAGGGTCTCACATTTCTCACTCAGCCCCAACGTCACTATATGTCTGAGAGTGTTGTTCTTAGTCTCATCAAAGATGGCCTGGGAATGTGGGCGACCTGGGTCCAGAGCCAGGTCATATGTGATGGTGCTCTGGGTATCTCCTGAAGGGCCAGGGAAGAATGGTGGTGAGGAGCCTGGGTTTGGAGTCAGACTGGCAGGAGGTGGAGGCCCAGCTATCTGAATTTGGACATGTTAGCTGACCTCTCTCAGGGCCTCAATTCCTTATTTTAAAATTGAAGATAATAATTGGACCTTCCCAATAGTAAAAACGAAATAGTGCCTACAGAGCATTTAGCACAGTGCCTGCCACACAGTAACTGCTCAATAAATAGTAGCTATTCTGTCACATACTGGAAAATTAAGTATATTTTTTCTGGCTGCTTTTAACTTTTTTTCTGTCTTTGGTCTTCAGCAGTTTGTGCCTTAGGATGGTACAACGTCTAATGTTATCTTGCTTTGATTTGGTAGAGAATCTTATTATTTATTTATTATTTTTAGCCGCATGGCATATGGGATTTTAGTTCCCCAACCAAGGATCAAACCCACACCCCCTGCATTGGAAGCAGGGAGTTTTAACCACCAGACGGCCAGGGAAGTTCCTAATTTGGTAGAGAATCTTGATGTTTTTCATCAATTTTAGAAAATTCTTTACCACCATTTCTTTTTTTTTAATTTTTATTTTATATTGGAGTATAGTCGATTAACAGTGTTGCATTGGTTTCAGGTGCACAGCAAAGTGATTCAATTATACATATACTTGTTTCTATTCTTTTTCACATTCTTTTCCCATTTAGGTTTAACTGTTGCTTCTTTCTTATTCTCTCTCTCTCTCTCCCTTCCTTTTGGAATTCCAATTACATGTTTATTAGATCTTTCACCATGTCCCATATGTCTCCTATGGTTTATTTTTCATCCTTTTTTCTCTCTGTGTGTTCACCTGGATACTTGCAATTGACTTACCTTCCAGTTCACTAATTCTCTGTTCTACTTGTTTAAAATATAAGTATAGTTGATTTACAATATTGTGTTAGTTTCAGGTGTACAGCAAAGTGATTCAGTTATACATATATTTTTTCAGATTCTCTTCCATTATAGGTTATACGAGATATTGAATATAGCTCCCTGTGCTATACAGTAAATCCTTGCTGTTTATCTATTTTATATATAGTAGTATACATCTGTTTGTTCTGTTTCTAATCCACTATTAAATCTATCTATTGAATTCTCAATTTCATTCAGTGTATTTTTCAGTGCTAGTGTTTCCATTTAACTCTATTTCATGAATTCCAGGTTTTATTTGAAGTTCTCCATCATTTCCTGTTTTTTCTTGAAGATATTAATTTTAGTTATCTTTTAAATTCCTATCTGATAATTCTAATTGCTGAATCACCTATGGGTCTATTTCTATTGTCTATTGTTTCTCTTGGTTTGCTGGTTTCAATGGACATTGTCCCAGTAGAAGGACCAAGGTGTATTTTAAGGTCCCTCTCAAATCTCAGCTTCCTAGATTTCTGTTCAACTCTTGAGCTCTCCAGTTGCTGTCTTCCACTGAGTTTCTAAGAGTATTGATCTGGATATGCATGGCTTAGAAGTCAGCCAATGACTTACAGGAAATTTCTATGTAGATTTTGGGACACCTTCTCTGTAATTCTCTAGTCTCCAAGACTTTGCTCTCAATTTCTAGCCATGCTGGCTGCCCAAAATTCTGACTGCTATCTCCTCAGTCTGGTAAGATGACTGCTAGAAACAAATTTTATCCCCTCCCCCTGTTTCCCTCTAGAACCACCATTACTTTTCCTCACCCCAAGCACAATGCCACTCTTTGAGAATAGAGACAAGGAAGGAAGTCAAGTTCGTTGTGATAAAATGCATATCTGAATGCTTTGTGAGTTTGTGTTTAGCTTCATCAGCTCAATCTCCCCTTTAAACGAGTCATCTCTCAGTTTAAAAAAAAGACCTGGTTAGTTCACATGGATGGGGCCCTTCATTCTCTGGAGAACTGAGAGTGTAAAGGAGTGCCACATGCTTATTTATTTAGGGGTGTTTGCTGGGCCTCCCCCCCCCCCCAGCAGGGGAACCACCTGCTCACTCCACCCAAGCTTGAAGAAGGCTATCGGAGCCTGTGAGAACTTTACTCTGGGTCCATGTCCCCAGTCATTTAACCTCTTGAGACCTACCCACCCAGCCTCACCTTCTCTCAGCCTGTCCCGTGTGTTCTTGCGGACACGGAGGCAGACTCTGACCTCCCCAGCGATCTTTCCTTTCACCACCCGCTCACGACACTCATACACATCCCTTGCCACTTCCCTGGGTGTGAAATCCATGGTCACCTCAACTTTCAGCACTGGCTGGGACCTGTGGGGGGACACCAGAGGGCCCTCAGGGGTCTTCATACAGCAAAGCCACTCCTTAAAAAGAAGATACCTGGGGGACTTCCCTGGTGGTGCAGTGGTTGAGAATCCACCTGCCGAGGCAGGGGACACTGGTTCGAGCCCTGGTCCAGGAAGATCCCACATGCCACGGAGCAACTAAGCCCATGCGCCACAACTACTGAGCCTGTGTTCTAGAGCCCACAAGCCACAACTACTGAGCTCACGCGCTACAACTACTGAAGCCTGCGTGCCTAGAGCCCACAAGCCACTGAGCCCGCGTGCTGCAACTACTGAAACCCGCACACCTAGAGCCCGTGCTCCGCAACAAGAGAAGCAACTGCGATGAGAAGCCCACGCGCCGCAACGAAGAGTAACCCCCGCTTGCCGCAACTAGAGGAAGCCCGAGCAGCAACGAAGGCATAATGCAGCCAAAATAAATAAATAAATATATTTTTTTAATTATTAAAAATAAAAAGAAGTACATATGTTAAAAAAAAAAGAAAAAGAAGATACCTGGTGTGCTCTCACCTGAGCAGCAGCACGTGCCCCTGAGCCCCTACAGCCAGGTCCACCAGTCCATCCATTGTGAGGTCCTGGCCCCCACTCAGTGACTGCCCAAAATACTGGAGCCTCGGAGAGAACTGGGAGCCTGTGATCCGCTGAGGGTAGAAAAGAGGAGGAGAGAAAGGGGTAGGAAAGAACAGGAAAGAGTGTAACTCAGTCTCCTGGGATGACCCAAGGAGAGATTGTCTGGGCTCTACTCAGTCATATCTCCCACACCTTCTCAAGGAATTAGGGTAACTATTAAGCTTTAGACCACAACCTTGAGATGATACCCAAAGTGTCAATCAATTACTGGGTTTTCCAGGGAAAACAAAAAATATCACAGGAAAGAAGTGATATAGTACACTATTTGACTCAGTTGAATCTCTTTTACATGGCCAGGAAAATGCAAACACTGAACATAGATCTAACCCAAATTATCATATAAATTTAAGGGATGGGAGGCGTATGAATATGTGGCAAGAGGGGCCTGAAAGAGAGCTCAATCCTCACCTCCCATAGTGGGAAGTCAATGCGAAAACAAAAATCAAAAAGCAGCAAAATAATTGTGCCCTTGGGAAGTGTGGAGAAACATTGAAAGAGCTGGAAGTGGTTTCCTCAGAGGAGGGAAAATGAAGAGGAAATCACAGTGTGGGTGTGGAAATTGTTGCTTTTCATAATAAGCTGTTAGGAACAATTTTGACTCTTTAATCTATGTGCAAAAGTAACACTGAAAGGATAACAGCCAAATATATTAAGAAATTTTAAAAGTGATTTTGTCACGTACTTAATGCCGCTGAAGTGTGCACATAAAAATGGTTAAGATGGTGAGTTTTAGGGCTTCCCTGGTGGCGCAGTGGTTGAGAGTCCGCCTGCCGATGCAGGGGACACGGGTTTGTGCCCCGGTCCGGGAGGATCCCACATACCGCGGAGAGGCTGGGCCCGTGAGCCATGGCCGCTGAGCCTGCGCGTCCGGAGCCTGTGCTCCGCAACGGGAGAGGCCACAGCAGTGAGAGGCCCGCGTACCAAAAAAAAAAAAAAAAAAAAAAAGATGGTGAGTTTTAGGTCATGGATATTTTACTGCCATTTTTTTAAAGTGAATTTATCAACTAGAAAGAATGAGGAAGTGCGGGATGTTGGAAATGTGCTATATCTTAACCTGTGTGGTGCTCACTCGAGTTCACAGATAGGAAAATTCATCACTTGAGATTTGTGTGTTTACTGCATGTACATTACACTGCAAATTTTTTTGAGAAAATGTTAGCGTATTCTGTTGGAAGGATGCTTTGTTTTGAAATTATATAATAATGGTAGTTGGGAGAGCCACAGCAGTTTTGCTCGTCCGCATACTGATCACCCTAGCCCCAGTCACAGGAAAAGAGCAAGTAAAAAATGCAAACAGTAGAGCAATAGTATTGCATGACTCTTTTTGCATTTGTTTTTAATTCCAAAGTCTGTGGGGTGGGAGTGGGTATATGGGGGGTTTGGTTGGTGAGAGCAGGTATGTAGGTGTGGGTGAGGGTGGGTGAGTGTGTGGACCCTCCCCTTACCTTGTTTTCCTTTCCAGGTGCAGATAAGGGGAGGGGGTTAAGACTTTCACTGTTGTTGTTTTTTCTTCTTCTTCTTTTCTTATTATTTTACAAACCCTTGTGTCGAGGGCTGACTTTCAATAGATCGCAGCGAGGGAGCTGCTCCGCCACGTACGAAACCCCGACCCAGAGGCAGGTCGTCTACGAATGGTTTAGCACCACGTTCCCCACGAACGTGCGGTGCGTGACGGGCGAGGGGGCGGCCGCCTTTCCGGCCTCACGCCGTGTCCCAGGACGAAGGGCTCTCCGCGCCGGACCCCGGTCCCGACGCGCGGCGGGGCGCGCCGGCGGGGACGGCGGGGGACCGGCTATCCGAGGCCAACCGAGGCTTCCGCGGGCTGCCGCATCGTTCCTCCTGGGCGGGATTCTGACTTAGAGGCGTTCAGTCATAATCCTACAGATGGTAGCTTCGCCCCACTGGCTCCTCAGCCAAGCACATACACCAAACGTCTGAACCTGCGGTACTGTTTACTTTAGATTTTTAAATTTGTACAAGCATGTAAAGCTTTTGTAATAAAAATGAAGTAAAACCAGAGCCTTCAAATCCCATTTACACAGAGAAACAACAGGTGCCAATGAAAAGAGGCATATTATAGTCTTCACACAATTGTGGAAAGAGGCTCCGTGACACAGAGGGAAGAATGTGAGGCAGCAGTGCTTAGCCCGGGCTGCAACTAAAGAGCGTGTGAAAAATACTAGGGCCTATGTAGTGTACTATTCCATACACTAGAATGGGCAAAACTAATCTGTGGTGGAAAATAATTGGAACAGTAGCTTCCTCTGGGAGGGAGTGGGGTCAGAAATTGACTGGATGGGGGCGGGAGGGAACTTTCTAAAGTGATAATTATGTTCAGCATCTTGATAGGATTGTGGATTATATTTTTCAGAATTCTTTGACTGGCTAAAGATTTGTGCTTTTCCTGTCTGTACATTTTATCTTAAAAATAACAGTAAGCATATCTGAATATTTTAGATTCTAGTTAATGATATACACGCTGAGGTATTTAGGGGTGAAGTTGGACTGGTGTTGCAGATTACTTTGAATTGCATTAGAAAAAATAACGATGAACTTGATGGACAGGTAGAAAAAGTCTGAATACAAAGGATGGAGATGTGATAAAGTAAATCTAGTAAAATCTTCCTCATAGATTTTAGCTCATAAATATATGGATGTCCACTGGACAATTCTTTCAACTTTGCAGTAACTTTGAAAGTTTTCTAAATAAAATGTTGAAAAAACTCTACTGATGCCTGGGGCCCTGACCCCAGACCAATTAAATCAGAACCCCTAGTGGCAGGGCCCAGGCACCTGTTTTTTAAGACCTTCAGGTGATTTTGATGTGTGGGTAGGGTTGAACCTCTAGGGTGAGGGATTTGGCAGGAGTGATGAGGAGACAGAGAGAAAGGACAGAAGAAAAACGTGAGGCTGGAAGAAAACCAGAGACCAGAAGCCAGCAGACTGGATGGCCTCGGCGGGCTGTGATGGGAGACTGCCAGACCGTGGGGGTCCCTCCACACAGTGGGCTTCATCCAGCAGGAAACAGGGAGCCAGTTGAGAGAGGAAACCATCTGTGGTGACCCGCATTTCAAGTGACCAACCATCAGGATCAGCTACATAATTTGCAGGACCCCGTGGGGAGAAAAAAATGCAGGACTCCTTGTTCAAAAGTTATCAAGAGTTTCAAGATGGCCAGAGCAGAGCCTTAATCTGAGCACAGCACCGTTCTGAGAGGAGCCCCGTGTAACTGCACAAGTCACAAGCCTGTGAAGCACGCAGTCCTGGAAGGGTGACCAACCATAGGGCTTCCTGAGCTGTGAGACTTTCAGTGTTAAAACCGGGACAGACCTGGGCAAACCGGGTCTGCTGGTCATCCTACCAAGACTGAGATTCAGGGCTTCCCTGGTGGTGCAGTGGTTGGGAGTCCGCCTGCCGATGCAGGGGACACGGGTTCGTGCCCCGGTCCGGGAAGATCCTGCATGCCGCGGAGCGGCTGGGCCTGTGAGCCATGGCCGCTGGGCCTGCGCGTCCGGAGCCTGTGCTCCGCAACGGGAGAGGCCACAACAGTGAGAGGCCCCCGTACCGAAAAAATAAATAATAACAGACTGAGATTTGGAGGAAAGGAATGTCTACATCCTAACACTTCCAGCTCACCATTCATCACCTCTGAGCCTTTATCTTCTCATCTGTAAAGTGGGAGTGATGATGGCCCTGTGCACCTCCTCTAGTTGTGGTAAGAATGAATCTTTTCTGTGAAGTATGTGTTATTTTTGAAGCTTCCAAAAAGGACTACTGGGAGAACTGATCAGGCAGCTGTCGGAACATTGAATTAGAAAGGGACAGATTGGCAAAGAGGCTACAGTTGTAACAAAAACAGTGACCGGGCCTCACCTGGCTGTGGGCGGGGCTGATGCCCAGTCCCGAGGTTCCGTGAAACAGGTAGACAGCACCCTGGTTCTCCTGCTCTCCTGGGGCCCCGATGGCCACGTCCGACAGCCTGTCCCCGTTCACATCCCCCAGCACCGTCAGAGCTGCCCCAAAGCGGGCCCAGAGGTGGCCTTGCTCCCCTCGCAGGACAGCACCACACTGCCACTTAGCCCTCTGCAGAACACAAACAGTGTCAGGTCCCACCCCAGGCGACCCCTCCACACCCAGACCCCGCCCAGCCCGGGTCTCATCAGCCACTCACCCCCCGGGGAAAGGGGCACACGGACACCTGCCCGCCCCGGCTCTGCTCATAGTAATGGGGGGCCCCGATGAGGACCAGGTCGGAGCTGCCATCTCTGTCCACATCCACGGAGCTGAGGGAGGCCCCGAAGTAGGAGCCGATCTGAAAGAGATAAGGCCAAGATCACATACTTCTTTCCACCTAAAGCAGAGCACGAGGATTTTTCTCCCTGTGAAGAAAAATCATGCCTGCTGAGGAAAGCCCTTTGGAGCGGATGTGATCCTCTCTCTGTTTCATGATCAATCCTTGTTTGAATGTACTGCCAGTTAGAGGAGTATATGATAGAGTTGACAGGTAGTGGGTGAGGATCTACCCCAAACGGTGTTCCAGGGAGATGATTAAGGCAGCGAAGAAATTGGATTTGAAAATACAGACAGAAAAGCCTGGAAAACCAGACAGGATATCCTTTCAATATATTGCAAGTCTTTAGGGAGGTAAGTCAAATTTGGCAGTCTGGCTAACAAGGAATCAACTGGCTTAGACGAAAAACAACTATTGCCACAGGAATTTTTTTGCATGATATTGAGAAATAATGTCTACCTTTAAAAAGAATTTTAAAAGTATGTTCAAAGAAACACCAAAATATGTTCAATGTAAATAGGTAGAATTCATCCATAGGAATCATCAATTTAGTCATTCTTTCATTCAATAAACAAGGGTTTGCTATTTGCTAAGCATGAGGCTGGGTAGTGGAGACAGTGCCTTCCAAGGCTCTAGGTGCAGCAGGGTGGAATGGAGGGGAATAGTAACAGATAAAAGGGAGATGTATATGGAAATTTCAAACTTCTGGGGCAAGTTCTAGGAAGGAAAGTGCAGAGGATGTCAAGACATGACTCACTACAGTCTGATTTCTGCCCCACATACCACTGAGGGAGGCCTCCCAATGGTCCAGTAAAGGCATTTAAGCTTCATCCTAAAGTCAACAGGATTTTTTTGTTTTTGGGTCAAGTTTATTGGGGCATAATTTCCATACAAAAATATTCAGACTTTTTAGTGTAGTTTTATGAGTTTTGACAAACACAAAAATTCATGTAACTGCCACGATGGTCAAGATTCAGAACAGTTTCATCACCCCCAAAATATTCCCTTATGCTGTAATCAACCTCTTCCCTCAGTCACCAGCCCCTGACAACCACTGATCTGTTTTTTGTCCCTATAGTTCTGCCTTTTCCAGAATGTTATATAAATGGAACCATACAGTATGTAGCCTTTTGGGTCTGGCTTCTTTCAACTAGAGTAAGCATTTAGGATTCATCCAAGTTTTTGCGTGTATCAGTAATCTGTTCCCTTTTATTTCTGACTAATATTCCATTGTATGGATGTACCACAGCTTGTTTATCCGTTCCCCAGTTGAGGGATATTCAGGTTGTTTCTAGCTTTTGGCAGTTACAAATAGAGCTACTAGAAACATTCATATACAGGTTTTCCAGTGAACATCTATTTTTATTTCTACTGGATAAATATCTGAGTGTTATGGCAATGGCATGTTGAACTTTGTAAGATACTGAAAACTGTTTTCCAAAGCAGCCATGCCATTTTCCATTCCAACAGCAATGTCTGAGAGTTTTAGTTGCTACACATCCTTGCCAGAACTTGATATTGCCAATTTATTTCCTTTTTTATGTTAACTATACTAATCGGTGTGCAGTTGTATCTCATTGTGGTTTTAATTTGAATTTCCGTAATGATTTAATGACATGGGACATGTTTTCACGTGCTTATTTGCCATTTACATATCTTCTATGGTGAAGTGTCTGTTCAAATACTCCACTTATTTTTGAATTGGATTGTTTGACTTCTTATTCTTGAGTTTTGAAATCCTTTATATATTCTGGATTAAGTCCTTTGTCAGATATGTAATTTTGTAAAAAAAGAAGTAAAATTTACAAATATTTTCTCCCAGTCCGTAGCTTATCTGTTCATTCTCTTAATGAACAGAGCAAAACTTTCCATTTTGTTGAAATCTTAGTTATCAATTTTTTTCTTTATGGACCATATGCTTTTAGTGTTATATCTAAGAATTCTTTGCCTAACACAAGGTCACAAAAATTTTATCCTATGTTTTCTCCCACAAGTATAGTAGTTTTAGATTTTATATTTAGCTCTATGATCGATTTAAATTAATCTTAACATGGTTGAATTGACAAGATATGGGTAAGGATTTTGTTTTGTTTTGTTACCATGGATGTTCAATTGTTCCAGCACCATTGAACTCTCCATTGAATTGTCTTTGTGCCTTTATTGAAAATCAATATGTGTCAGACTTATACTTCAGGCCTATTCTGTTCCACTGATCTTCATGTCTATCCTTTTGTCAATGCCACGCTCCTGCTTACTGTAACTTTATAGAAAGCCTTAAAATCACATAGTGTATGAATCTTCCACTAAATACCTAATGGTATTTACATAAGATCCTTTTCAAAACTGTTTTGGATACTCTACTCTCTTTGGTTTTCCACATAAATCTTAGAATTAGCTTGTCAATTCTACAAAACAAAATAGGATTTTGATTGGCATTGTGTTGAGTCTATAGATCAACTTGAGGAAAAGTGACACCTTAACAATATTGAGTCTTCCAGTCCATGAACACAGTATATTTCTCCATTTATTTAGGGCTTTGATTTCTCTCATTAGTGTTTTGTAGTTTTCAGTATAAAGATGTTGTACACATTTTGTTAGATTTATACCTAAGTATTTCATGGTCTTTGGTGCTATTGTATTAATAAATGGTCCTTTTTCTTTAAATTTAAATTTCCAAATGTTCATTGTTAGTATAGAAATACAACTGATTTTTACATATTTATCTTGTATCCTGAGAACTCACTGAAATAAGTTATATAGGTTTTTGTAGATTCTTTGGGATTTTCCATGCAAACAATCATGTCATCCCCAAATAGAGACAGCTTTATTTTTTCCTTTCCACTCCGCATGCTCTTTTTTCTTTTCTCTTCTTGTCTTATCGCACCAGCTACGTCTTCCAGTATGATGTTGTACAGGAGTGGTAAGAGTGGATTTTCCTGCCTTGTTTCCAATTTTAGGAGAAAAAAATTCTCTTTTACTTTTAAATATGATGCTAGCTGTAGATTTTTTGTAAATGTTCTTTCTTAGGTTGAGGAAGTTCCCTTTAATTCCTAGTTTGCTGAGAAGAAAACATCATGAAAGAATGGATTTTGTCAAATTCTTTCTGTGTATCTGTTAAGATTATTACGTTTTTCTTCTCTAGTCTATTGTTATGGTTAATTACATTGATTTTTTTTTCAGAATGGCTCTTTTAAATTGAAATAAAATTTACATTACATAAAATTCATCATTTTAAAGTATAAAATTTAGTGGGTTCTAGTATATTCACAATGTTATGTAACCATCACCACTAATTCCAAAACATTTCCATCACCCCAGAAAGAAGCACTGTAACTGTTAGAAGTCACTCTCAATCCCTCCCCCCCCACAATACCCTGGCAACCACTAATCTACTTTCTGACTGTGGGTTTGTCTACTCTAGACATTTCAGATGAATTAAATCATATAACATGTGTCCTTTTGTGACTGGTTATTTTCATGTAGCATAAATTTTTCAAGGTTTATCCATGTTGTAGCAGGTATCAACACTTCACTCTTTTTATGGCTAAATAGTATTCCACTGTATGGATATACCCCATGTTGTTTATCTATTCATAAGTTAATGAACATTTAGGTTCTTTCTACCTTTTGACTATTATGCATAATGCTGCTATGAACATTCACGTATAAGTTTTTGTCTGAACAACTATTTTCATTCTGGAAAAGGATATATACCTAGGAGTGAAATTTCTGAGTCATATGATAAATCTATATTTAACTTTTTGAGGAACTGTCAAATTGTGTGCCATAAGGGCTGTATTATTTTACATTCCCACCAGCAATGTATGAGGGTTCTAATTTCTCCACATCCTCACGAACATGTGTTGTTTTTCATTTTTTTCTTTAAATAGCCATTCTAGTGGTATCTCTATTGTGGGTTTGACTTGTATTTCCCTAATGATGAATAAAGTTGAATATCTTTTCATGTGCTTATTGGTCATTTTTATATCTTATCTGGAGAAATATCTATTCAAATCCTTTGTCCATTTTTACATGAGGTTGGCTTTTTATTGTTGAATTGTAAAAGTTCTTTATATATTCTAAATACTAGACCTTTATCAGATATATGATTTGTAAATAGTTCCTCCCATTCTTTTCGTTTTCTTGATAGTGTCCTTTGCTGCTCAAAAGTTTTTAATTTAACGAAGTCCAACTAATCTATTTTATCTTTGGTTGCTTGTGCTTGTAGTGTCATATCTAAACAATCGTTGCCAAATCTAAAGTTACAAAAATTCACCTATGAATCCCTCTAAGAGGTTTATAGCTTTAGTTCTTACATTTAGGTCTTTGATCTATTTTGAATTAATTTTTGCACATTGTGAGGTAAGGGTCCAAATTTATTCTTTTGCCTGTGGACATCCAGTTGTCCCAGCACCTTTTTTGAAAATCAATTGACCATAGATGTATGGGTTTATTTCTAGACTCTCAGTTCTATTTCACTGGTCTATCCTTATGCTAGTACCACCCTGTCTTGATTACTGTCACTTTGTAGTAAGTTTCAAAATTGGGGTGTGAATCCTCCAACTTAGTTCTTCTTTTTCAAGATTATTTTGGCTATTCTGGGTCTCTTGCATTGTCATATGAACTTTAGAATCAGCTTGTCCATTTCTGCAACATTGTTGAACAAGCCCTGCATCATTATAAACCACAACTGGTCACGATGTACTATCCTTTTTATAGACTGCTGGATTCTGTTTGCTGATACTTTTTTGAGGGTGTTAAAAAACAGCTTTTGCAGGGGTGATATTCAAAATATTGAACTCCTGGGACTTCTCAGGCACCAACCATGAGCTTAGCTGGAGTGGGTCCTAGAGGTCCCCCCTAGAGGTCCCCACCCCCTGGAGTGGGTCCTAGAGGTCCTAGAGGTGTCTTCTCAGGCACCAACCATGGGCTAAGCTGGAGTGGTCACTGACTTCATAGTTGCTGGATCATGGGGAAGTTCAAAGAGTATTGGGGGGAGGGGTCAGAGTGTATGGCAGGTGCAGGGGGGAAGGATGTCTCAAGGAAACAGCTATTTATTGACAGATACAGAATTATTTCAATATTTTAATAACTAATATGGCTATACTGGTTATGGACTGGTCAAATGCCAGCTTTGCGTACAGGTAGACTTGTAGAGAGCTCTGTACAGGTCAAGTGTTGTTATTTACCGTTATTAGAAAAGTGAGGACACAACATTCTCAAATGCAAAGTTGGTCCCATGACTCTCCAGCTTAGAGCCCTCTGCTTTACAAGACTCTGCCACACTTGGAATCTGATGATGCCCATCCCAGAAGCCCTCAGCCCCCAGGGTGCCTCTGTTGGCACATCCATGCCCCACACACTCTGCACTCACCTGGCTGCCCTTGATTTCAGCGTTTTTCTCCCAAGCACCTGCGTCCTTTTTGAATATCACCACCAGGCCGATGTGCTGATATCGAGGTGCCCCCAGAAGCAGGCTTTGCACCCGGTTCCGCAAGACGACTTCAGCAGCATAACCTGAAGATGATGAACTAAGAGGAAAAGCACTGCCCCCTCCAACAGGACTATCCCTTGAGCAGGGGCAGTGGGGCAGCCCCATGCTTGGGAACTTGGGGTAATTGGACCTTGCACTATATTCCTCTTCGTTAACACAATTAAAATGAAGCTTTGAAATTTCTGCCTTTAAACCTATCCCAAGAGCTTATGAAAGATCCAAGGACATCTAAACTAGTTGAGTTATGCCATATCCTGACCCCTTCTTAAAGTAACCCTGCCCTCTCTACTTACCCAGGTAAGCATCATTCATGTCTGAATCTACCCTGGTTGTGTTGATGAAGGTGACTTTATCCTGTAGCGTATGCAGAAAGGCTCCACCAGCCCAGTCAAAGCTCCCCACAGCACCCAACAAGGGACCATCCTGGGCAAGAACGTAGAACAGGATTGAGAAATCTAGAGCTTCAGTGTTATCCCTATCAAAAATCCCAATGGCATTTTTTCACTGAAATAGAACAAACAATCTTAAAATTTGTATGGAACCACAAAAGACCCCAAATAATCAAAGCAATTTTGAGAAAGAATAAAGCTGGAGGCATCACACTTCCTGGTTTCAAACTGTATTGCAAAACTATAGTCATCAAAACAGTATGGTATTGGCATAAAAACAGACACATAGGTCGATGGAACAGAACAGAGACCCCTGCAATAAACCCATGCATATATGGTAAATCAATATACAACAAAGGAGAGAATAATATACAATGACGAAAGGACAGTCTCTTCAATAAATGGTGTTGGGAAAATTAGACAGCCACATGCAAAAGAATGAAACTGGACCACTATCTTACACTAGTCACAAAAATCAATTCAAAATGGATTAAAGACTTGGACATAAGACATGAAATCATAAAGCTCCAAGAAGAAAACATAGGTAGTAATCTCCTTGACATTTGTCTTGGCGATGATTTTTTAGATTTAACACCAAAAACAAAATAAGCAGTGGGACTACATCAACTAAAAAGCTTCTACATAGCAAAGGAAATCATCAACAAAATGAAAAGGTAACCTACAGAGCAGGAGAAAATATTTGCAAATCATATATCCAATAAGGGGTTAATATCCAAAATATATAAAGAACTAATACAACTCAAAAGTTTGTTTTAAAACCTGATTTTTAAATGGGTAGAGGATCCAAAAAGACATTTTTCCAAAGAAGACGTACAGATGGCCAACAGGTGCATGAAAAAAGTGCTCAACATCACTAATCATCAAGGAAATGCAAATCAAAACCATGATGAGGTATCACCTCACACCTCTCAGATGCCTGTCATTATAAGAGAAGAAATAAGTGTTGTTAAGGACGTGTAGAAAAGGGAACCCTTGTACACTGTTGGTGGAAATGTAATTGGTGAAGCCACTATGGAAGAGAGTATGGGGGTTCCACAAAACTTTAAAAATAAAACTACAGTATGATCCACCAATTACACTTCTGGGTAAATATCCAAAAGAAGTGAAAACACTAACTTGAAAAGGTATATGCAACTCCATGATCATTGCAGCATTTTTTACAATAGCCAAGACATGGAGGCAATGTAAGTGTTCATCAACGGATGAACAAATAAAGAAAATGCGGTGTATATGTACACAATGGAATATTATTCAGCAAGTAAAAAGAAGGAAATCCTGCCATTTGTGACAACATGGATGGACCTGGAGGATTATGCTGAGTGAAATAAATCGGATAAAGTCAAACACTGCATGATCTTACTTATATGTGAAGTTAAAAATAACAAAATTATACATACAGAGAACAGACTGGTGATTGCCAAAGGCAGCGGTGGGTGGTGTGCAAAATGGGTGAAAGTGGTCAAAAAGTACAAGCTTCAAACAAAATTGAGTTATTTGTAGTGAGGTGGATGGACCTAGAGTCTGTCATACAGAGTGAAGTAAGAAAGAGAAAAACAAATACCGTAAGCTAACACATATATATGGAATCTAAAAAAAAAAATTTTTGTTAATGGTTATGAAGAACCTAGGGGTAGGACAGGAATAAAGATGCAGAAGTAGAGAATGGACCTGAGGACACAGGGAGAGGGAAGGGTAAGCTGGGATGAAGTAAGAGAGTGGCATGGTCATATGTACACTACCAAATGTAAAATAGATAGCTAGTGGGAAGCAGCCGCACAGCACAGGGAGATCAGCTCGGTGCTTTGTGACCACCTAGAGGGGTGGGATAGGGAGGCTGGGAGGGAGACGCAAGAGAGAAGAGATATGGGAACATATGTATATGTATAACTGATTCACTGTGTTATAAAGCAGAAACTAACACACCATTGTAAAGCAATTATACTCCAGTAAAGATGTTAAAAAAAAAAAGTACAAACTTCCAGTCATAAAATAAATAAATCCTGGTAGTGTAATGTACAGCATGGTGACTACAGTTAATAATAGTGTACGGGGGCTTCCCCGGTGGCGCAGTGGTTGAGAGTCCGCCTGCCAATGCAGGGGACACGGGTTCGTGCCCCGGTCCGGGAAGATCCCACGTGCCGCGGAGTGGCTGGGCCCGTGAGCCATGGCCGCTGAGCCTGCGCGTCCGGAGCCTGTGCTCCGCAACGGGAGAGCCCACAACAGTGAGAGGCCCGCGTACCACAAATAATAATAATAATAGTGTATTGTATATTTGAAAGTTGCTAAGAGAATAAACCTTAAAGTTCTCATCACAAGAAAAAAAAATTGTGTAACCGTGTAAGGTGATGGATGTTAATTAGACTTATTGTGGTGATCATTTTGCAATGCTATATACATATATTAAATCACTGTGTTGTGTACCTGAGGCTATTATCATGTTTATGTCCATTATATCTCAATTTTTTTAAAAAAAGAACAGGATTGACAAGGAAGAGAGAAGGGACCACTGCTGCCCATCAAAGAGGTGCCTCCCAACAAACACGTGTTACAGAGATGAGCCCCCAAACCTTTGAACCTCTTCTCCCTCTTCGTCTTGCCCCCAACCCCAATTAAACAAAAGAACACTTACGGAGGTGAAGACGGCACTGACGCCTTCCTGAGACATCTCATACTCAAAGGAGCTGGTACTTCCTGTGTGCGTACCTGTGAGGAGAAGGACATTTACATTAAAGAAAGTAGAGGAGCCTAGAACAGGGGTTGGAAACTCAGGGCTGTGGTGGCCAGACAAAAGGAGGCTCAGATGGAAGCCATGTGCACCCCCCTTTTTCTTACATGTCCTCTGTTATGCTTTCCTTTTTTTATTGAAGCATAGTTAATTTACAATATTAATGTTAGTTTCAGGTGTACAGCAGCGTGATTCAGTGTTTTTGCAGATTATACTCCATTATAGGTTGTTACAAGATAGTGCAGGGACTTCCCTGGTGGTCCAGTGGTTAAGACTCCGCACTTCCACTGCAGGGGGTACAGGTTTGGTCCCTGGTCGGGGAACTAAGATCCGCATGCCTCATGGCGTGGCCAAAAAAATAAATGAATAAATCGGAAAAAAGAAAAGATAATGGCTACAATTTATATGTTTGTTGCTTATCTAGCCATATGCCCCTTTTAAAGGGATGGTGGCTATTTGGCTCCAACTACTTTTTGCCAAGTGGGAATATGGTCCTAAAGGTGTCTAATCTTCCAAATTTTCAAGAGAAACCATAAATCCAGACTGTATATGAACCTTCCCCCAACTTTTAAATTCTTTTATTCAACAAACACTTATTGAGCACCCTTTATGTACCAGGCATTATTCTAGGCACTGGGGATACAGCAGTGAACCAAAGAGACAAATGTTGGCAACACATCCAAATTTTGGGGAAAATACTGTGAGGGATTTGACTCCCCTACCGTCTAATTTTTCAGCCTATAGCCAAGATTGCAAAATTAGAGAGAAAAGTCTAAATCTTTCCATTTCAAAGTAATTGAGCAAGAGAGGCCAGAGTTGCTGGGAAATGGAAGAAGAAAGGAGTTGATGCTGAGGCTCAGGGTTCCAAGGGCTAGGAGGTTCTTGTTTCTACAGGGAAGTACGTGTTTTGGGATAAGGAGCTGCCTTTGGAGCTGCTCCAGGACTACAAAACCTTAGCTCACCCTCAATCGCAAAGATCTTTTCCTGAAGCTGGTTCTGAATGGTCTTCAGAGCTTCAAAGTTATTCACCTGGAACACGTGATCACCACGCGGCTTGGATGCGATGGTATCGAGCTCTTTTAGAGATTTGTCACTGAAGAAGGCATCTCCCACCTGTTACAAAAAAACAGAAGCTGAATCAGACACTTTCTGGGGGTAGTACTCTCCTCCAGCAAAGAAAATTCTGCAGGAAAAGAATCTGAAACAATCTCTGTCCAAGGAAGGAATGCACCAGAAGGTCCCTGGGACAGAGCTGCCAGGTACGGTAGAGCAGGTTGTACACTCTACATTCTGTCAAGGGAGAAATTGGGGCTGAAATCCAGCCTTTAGTCCATTTGCAGCCCCTCCTGGTGTGGGGCTGACCTCTCTTCAGAACAAGGGGACGCTTTCTCCTTCATATGAAGGTGTTTCCTACTTGCCAAGCCAGAGACCCGTGATGATACCTCTTCCTATGTCATGCAAGATATTGTAGTAGTTTGAGGACACTGATGTTCCCAACCCTTTGTCCCTTCCTGTAGCCAAGGCCTTTCTCCAAAGCTGTGCTCTACCCTCCTCCTCTTAGCAGAGTATTCTGTTCCGCTCATTGTCTCTGGGCTCAACCATGTGTACTGCTTTAGCCCACGCACATTATCATATGTGATAAAAACAGAGGCTGGGGCTTCCCTGGTGGTGCAGTGGTTGAGGGTCTGCCTGCCGATGGAGGGGACACGGGTTCGTGACCCGGTCCGGGAAGATCCCACATGCCACAGAGTGGCTGGGCCCGTGAGCCATGGCCGCTGAGCCTGCGCGTCCGGAGCCTGTGCTCCGCAACGGGAGAGACCACAACAGTGAGAGGCCCGCGTACCGCAAAAAAAAAAAAAACCAGAGGCTGGAAAAAGCGCTTGCAACATTTCCACTTGCTCTTTTGTTCCTCTGCCTTCACCATGAGGACACACCCAGGCTAGCCCACTGAAGGATGAGGCACAGGGAACAGAAGAGCCAAGTTACCCCTGTCGTTCCAGCCCGGCAAACAGATATCGATGGCAACCCTCAGAAATGGAGAGAGCCCAGCCAAGATCATCAGAGCTGCCAAGCAACCTGCAGCTGGTTACAGACGCAGGAGGGAGTCCAGCTAGGACCCGAAAAGTTGCCCAGCTGACGCACAGACGCACTTACTGTTTCAAGCCACTGAACGTTGGGCTAGTTTGTTACATAGCATTATTACGACAATAGTTCACTATTGTGAACATATGGGCTAGCAGAGATGAGCCTTGCCCCACTTTGATTTTATTGATGTTTGCAAATTCAAAGGAGGGTGTATCCAAGTAGAACCCTCTACAGAAGCATCAGGCCGGAGAGCCACATTTCCTACCCCAATGACGTAGCGAATGACCCCCTTTCTATCCGCTTCAGGGATGACATCCTTGTAGTCCAAAGGATCGCCAAACTTTTCTCCATCTGTGATGACAACCAGCATCTTAAGGGCATTCTCCCGGGCTCCGTTTCTGCTGTGAAACAGTTCTCTTCTGTCCAGGGTAGAGGAGGGAAAAGTCAAATTCGAGCCGACAGAGATACGCTTGATGCTAGGGAAGGAACGTCAGCAGTGACAGATGCAACTGGGCTCTGTCTAGGAGGCACTTGGGTTCTCCTGGGACAAGCACTGAGATGTAGCTGCCCCAATATCTGGAAGGGCAGCAGGAGAACAGGAAAGAGTGGAGGGAAAGGAAGCCTTCATTGCCGTTATATACTTTGGCATAGATCGATTTTTTTTTTAACTGAGTATTATTCCTTCTAAATTAAAAAGAAATTAATAAGCTTAATTGTGCCTTCATCAAACCTCTCCTGATGTGAGGCAATGGTTCTCCAGCATATCATCCTGCACTTTTGTCCCAATCCCCAGCCTTGACTCTACACAGACACACACACACACAGAGATCAGAGTGAACTTTCTAAAACAAGATATGGGTACGTGTCCCCACTGCTAAAACCTTCAATGGATCCACTGGCTTTTCAGTTGCCTTGATGATCTGGCCTCAACTGATCCTTCTAGCCTCTCTCTAGCCTTCCCTTCCCTCCCCGCCCCCTTAATCCCACCTTTACTCACGACTTGTATGTCATGACCATACCGGGCACAGTCCCTCCTCCACACGTTTACTCACCCCTCCACCGGAAATACCCTCTACCCCAGCCCTGTCTGAACAACTCCCCTCTTCCTGCAAAGCTCAACGAAAAATAAAACCTCCTCCTTCTATCCTAAGCAAAGAGGGAAGAGCTTACACAACTTTGCGGATCGCTGTGGCCGTGTGTGTCCTCCCCAACAGCTGTGTTATTGGCCTCACCAGCGATTCCGGGGAAGGGTTTCTCTTGAAATCGTTGAAGGTGAAATGAGTCTGAAATTCTTCAGAGTACTGCATCAAAGAGAACTGGGAACGGGCACCTGGTATTACACTGGAGAAGGTGTCCCTCCTCCCCCTTAACCATCTCAGCAAGCTCTCCATAAATCTTGAAACACTCTAGTCTCCAAATTCCTCCCAATTCTGCCCTGCCCCCAGTCCTTCCGCCTCACCAGGACAGAGATCGGCCATCAGCTCCCACTTCCCAGCACTAGAACTCAGCCAGAGATGACATGTGGGCTTCATGTCCCACGCCAACCCCTATCAATTAGTCTGCCTGCTTTACAGGGGGCTGGAGGAAAGCTGAGGCCACATCCAGACAGAGCAAGGAAGCAAATCATGAAAGAAAACAATGATCAACTGGCAAGTTGGCAACATCTCTAATAGAAGCAGGACAGGGACGTGGCAGCCTGGTTGCCACGTATTTTCCAGCCTTATGCAAGCTGTTCCCTAACCTACCCACTGACCCTTACCAAGGTTTTGGACTTTTGGAATTGACTCATCACAGTTGAGACAAAGTTCTTCATCCGCTGAAAGTCTGTCGGGTTGATGCTACCAGAGCCATCAATCAAAAAAGCAATGTCACTCTCTTTCTGAGGGCACCCTGGGGAAAAAGGAAAAGGAATTGATTACAAGAGACTCAGCATTCATTTTCTGCATGTCAGCACTCTGCTGACATGAGAATGAAAGGTAAACAAGATGCAACCCATGTGCCTAGCTAAATAAAAACATGGGACAGAGTGGTATGGAAAAATATGGTTCATTCTGCTCAAGGCAGTCAGGGAAAGCAGTGCTATCACAGATACCTCATGAAGAATAAGAAATAATTTGCCAAAAATACACAGGGAGAAATAAGTTACAGGGGAAAAAAGGAATAGCGCATATAAACGTATGCTGGATGTCCTCCCTCCAGCCCCCCATTCTGCCCCAGCCCCAAATCCACTTTCTACCATTCCCCACTTTGCCCGGAGCTCAGCCCACATGGGACATGTCAACAGGGCTCTTTCAACCTCTGGCTTGTTTGCCCAATTAGGAGCCTCAACAGGAGACTGGAGGGAGGGAAGAGGGTGAGAGCAGAGTATTTCCCTCAGCTCCCTTCCTGCAAGCCTGCTTTGGGCCAACTGTGTCCCTCAACAGATCAGTGCTCCTCTCAAGGAGGCCCACTCCCCATGACTCCCTGTCCTTCCAGATTCTGGGGACTTCTGCCTCTCTTTGTCCCATCAGCCTAGGGTAGCAACAGCTCCACTGTTGTTCACCCTGGGTTCCTGGACCATCCCTTGTAGCTTCTTTAGACCCTGCCACACCTTTATAATTAGTCCCTTTCTAAATACAGTTGACCCTTGAGCAACGCAAGGATGAGGGGCCCCCACCCTCCATGCAGTTAAAAATGCATGTATAACTTCACAGTCTGCCCTTCGTATCTGCAATTCCATATCCGCAATTCTGCATCTGCGGATTCAACCAAACTCAGATCCAGCAGTACTGTAGCATGAATTTAGTGGGAAAAAAAATCCACATATAGGTGGACCCACGCAGTTTAAACTGGCCATTTTTCAAGGATCCAGTGTAGAAAAGGGTAGCACAAAGGATTTTTTTTTTTTTTCCTGTACGTGGGCCTCTCACTGTTGTGGCCTCTCCCGTTGCAGAGCACAGGCTCCAGACGCGCAGGCTCAGCAGCCATGGCTCACGAGCCCAGCCGCTCCGAGGCATGTGGGATCTTCCCGGACCGGGGCACGAACCCGCGTCCCCTGCATCGGCAGGCGGACTCTCAACCACTGCGCCACCAGGGAAGCCCAGCACAAAGGATTTTTTAGGAGGTAAAAGAATTCTTTCGTATCCTGTTCATGTTGCTGTTTACACAAATCTAAGCATGTCTTAAAATTAATTGAATTGTACACCACAAGGGGAAAAAAGGTCAATTTTACTGTATCATCAGTGAAAAAATAAGATAAAAGTATTGGCTTTTAAAAAAATAGACAAGCAGATTCTAACATTTATATAGAAAATAAACAGGGACGATAAGCCAGAAATTTTCTTGAAAATCTCAAAGGTACACTAAGTGAAAAGAATCAAGGTACAATCCAGTGTGTAGAGCACGCTACCTTTTGTGGCACAGGGTGAAGTATACAGACGCCTATGTCAGTAAATATTGATACGTGGAGTACCTCCAGAAGAAGCCATGAGACGCTGGTAACAGTAGCTGCCTCTCAGGAAGGAAAGAGGAGCTCCGAGACCCAAGAAGGAGAGGTTTTTATAGTGTAACCATTAGTGCCTTTTGAACTATGAACCGAGTGCATGTTTCTTCTATTTTTAAGGAAATGAAAATGTTTTCAAAAAGAAGAGTCTGGAATGCTTAAGAGTGAGGACTGAAGAGAGAAACGTGGGGGTGGGAGCTGAAGCAACAGAATTGGATGCAGTCAGACACGAAGAGCACATGGGCAAGAACAGAAGCTGTAATCAGGTGGGCAGGGGAGGCAGAGGAAGACAGCTTGGAGCTGGAGCTTCGTAGGAGCCCTCAGTAGGGGCACAAGTAGGAGGAAGAGAAGAGAGGAGAGGAGAGATGTCTGAAGCCAAGGTGCTGGGGGAAGGAAGAGGTGATCTGCAGGTCACATTGGAAAAGTCAGAGAACATGAGGACAGAATAGAGATTTGGCCTTTAGAGGGTCACAGATGCCACTGGCAACAGCAAGGTCTATATCATGGGTGGGCAGGAGCCAGATGTCAAAGGGTGAAGGATCACAGCATGGGGGCAATGGAGACAAGGAGAGAGATCCCTTCCAAGAAGGTTGGTGATGAAGGGAAGGAGAGAGGGCAGAAGATGGAGAGGAGACCGGGGGAGGGAAGGTTATTTTCATTGCTATCAGTTTGAGTGGTTGATTCTTTTTAAGTTATGGGTAGCATGAGCAGGTTTACATTCAAAGGAGGGGTTGGGATTTAGGTTCCTGGAGAGAGCAAGTGATTAAAGATGTGAACCCCAGAGTTGGTGATGCGAGAGAGCCTCAAAAGCCCAGATGGAAAAATTACTCATGGAAAGGACAGGTCTTCCTCTAAAACCAGTGAGATGCTGCCAAGAGTGGTGCCATCGAGGAAATCTGGACAAGGAGAAGGAGGACGTGGAAGGAGTTTACACCTGGCAGCCTTGGTTTATTCTGTGAAGAAGGAGGGAAGGTTATTGGTTGAGAGTGAAGTTCAAAGGAGCTTGAGAAAAAAAAAAACTGTAAAAGGAAGACATATCTGCCCTTGGTTCCAGAACCAACTTGGAAACAAGCAAAAAGATGGCCAAGGAGTTGAAGACATCGTTGTCAGAAATCAGCTGGATATGGGACTTCCCTGGTGGCGCAGTGGTTAAGAATCCTCCTGCCAATGCAGGGGACACGGGTTCAAGCCCTGGTCCAGGAAGATCCCACATGTCACAGAGCAACTAAGCTCATGTGCCACAACTACTGAGCCCGCGTACAACAACTACTGAAGCCCGTGCGCCCTGGAACCCACGTGCCACAGATACTGAGCCTGCGTGCTTCAGCAACCACAGCCCATGCTCCGCAACAAAAGAAGCCACAGCACTGAGAAGCCCGCGCACTGCAACGAAGAGTAGCCCCCACTCGCCGCAACTAGAGAAAGCCCACGTGCAGCAACGAAGACCCAACACAGCCACACAAAAAAAAGAAAAAAAGAAAGAAATCAGCTGGATAAAAACATTCATTCACTTACTCTCTTTCAATCAACAGATGCTTGGGGAACAAGGGTAAGGAGCCACCAAGATGGTCCCCAAGATTCTCACCTCCTGATAGAGTTAACACCCTTGCATAATCTCCTCATGTTGATTGTGAGCTGGAGTTTTTATTTATTTATTTTTACTGAAGTATAGTTGATTGACAATATTGTGTTAGTTTCAGGTGTACAGTAAAGTGATTCAAGTATATTTTTCAGATTTTTCCATTTAAGGTTATTACAAGATATTGAATGTTATCTGCTGTGTTATACAGTGAATCCTTTTTGCTTATCTATTTTATATGTAGTAGTGTGTATCTGTTAATCCCAGACTCCTAATTTATCCCTCCCACTTCCCTTTCCTCTTTGGTAACCATAAATTTGTTTTCTATGTCTGTGAGTCTGTTTTTGTTTTGCATGTAGGTTCATTTATATTATTTTTCAGATTCCACATAGAAGTGATACCATGTGATATTTGTCTTTCTCTGACTTACTTCACTTAGTGTGATATTCTCTAGGTCCGTCCAGGTTGCAGCAAATAACATTATTTCATTCTTTTCTGTGGTTGAGTAGTATTCTGTTGTTTCTGTTTATGTGTGTGTGTGTGTGTGTGTGTATATATATATATATATATATATATATATATATATCACATCTTCTTTATCCATTCTTCTGTTGGTGGACACTTAGGTTCTTCCATGTCTTGGCTATTATAAATAGTGCTGCTATGAACACTGGGGTCCATGTGTCTTTTTGAATTAGGGTTTTTGTCTTTTCCAGATATATGCCCAGGAGTGGGATTGCTGAATCATATGGTAGCTATATTTTTAGTTTTTTAAGGAACCTCCGTACTGTTCTCCATAGTAGCTGTACCAATTTACATTCCCACCAACAGTGTAGGAGGGTTCCCTTTTCTCTACATCCTCCCTGTGAGCTGGACTTTTTGACTCACTCCCAAAGAATACAACATGGCAGAAGTCTTCTGAGATTAGATTATAAAAGACTGTGACGTCCATCTTGGGTTCTTACTCTCTCTTGCTCTCTCACTGCCTTGTTCACTCACCCTGAGGGCAGCCAGCTGCCACGTTGTGAGCTGTTCTGTGGGGAAGCCCATGGGACAAGCAAGTGAGGGAAGCAGGAGCCAGCAGCCAGTGTGGACTGAGGCCCTCAATCCAACCATCTTATAAGTGAGCTTGGATGTGGATCTTCCCCAGTCAAGCCTTCAGATGAGATCACACCCCTGGTTTGACAACTTCAAGCTCTTGAGAAACCATGAGACAGAGAACCCCAACTAGTCTGTGTCCAGATTCCTGATTCACAGAAACTGTGAGATAATTAATGTTTCTTGTTTTTGGCTGCTAAGTTCAGGAGCAATTTGTCAAGCAGCAAGTGAACAAGCTCGACAAAATCTCTGGCTATCACAGAGCCTACATCCCAGAAGAAAGGACATCTAAGAAATAAGTAAAGGGCTTCCCTGGTGGTGCAGTGGTTGAGAGTCCACCTGCCGATGCAGGGGACACGGGTTCGTGCCCCGGTCCGGGAGGATCCCACGTGCCACGGAGCGGCTGGGCCCGTGAGCCATGGCCGCTGAGCCTGTGCGTCTGGAGCCTGTGCTCCGCAACGGGAGAGGCCACAAAAGTGAGAGGCCCGCGTACCGCAAAAAAAAAAAAAAAAGAAAGAAAGAAGTAAAATATGGATATATAGGTATGAAGAGGGCAAAGCAGGGCAATGTGGTAGGAAGTGATGGTGGAAATGATTAGAAGAGCCACTCAGGGAAGGTCTCTCTGAAGAGTTAACATTTGATTAACATTTGAGCTGAGATGACAGTAATAGGTTGTCAGCTGAGATCTGGGGAAAGAGCATGCCAGGCTGAAGGAATAGTAAGTGCAAAGCCCCTGAGGCAGGGACAGCTTGGTGTGGTTCTTGGAGAAGAAAGGCAGCTGGAGCACAGTGACTAAGGTAGAAGGGTTGGGAAAGAAGTTGGAGAGGTGGACGAGGGCCACACCAGCTAGAGCCTCAAAGGCTATGGTCAGGCACTGTGGCCAGGCTGAGTCCAGGCACTAACTCTAAGGACAATGGTTGAGACATTGTCTCACAAAGATGGGTGGCTATATCAGGACTTTCCTCAAAGTGCAAGATCCTAGAACCTCTCCAGAGCCCCTCTCTGCTTTGGAACCCAGTTCCCTCATGCTTCTGCACCAAGACTTTTAAATAAACCCCCAGACTATGAGCCCCTCAGCCCAGTACTGCCAACTCCCTCCAGTCTCATGCTACTTGTCTGTACCCACCTCTGAGGGCCTCTGGGAGCCTGCTGGGTTGCTGCAGTAGGCTGGATTGAAACAGGAAGCAGAAGCCGATCGCGTAGGTGTTGTCCTTGCAGATTCGGTGCCCAGTGGGGCCACAGGCCTAGGGCGCAGGGGACAGGTGGGAGGGGCTGTCCCTGCTTCCTGTCCTTTCACCCCAGCACCTCCACCCAGCAAGACCCCAGCCCCAAGAGTCTTAGGCCCCCAACTCCTTCCCTTGGGACACTCCCATGACCCAATGCAACTCACCAGCAGTTGGAAAGGTTTGGTGGCGAATGCCAGAGACAGGCCCAGGGACATGTTCACAGCCTCCGGGGGTACTGAGGGGACAGATATATATATGGTCACCCTGGGGGATGGACGGGACTGTGTAAGAACTGGACAGGGGATGGACAGGAACCTCAACCAGGGAGACATGGAGGTGTGAGGGGTTCAAAGAGGCACGTAGGTCATGGAAAGGGACACAGAGGGGTGTCCAAGGGTGCCTGCATACAGCTCAGAGGTCAGGGAGCTGGCTCCCTGGGCCCCCATCACAGATCCCAAGACAAAGGCAACGTCTGGCAAGTCCAGGTGTGTACAGAGGTGGAACCCTAGCCCTGGGTCCCAGCGAGGGGCAGTGACTCACCCTGCAGGGGGATGGGTTCACACTTGCCCATACTGCAGTCGCACTGGTAGAGGCCGCCCGTTTGATTGGAAGCCTTTATCTCCTGGGGGGCTCCAACCACCAGCCTGGGGGGAGAGGTGGGAAAAGCTCACCACAGGGACAAGAGAGCGCTATGATAACTGGGGAGAGAAGGAGACCATGGAAGTTCCGCCACCCAAAATAAAAGCGGGGGAGTCAACCTCACAGGGATTCCCCAACTCCCAGAAATAGGAGGAAGATTCAGCAAAGAAAAACATGGGAATTTTTTTTAACCGCTGATTGTTTATTGTGAATATTCTCATAATCCAGTCATTTGAATTCCCAGAGGTCACTTCAGTAAATTCAAGAATTTCTAAATCCTGAAGGCCAAACAATGAAGGTAGACAGTCTACCTTCCCAACTTGGAATCACTTCCCCATTCAGGCAGGGATGCAATAGTGCATAGAGGACAGGAATAGAGGCCTTGGAGTTTTACTGCCCGAAATTAAAATTTAGTCCCACCCTTACTTCCTGTGTGACCTTGGGCAAGTCAACTAATGACCTTATTGTGCTTCAATTTTCTCATCTCTAAAATATGGATAATAGCAGCACCTACCTCAAGGTTATTATCAGGATTAAATGAGTTAATCCATGTACAATCCAAAAATGGGAAAATGTTTAATCTTGGAGTGAGAAGGAACTCTCTGAGAATGACATAATACCCAGAGGTCATTTTAAAGTGAATACATTCAACTCCACAGTCATTTTAAATAAATTTCTGTATCTGATCAAGTACCAAAAGCGAAGTCAGAAAACAAACGATAAACCGGGGGAGGGAGATGAGCAACTCATACCCCAGACTACTTTCCTCAGTATAGTCAGAGCTCCCACAAACCAGTAAGGGAAAAAAAACAAACCAAGAGAAAAATGGGCAACAGATAAGAAAAAAAATGTTCACAGAAAAGGAAATAAATCTCTCCTTAAAAAAGAAATGCAGGGCTTCCCTGGTGGCGCAGTGGTTAAGAATCCGCCTGCCAATGCAGAAGACGTGGGTTCGAGCCCTGGTCTGGGAAGATCCCACATGCCGTGGAGCAACTAAGCCCGTGCGCCAAAACTACTGAGCCTACGCTCTAGAGGCTTCGAGCCACAGCTACGGAAGCCCACGTGCCTAGAGCCCGTGCTCCACAGCAAGAGAGGCCACCACAATGAGAAGACCCCATACGGTCATAAATTAATTAATTTTTTTAAAAAAAGAAATGCAGTTTAAAAGTAAATTGATATACCGTTTCTCACCTGTTCAATTTACAAAGATCATAAGTTTGCTTACACTTTGGGTTGGCAAGTGGGTGGGGAAGTAGGTGTTTGCATAAACTTCTGGTGTCAGTGCAAATTGTTGCCACCCTCATAGAGGGTAATTTGGAAAAATCTATTAAAATTACATATGCACATGTACCCTTGGATCCAGCAACCCTAGTCCTAGGAATTTACTTCCAAAATATACTTGCACATGTACAAAATGCCAACATTGTTCATATAGCAAAAGTTTGGAAACAATCTAATGTCCATTAAGAAGAGATTTGGGGACTTCCCTGGTGGTCCAGTGGGTAAGACTCTGTGCTCCCAATTCAGGGGGCCCGGCTTCAATCCCTGGTAGGGGAACTAGATCCCACATGCTGCAACTAAGAGCCCACATGTTGCAATTAAAGATCCTGCATGCCGCAACTAAACATGCCGCAACAAAAATGCCGTGTGCCGCAACTAAGACCCAGGCAGCCTAAATAAATAAATAAATAAATAAATTTTAAAAAGAGATTTAAATGTAATATAAATGTAAATTACAATACTTCCAAATAATGGAATGTGATGTAAGCATTAAAAAGAACAAGTAAGCTCTTTTTTCATTTGTTTGGTAAAATCAGCAAGCTCTATTAATTTAAAAAAAATGCAAAGGACAGTATGGAGCAGAGGCCAGCAAACTTTCTTCTAGAAAAGTAACATTATTTCCATAAATATTATTTCTGTAAAGGTAAATATTTTAGGCTTTGCAGGCCATAGAGTCTCTGTCCCAGACTCTCTGTTCTGCTACTATAGCTCCAAAACTGCCCTAAAAAATAAATGACTAGAGATTATCATACTAAGTGAAGTAAGTCACACAGAGAAAAATGATGTAAATGAACTTATTTACAAAACAGAAACAGACTCACAGATTTCAAAAACAAACTTATGGTTACCAAAGGGGAAACGTGAGGGGGAGAGATAAATTAGGAGCTTGGGATTAACACACACACACTGCTATATATAAAACAGATAACCAACAAGGACCTACTGTATAACACAGGGAACTCTACTCGATTTTCTGTAATAACCTATATGGGAAAAGAATCTGAAAAAGAATGAATATATGTATATGTACAACTGAATCACTTTGCTGTACATCTGAAACTAATGCAACGTTGTGAATCAACTATACTCCAGTAAAATTTTTATAAGTATTGGAAAATAATAAAAAATAATAATAATAAATGACAAGTGGGGAGTAGGGGTAGCCAAGTGTCAATAAAATGTATTTACAAAAATAGGCAGGAGGTTGTAGTTTGAGTATAATGTGTGCAATAAATTGTGTGTAGGATGATGTGGAGGTCTATGCACTGTAGAATCTCTCTGAAAGGACACACGAGAAACCATTCAACAGGGACCCTGCTAGGGAGGGAATTGGGGGAAGGGAGTGAGGAAGAGACTTTCTTACTATCACACTCTTTTGTATCTTTTGAATTTAGAGCTCTGATAAATTAAGGAAAAAACAAATCAAGGAAATTGTGATTTTTTTTTCAGGTATGTTAAGCCTTGGAGGGAAAGTGCGTGAGCAGGGAGTCCCCCTGTGGCCCTTACCGGGATCCCTCAAGCTGGACCACGCTCTGCCCGAAGCCCCTTGCATTGTTTTGGAAGATGACTGCTTTTTCCGTGTCCAGGTTGAACCCGTGACATAAGGCCAAGGCTGGAGGGAGAACAAGGGGGGCGGGAGTCAGGAGGACAGAAGGAGACAGTTAAGAAAGCAGCCTGGGAACTTCCCTGGTGGCGCAGTGATTAAGAATCCAGGGGACACGGGTTTGAGCCCTGGTCCAGGAAGATCCCACATGCCGCAGAGCAGCTAAGCCCGTGCGCCACAACTACGATCTGTTGTTTGTTTTGTTTTGTTTTTAACCTTGAAGGAACATATCCCTGACTTGTTTGATGTTCTTTGTTCTGACAAGATATAGAACTGTGCTGAAAACCATGCTTCTCCGGAGCAGTTCCTCAGAGTTCTCTGAGAGGCTGTCTCCTGGGCTATAGTCCTCAGTTTGCTCAAAGAAAACTCTTTTCTTGTTTATTGATTATTTCCATCAACAGGTGCATTCAGCCCCTCTCTGAGCCCCACCCTGGGTTCCCACCCCACTGATTTGCCCAACAATCAAGTTCCTAAAGACTCAGGTAATTTCCTTCCTATGCAACTTTCAAGCATTTCTTTCCCTTCTCTGGCTCTTAGTCCACAAAACACAGATACAAAGGGAAAAAACTTGAATCATTTTGATCAGTCAGTCATTCAACAAACATTTACACCTGAGTCCTTGGAAAAGAGGAGGCAAATAGGAGGAGGTGAG
Organism: Delphinapterus leucas; assembly: GCF_059928025.1. Classification (NCBI taxonomy): domain Eukaryota; kingdom Metazoa; phylum Chordata; class Mammalia; order Artiodactyla; family Monodontidae; genus Delphinapterus; species Delphinapterus leucas. The sequence continues at coordinate 15,412,890 of NC_143143.1, forward strand.
GTGGAATCCAAGAAGAAACACTCCAAGAAGAGAAGCCAAGACCTGCTGTGCACACTTAGACGTGTCATTTCACCTCTCGGGGCCTCAGTTTCCTCCTCTGTGAAGAAGGGACCAGCCAAACCCCCTTGCATAGTCCGTGAATTGAGTCATTTATCCAAAGCTTCTCTGCTCATCGCATCTCGGTCTAGTTCTACTCTGCTGCTTGAATCCCTTAACCTTCCCCCAATCCCCTTTGTCTCTCCCAGCCTAACTCCTAAGTATTCTGTACCCTTTATCTCCACAAACTCACAAACCCAAAAACTGCCCCCCCTCCTCACTCTGAGGGCCCCCCAACTCCTGGCGCACCTGTTAGTAGAAGGACTCTGTGAGTCATCTCTGGAGACAGCAGGAGCCGTGAGGCTGCAGGCACCACTGAGCCACTTCAAGGAGGCCACCAAAGCCAGGAAGGACCGAAAAAGGGAAGTAAGAGGCAGAAGTCTGTCAGAGACCCAAAGGAAGAGGACGGAGGCTCAGTGAGCACACAGACCTGCCAGACCTACCCCCTCTACCCAGCCTCCCGGCCCAAACCATCAGGGTCGCCAACCCATAGGTGGCTTTGTTTGCCCACCTGCTTCTAGAAACATTATGAACAGCAAAGCACAGTCTTATGACCTGCCCCCCAGAACATGTCTCCCTGAAAGCACGCTTTGCAAAATGTCCCTCCCTCCTGCCCAGGGAAGCGGGAATACCTGTCAGCCAGAGCTATCCTCCTGTGTGGCCATCAGTAAGGTCAACTCGGGTACAGAGAAACCTGGTGCTTTTTTTTAAATATAAATTTAGTTATTTATGTATTTATTTTTGGCTGCGTTGGGTCTTCGTTGCGGCACAAAGACTTCTCAGTGAGGTGGTTTCTCTTGTTGCGGAGCACAGGCTCTAGGCGCCCAGACTTCAGTAGTTGTGGCGCCGGGCTTAGTGGCTCCGCAGTATGTGTAATCTTCCTGGGCCAGGACTCAAACCCGTGTCACCTGCATTGTCAGGAGGATTCTTAACCACTGCACCACAAGCAAAGTCCTCAACGCGGTGCTTTTTTAATATTATTTTGCTTTAAAAACAAATAAAAAACGGCCTCAGGACTTCCCTGCTGGCGTAGTGGTTAAGAAGCCACCTGACAATGCAGGCAACACGGCTTCGAGCCCTGGTCCAGGAAGATCCCTCATGCCGCGGAGCAACTAAGCCCGGCGCCACAACTACTGAGCCTGCGCTCTAGAGCCCGTGAGCCACAACTACTGAAGCCCATGGCCTAGAGCCCGTGCTCCGCAGCAAAAGAAGCCACCGCAATGAGAAGCCCACACACCGCAACAAAGAGTAGCCCCCACTTGCTGCAACCAGAGAAAGCCCGCGCACAACAACAAAGACCCAACGCAGCCAAAAAAAAAAAAGCCTCAAACTCTTTTGCCCTGGAATTTTCACTTCCAAGAATTTATCCTAAGAAATATCTGAGAAGTACAGTCAAAGATGTCTGCGCAAGCTGTTTTCAAAGACACAGGAGCATATCTTCATGAAATTACATAGAACACCAAACCATACTTGTGTGTGTCTGCTAATGTGATTCCACAAGCCAATCATTTTTCATTCTCTCTCCATCATATTTTCTCTTGCCCTTAGTTCGGCTTTCTTAATAACCAGAGCAAAGAAATGTGTGCGCTCTGAAAAAAATTCCATTAAAATTCTGAACATTTTGTTTTAAAATTACCTGTTTAAAAATACGTATGTGTTGGGCTTCCCTGATGGCGCAGTGGTAGAGGGTCCCCCTGCCGGTGCGGGGGACGCGGGTTCGTGCCCCAGTCCGGGAGGATCCCGCGTGCCGCGGAGCGGCTGGGCCCGTGAGCCATGGCCGCTGAGCCTGCGCGTCCGGAGCCTGTGCTCTGTGGCGGGAGAGGCCACGGCAGTGGGAGGCGCGCGTACTGCAAAAAAAAAAAAAAAAAAAAACGTATGTGTAGGAAAACCAAAATGTTAATAGTGGTTGTCACTGGATCATAGGACAATGGGTCTGTTCTACTCTATTGCTGCAGAGCAAACTACTCCAAATAAAACGGCAACTTCTTTTTTTAAAATTTATTTTACTGAAGTGTAGTTGATTTACAATGTTGTGTTAGTTTCTGGTGTACAACAAAGTAATTCAGTTATACATATACAGAATAGTTTGCATCTGCTAATCTCAAGTTCCCAGTTCATCCCTGCCCCCTATCCCCTCTCCCTTGGCAACCACAAGTCTAAAACAGCAACTTCTCATTGTGTCATGGTGCTGTGGATTGTCTAGCCTCAGCAGTTCTCACTAGGGAATCTCGATGGCTGCAGTCAGATGGTGACTGGGGCTGGAGTCCTTGAAGGCTCAGCTCGGCTGGACTTTCAAAACAGATCACTCCCATGGCTGGAAGTTGGTGCCATCAGCAGGCCAGGAGCTCGGTTGGAGCTATCAGCTGGAGGACCTCCATGTGTCCTCTCTATGTGGCTTAGGCTGCTCACAGCATAGTGGTTAGACTTTAAGAGCAAGTATTCCAAGAGATAAGAATTGAAAGTTCCCAGTCTCTTAAGGTGTTGATCTGGAAACTGTCACAGAGTCACTTCCACTATATTCTAGTGGTCAAGCAGTCACAGAGCTCGACCACGTTCTAAGAGAGGGGAACAAAGATGTCACGTCTCAGTGGGAGGTGTGTCAAAGAATTTGTGATCAGCTTCAATCTGCCACAGGGTGATTTTAATTTTCTTCTATATATATTTGTGTACTTAAAACTTTTATACAAAAAAAAGTGACGCTTATAATCAGAAAAAAAAGAAAAACACCAATAAGTAATTTAAACAACAAAGGGCCCATTCTTGTTAGCAGGAAAGGAGGCTGAGGAAAAAGAAATAAGACCATTGGATCAGGATGAGAAGCTACCAACAAGGGTGTGGGGACATATTTTAATAAATAAGCTGGTGGGACTTCCCTGGTGGCACAGTGCTTAAGACTCCGCACTCCCAATGGAGGGGGCCTGGGTTCGATCCCTGGTCAGGGAACTAGATCCCACATGCATGCTGCAACTAAGAGTTTGCATGCCACAACTAAGGAACCCATGTGCTGCAACTAAGACCCGGCCCAACCAAATAAATAAATAAATAATTTTTTTAAAAAAAGAATGAATGCAAAAATAAATAAATAAGCTGGGTTTATTTTTGATAAAAAAACTTTCACACTCTGATCACCACAGGAAGTTGCTCGGATATCACGGCCCCTCTGTGCCCTTAGCAGTGGCCAAGGGCCCACTTTAAAGGCATAGGCAATATCTCAGAAAGATTGTCCAATCCCCAGAGCCTTTCTTAATGACCCACCCTATGGTGTGCACCTGACCAGGTAACCACAAGGTGGGCACCTAGCTATAAGCTCCCATCCATCCCCTACCCCTACTCTTGACAAAAGCTTCGCTTGGGTTCCCCTGTACATGAACACTGAGACAAGGGGAAGTAATTTATTTGAGAGGTAATCCAGGAAACACTGGTGAGGAAGTGAGCCCATAAAAGCTGTGAGATGGAACAAGTTACTGCTGTGGATGATTGGAGCTCAATACACTGAGGAACTCTGAAATCCAGGGTAGAACATGCCTCAGAGTTATCCACCTGAGAGGAGAGGGGGCTAGATTTTTATCCACAACTCACATCAGCTATCAGTGGAGGGCTGCTCTCCGGGAAAGCCTTACTTCTCTGGTGCATCCAATTTGCCCTGCACCCAGGCAGAGAAGGCTCCAGGAGCCAGAGAGAGCCCTCAGGCAGGCAGGTACTGGCAGCTGGAAACCTGGCCAGCTTGCATGAGAATGATAAACACTGATGGGACGTGAATGGAGCAATTGCAGTGTCTGCTACAGATACTCAGATATTTTTTCATAGCACTCATTATTACATGAAACTATATTGCATATTTATTTAGTTTATCTATTGTCTGACTCCCCAGCTAGAGTCTATAAGCTCCAGAGAGCAGAGATTCTTGTCTGTCTTGCTCATCACTCTATTTCCAGTGCACAGAAGAGTGCCTGGTTCATAAGAGAGATCCCCCCCGCCCCTCCCTCAGAGAGAGAATTCTGGAAAGAGGGCAGGGTAGCAAGCACCAAGAATCCTTCCTCCCCAGCTAGATAGCGATTGTACCAGAAGAATCTCTCTGATGTAACTATTTAGGAGCTCTGAGTCTATAATGCACCAAAAAAAAAAAAGACCTGTGGTTAATTTCAGTGTATTTCCGCTCTTAGCACCGTAGCAGCTACCAACCCCTCACTAACTGCAATCCCATGGCAACCTTTGCAGGAGCAGGTTGCATGAAGCTTGTAGGAACCAAGGTGTCAAGAACCCATCCTTTTATGATGCCTATCATGGAATCTTAAATACAAAATCTTCAAAACTTGAAATAATTTGAGTGAACCAGTGTTCCTAACATCAAATCAATCTAAATAGAGCATAAGGCGTTTTGCTGGGTCAGGTTGAAAACAACCACCATGCTCTCTCGCCTCCTCGCTTCCAAGACGACCAGGAAAAGAAGGAATAATGGTCGTGCCAAAAAGGGGCGCGGCCACGTGCAGCCTATTCGCTGCACCAGCTGTGCCCGATGCGTGCCCGAGGATAAGGCCATTAAGAAGTTCGTCATTTGGAACACCGTAGAGGCCGCAGCCGTCAGGGACATTTCCGAAGCGAGTGTTTTCGACGGTGAGTGAGCTCCTGGCGCGAACTGTCCTATGTGCTTCCCAAGCTGTATGTGAAACTACATTACTGCGTGAGTTGTGCCGTTCACAGCAAGGTAGTCAGGAGTCGTTCTCCGGAAGCCCGGAAGGACCGAACACCTCCACCCCGATTTAGGCCTGCGGGTGCTGCGCCACGACCTCCGCCAAAGCCTACGGAAGGAGCTAAGTCCTTAAAGGCTAAAGAAATACGGTCCCCTGGAAAGACAATAAAACGGAAATTATACTTTTAAAAAAACCCACCATTTGCTTAGTGATTTACGGGTCCCTTTCACAGGCATAATCTCTTCTGATATTCATGCTCAAGCTATGAGTTAGATGCTATTATTAATTCTAATTATCATCTTTCTTGTGCAGAAGTTCTTTTGTTTCATGTGGCCAAATTTATTATAAGGCTTTTCTGTAACTTGTTTAATAAATCTCCAGAGTTAGAAAATATTTTTCATCTATATATTCTTCTCAAATACTTCTTTTCCTTCCATTATTTAACTTCTTACTTTGTGTACTGTTGAATTTTGGGTGTGCAGTGTGAAACAGGGAATCCAGTTTCATTTTTGTCCATATGAACAAATAATTTTCCAGTTCCATTTACTGAAAAGAGTTTAAAATAAGCTTTTAGAAGGAAATTTTACTTTCCTATATTTGTCAAATTTTTTTTTACTACCCATCTGTTTTCTACCCAAGTCAGTGTAATGCAAGATTCCAGTGTTACGTATCACCCCGGTGCAATTATCTTCTTTCTGAGTCTGAGTAAATTAGGGTATCCAGAACCCACAGCCCAACTCTGTGGAAAACCACTTCAAAGAGAAGAAACTTTTGTTTCTTCCCCAAGGGCAAAAATGATGGGCAGCAGGAACCTCGAATCATAACCCTATTTCCTACTTGAGGCAGATTCAATGGGCAAAAAAGTCATCATTTGCAGAAAGTATGAAAACCCAAGACCATTAAGTGATAACTTGTTAGAACTAATCTTATTCAGCAAGATCAACATATAAAAATCTAACCCATTTCTTGTTCAGCTAAGACTAATTTTCTGATTAGAAAGTATAATAGGAAAAACACCATTTGTAGCACCAAAAAGGTATAAAACATGTAAGCATAAATCTGACATGAAATATGTGTGAACTATTTATTTTTTAAGCTATTAGTCTTTCCTGAAGGACATAAAAGAATAGAGAGGGCTTCCCTTGTGGCTCAGTGGTTGAGAGTTCGCCTGCCGATGCAGGGGACACGGGTTTGTGCCCCGGTCCGGGAAGATCCCACATGCCGCAGAGTGGCTGGGCCCGTGAGTCATGGCCGCTGAGCCTGCGCGTCCGGAGCCTGTGCTCCGCAACAGCAGAGGCCACGACAGTGAGAGGCCCTCGTACCGCAAAAAAAAAAAAAAAAAGAATAGAGAGAGATGCCATATTCATGGGTGACAAGGCTCAACATTATAAAGATATCAGTTCTCCGTCAGATTACTCAGTAATTCAGTGTACCCTCACCCAACAGGATTATTATCAAATTTGACAAGCTGATTCTAAAAATCACCTGGAGCAGAAAACACACAAGAATAGCCTAGAAAACTATGAAGCATACCTTATTACATAACTCCATTCCATAGCCAGACATGCCATATCACAGCACTACCTTAAAGTCAGATAAGCAAAGGTAAAGTGTTGGTTCTGGAATAAATACATAAAACCAAATACATAAAACCAATACTGGTGTATATACAAAAATCTGATATTCCCACCAGAATTAATATATTTCTTTTAATGAAAAAGCAAACAAACTTTATCTGATCCCACTTCCCCCACCAACCACTGCCCCATTTTTTTGTGTCCCTTTTGCAAAGCAAATTCCAGATCAGTTGTCTGTATTTGCTGTGCCCAGGTCTGCCCTTCCCACTCTCCCTTGAACCCATTCCATTCCAGCCTTTGCCCCACCCCAGCCTCCACTTTTCCAAAACTTTTTCCATCACTGTCACCAAGGATAAGTGGTTAACTCCAAGAACTGGTTTGCAATCTTCATCTTAAGGGATTCCGCGGCAGCTTTTCACATTTGCCCACTCCTTCCAGGGATTAATTTGTATATTGGCTTCCAAGGACCCTCAGTCACCTGTTTCTCCTTCACCTCCATCTCTCCTTCCAGGTTCTTTGGCCAATCCCTCCTTTTCTCCCCAACCTGGTAAGGAGGATTCCAGAGCTCAGTCCTTGGGCCTCTTTTTTTATCTACTCCTGTCCTTAGGTGGGCTCAGGGCTATAAACATCACCCATATGTTGATAATCCTCGGTTTCTGTCTCCAACCCAGACCTCTCCTGAGCTCCAGACTCGGATAGCCAAAGGCTCACCCCATGTCTGACAAGCTCCGCAAACCAAGTATGTCTAGACCTGAACTCCTGATCACTCCCAATCATGCTCCCTGCATCTGGGCCCATCTCAGCCTCAAGCGCATGAGACAAGGCTAGGCCAAGGCACGACTGATTCCACCGGTAAAGTTACAATGAGCCACTGTTAGGTCCATACAGTTTATTACTTACATAGACAGCAAAACCAATCCTTCCATAGTCGTCCTACACATCAAAAAGGACGATACCAAAAAAGGGAGGCTATATCCTAGACTAAGAGACAAAGCAGTTTTAATCTGGAGCTCTGTTGGGGGGCAGGGGGCGGTGGGTGAGGCAGAAAGCCTCATACATAGTCAGAACCTGGGACATGAGTCATGACTCCTGAGACCCTCCTAAGGGACGTAGGAGGTGAGCAGGGGGTGGCCCCCGAGCAGCTCCTCATCCTCTGTTCCAGGAAGATCACAGACGTTCTGCTGAAACTCAGACAAGCTGTGGTTCAAGCCTTTGCCTGTGTGGCCTGTGTGGTAGTGCCAGGTGGCTGGGGGCACCATGGCAGCACTATTCCCCCACTTTCAATCAGTGGCAGTAGTGTCCTTCTGAGACAGGCTGGTGCCTGGGACTCTTTGCTGCAGTGCTGTAATGCTTGCACCCGGACAAATGTCTCCTTTAGCAACAAAATACAAAGAAACTGTAAGGGGCTGTAACTGCATGCATGCGCAGTTGGGGCAAATTCTGGACAAAAGATACAAAAAGACCAAAAAAAAAAAAACAAACGCAACTGCCACTTCTGAAGAAAAGGGACCTAAAACAGGGTACTGCACATTACCCCTGCAGTCAACACCACCTAAGGGGTGGGCAAACCACCTAAGCCACGCCTCCAACCCCACCCCCTGGACACACCCCTACCCTCGCCCCATATAAGGAGCTGGCTCATCCCCGCCCCCTTCGGGGAGCGAGCAAGGAAACCTGTTACTTGTTTTTACCCCCTCCTACAGCTGCAGGAACCCCAGTACAGACTTGCCTGAAGTTCCTCACTGGCCTCTTCTCAATTTCAGTTGATTGGGGAAGGCCAAAAACCCTGGTCAGTAACACAGTCACTCAGACTGAAAGTCATAAGGAAATCCTATGGCTCTACCTTCAAATATGTCCAAAAATATAACCCCTCCTTACCAACTCCACTGTTACCAAAATTGTGGAAGCCACCATTGTCCCACCTGGAATGGAGCCTTAGACCTTGTCTGTGCCCCACTGCTTCTCTATTTCCCCCCAACAACACAAAGCCAGTTTTCAACATCGTAGCTAGAGGGAGCCTTTCAAAACACAAGGCATATATTATTCCTCTGCTCCAAAGCTTACAAAGTCTCCTCACCTCGCTGAGAGTCCAAGCCAGATCCCTGCGTGATCTGTCGTCCCAGCCTCCACCCTTGCCCCTCCTTCTCTTTGAGCCCTTGCTCCCCCCACTCCAGCCACATTGGCCTCCTTGCAGTTCTTCAAGGCCAGCACATCGGCTCTTCCCTCTGATTGGAGTATTTTCCCCCCAGATCTTTGCATGGGTCACTCCCTCACCTCCTTCAAACAAGTGGGTTTGCTATCAAATGATTCTCCACGCTCAGCCTTACAAATCCTCTCTGCCGTGTTTCTTCTCCCAAACTTTTCTGGCTTTGCTCTCAAGAGAAAGAAGATAGCAGGGTCTCCATCTCCTGTTGTCCCATGCAGCACCCAGGATCAAGGCTCCTCTCTCCCCACCACAATCTCTCAGACCCATCTCTCCAAATCTCTTTTCCCTCACCTAGCCAGACAACTTACCTCTGTCTAAACCCCTCCAATTTGCCTGACATACCACATTCAAAGGCAATTGCCTCACAGGATCAACCCTCCTAAGAAGGTTCTGGGAAGTACCAACAACGAAATATTGTTTTTCCATTACACTGAATTGCCAAGGAAAGTTCCACTTGAATGTTATCCTCAACAATCTGGTTAAGCCTTTGATGCCTGGGGCCAGACTTGGGGGGTTAAAATCCTAGCTCTATAAGCCTGGGACCTTGAGCAAGTTACTCTCTGGACCCCGTTGTCCTCAACTGGGAAATGATGGTAATAATAGTACTCACCCCTTGGGGTTGTTGTGATGATTAAATGAGATAATAGATGTCAGAGTGCACGTAGTGAATATTCGGTCAACATTAGCTATAATTATTTGACCCACTGTGTCTTGGGCTGACCATGATATGGCTGGCATGGCCCCAATGGCACATAAATGGTATATTGGCATCAGAGTTGCCTGTCACTCAGTTGGAAGCATTCTAGACTTTTCCACCTGCTCCCTCAGTTGTCCAAGCAGGGAGCCAAACGTCAGGCAGATCAGAGAAAAATTCCTACCACAGGCTTGATGGGCGTCTTGGGCGTTTCCACCAAAATCACACTAAGAACATGGTTGGTCAGAGGTCATTCACAGGGCAGGGTCAGACGTGCACTGCCACCACCCCTGAAATACTTCCTCCTGCTTCCCATCCTTGAAAGCAGAAGTAGCTCAGGATCTGACCTGAGCAGAACAGAGGAGAAAACTACTAATTCCTGGAATAGGACGGGGAGGAAGTTGTGCTTCTGTCAGGGGAGGAGAAGAACCAGAAGCTCTTTTGAGCAGATTATTTTGCTTCTGGGGTGAGGGGGGTAGACGCAAATGTAAAAGGGCAACTGCCTCTCCCCAACCCCACAAGGCAGGTTCTTCTGGAGCGTGAGTCTGATGTGACCTAAGATATCTGACTGTTCAACCCCTAAGAAGTTGGGGCAGGCCTAGGAAGCCACTGTAATTGTATTTCTTTCTCCCAATTGTATGAGCTATGCAAACAGTATTATGACAATACTAAAGAAAACAAGAAAAAACAACACAGAGTCCCACGACCATAATATATCAGCTTTTCTGCACAGATACTATTTACAAACTTGTCATGATAGGATAGGTTTGATTCTGTACTATGGTTTTTGGGGGGTTTTTTTGCGATACGCGGGCCTCTCACTGTTGTGGCCTCTCCCGTTGCGGAGCACAGGCTCCAGACGCGCAGGCTCAGCGGCCATGGCTCACGGGCCCAGCCGCTCCGCGGCATGTGGGATCTTCCCGCACCGGGGCACGAACCCGTGTCCCCTGCATCGGCAGGCGGACTCTCAACCACTGCGCCACCAGGGAAGCCCTGTACTATGGTTTTGTCATATAACGTTTTAGCACAAATATTTCATGTAGCTTTCCAAGACTTTATTTTTAAAATTTTATTAGGGTATAGTTGATTTACAATGTTGTGTTAGTTTCAGGTGTACAGCAAAGTGATTCAGTTATACATATATTCATTCTTTTTTAGATTCTTTTCTCATATAGGTAGGTTATCACAGAATATTGATAGAGTTCCCTGTGCTATACAGTAGGTCCTTGTTGGTTTTCTATCTTATATACAGTAGTGTGTGTGTGTTCACCACAAGCTCTACAGGGCTTATTCTAATGGTATAAAATATTCCATTAAGTTGAGAAATTTTAGTGTTTGACTATTTTAGGCAATACTGCATTAAACAACTTTCTACACACAGCTCTTTGCAATTCTTTTCTTCAGATATAATTTTTAAAAACGTTTTATATTTATTTTGTCTGTGCTGGGTCTTAGTTGCGGCATACAGGATCTTCATTGTGGCATATGGGATCTTTGTCGCAGCATGCGGGCTCTTAGTTGCGGCATGCGGACTCTTAGTGGCGGCATACGGACTCCTAGTTGCAGCATGCATGTGGGATCTAGTTCCCCCACCAGGGATCGAACCTGGGCCCCCTGCATCGGGAGCGCAGAGTCTTACCCACTGGGCCACCAGGGAAGTCTCCAGATAGAATTTTTAAGATGAAATGACTGGGGCTAAAATGATGCACACTTTGGGACCCTTCCTACTCACTGCCAAATGACTCTCCAAATGGGTGGTACTACATGCATTCTATTTTGAAGCCAATGCTTGCAGAAAGCTTTATAGGTTCAAGCCATTTTATAAATTTTTGTCTCAACACCCCCGGGCAGGTTGGTCTGACTTCCACCTCCACTCACTATTCTGTCTGTCTCTCCAATAGGAACTGGAAAAGCTGTTTACAGGTTTTCCCAACCTGTCTCAGAGCAAGGAGTGGTCATGTGACCCCATTCTGACCAATGAGATGTAAAGGAAAGCCTTGATGGACAGAGGGCTGACACCGCCCCTCCTTGACCATCGATGTTCCCTTCTCCCCCCTCCCCCCTTCCAGAATGTGGAAGTGATGCTTTGGGCAAACTAAATTTCGAAGGAGTAGAGGTAACAAAAAGGGAATTGGAGTCTATTCACAGAGAGGAGCAGAGATGTGAGGGAGCGGCACAGCCTCTGAGAGAGGGGTGAAGAGCAACCTGGTTCTGGGGGTGCTTAGTCCCCCAGAACACACATCCTCACACCTGAGCCCCATGTATCCTCACACCAAGCCCCCATTTTCTTGCAGAAATTTAGGCGGGTCTCTATCCCTTGCAGATAATCAACCCTGCAGGCATTACAGCAGTTCTTCTCACGATTAATATGTGAGAAGTGGGTGGATTTAAAGGATCCAGGCAATTAGGGGTTTGTTCTTCCCGAAGCACAAGAAGAGAGGAAGGTGTTCATACACCAGAGGCCCACTGATAGCTGTCTGAACCATTTGCAACCTGTGGGCGGTGTGGAGGGTGAAGCAGGTTGTAGGAGTGACAACCAGGTGTCCGTGATTTTCCAACAATCCCAACTTCAAGTTTTCTAAACTTGAAGTTAAAGCGTGCCCCCAATTTGTGGCCAAATAAGTCCAAGAATCAACAGGGAAAAGGGATCACATTAGATCCATCTTTATACCCTCTTCAAAGCAGCATCAGTCAGCAGAAAGCCAACTGGGCACAGAAGTTCTCTGTGGAAAGTGAAACATAAAGATTGGTCATAAACATAAACATTGGTCAGAGTCAATCACTGGAAGCTACGTGGCGTCATGGTTAAGAGTATGGCAGTTGACCTTGGTTCAGTTACTAGCTCTGCTTTCTTCTAGCTGTATGACTTTGGGCAAGTTAACTCACTTCTCTGAGCCTCATTTTCCTTATAATATAATTAGAGATCATGTTACTTAACAATAGTTGACGTTGGTTGTTTTTAGGCCACTCAGCATTCATTCCCCCCTTCTTTTACTAATAACAGTCAATTTCCTGTTGGCCAACTACCTCCCCACCATTGTATACAGTCCTGGTGAGACAATAAATCAAGGTAAGTTAAGGTGCCTTACCTTTTCTTAAATAAATGAGTAGCCTCTTGCCCAAAGCTAGGCAAAGTGGACTCTACATCTAATTTGAATTTTGAGCACAGTGATGCAAGAGTAGAAAACTAATATTTGGTTTATTTCTCTCTTGGCAGGACCTCCAAAGCCATGGTTTCTGTCCTCTCTGTGTCTTTCAACCCTCTCTTCCATTCTTTAAGCCACTCTATTTCCTTCCAGTAAATTCCATTTTTTACTTGTTAGCTAGAGTCTGTTTCTGTTATTTTTGCCCAGAATGCCCTACCTGATGCACTACTTAACAACAATCAAAAACTTGTAAGGATTAAGTTAAATAATGTATGTGGAAAAGCTTAGCACAGTGGCTGGCATATAGGATGTGCCCAACAAATGGTAATTTGTATTAGTCGAGGGTGAGGTTCAACTGCTGTCATAGGACCCAAAATCTTAGAGGCTTAAGCTAGACTGTCCTGCTGACAGTCCAGGGAGGTAGAGAGGCTCCACAGTGTTGGAAAGCCCGACTCCTAGCAAGTCGCTCTGTCATCCCAAGGTACTGTTCTCTTCCAGCCCATCACAGATGGCCCGCCGCCATGTCCACCCTCCAGCTGGCAGGAAAAATAGAGAATGCGGATGTGACTCTTTCCTTTAAGAGTGTGACCCAAAAGTTACACATATCATTTCCACTCCCATTTCATTGGCCAGAACTTAGTCACATGACCACACACAGCGGCAAAGAAGCCTGGGAAACGTAGTCTTTATTCTAAGTAGCCATGTGCATGGCTAAAATTTGGAGTTGAATTAGTAAAGAAAAAAGAGGAAGACAGATACTAGGAGACAACTAGCTCTCTCTGCCACGTTATCATTGCCACGACACTGAACATCCTCTGGATGAAACGTCTCCAGTTTGACAAAGTAACCTTGATCCTTGATCTGATGCTGTATCATTATTGTCACATCCAGCTTCAGGGCCTCCATATTCAGGGCTTTACAGGCCTTGGGGTTCAAAGAAAGGCTGCATGTATAAGAGCTTTCCTCCAGAAAAGTTTTGTGTGGCTTAAATAAGATCAAGAAACAGGGAGAAACAGGGACTTAGTGGTTCTAAAGGAAGGAACGAGGGTTAGAGAATGGGTACGCCTGGAGAGGCCGAGGAAGGCAGGCATTACCCACACCAAGGGGCTCCTCAGCAGAGAAAGGGCCCATGGTAAAGCTAAATATCACCCCCAGGAACACCTTGAACCTCAGATCCTGAGGACCACGAGCAGGAGATGGACCCAGCCGCACACGAGTCAGATTAGGGGCACCTCCAACAGCCAGTAGGCAGCCAGGCACATGAGGAGCCCTCTGTTCTCTCTCCAGTTCTTTCCTCCCAGTCTCTCACCCTGGAGGAGCTACAATCAGAAGAGCGAAGAGGAAAGCAGGAAGAGTAAGACAGTAGATCACAGCCCCATCCTCTCGAAGTCCCTAGAGCCAGAAGTGGACCTTATATTGTATGGTGAATTACATATACATCTATCTTTCCCCCAGACTATTCATTCAACAGATATTTACTGAATGCCTATTAGGTGCCAGGAGCTGTTCTGGGCTCTAAAGATATACATGTGAACAAGAAAGGAAAAAAATTCCCACCCTCAGAGAGTTTATGTTCTCAGGGAATAATAGACTCTGCTTCACTAGAGAGCTGGGATTGTGTCAAATTCATGGCTCTATCCCAGGGCCCAATATTATCTTTGACTGAGGCTCAGTGACTGTTGTTTAGATGAACCACATCACAATTTTGATTTTGTGTTAAACACTTGCGGTTTCCTCCCTGCGTCCAATTTCCCTCTTCTCAGCAACTTTCAATTCCCATTTGAAGGACTATGTCTGAGGGTGGAGCATGTGGACTAAACTAAGACAATTTGTATATTCCAGACCCTTGACTTCAGTGATGGGTTTAAGTATGGGCATGTGATCTAAACCAGACCAATCACGGTGGATCTGAGGAAAAAGACGCTTTTGCTCTTTCCAGTGTAATATAAAACTTGGACTCAACTGGAGCCATTTTTGCTATTGTGGAGAAAGTCCACCTGAGGATGAACCAACACATCACAGAAATAGAGCCAGATCCCACTTGAAAATGTGAAACTCTGGATCAAACCACAGCTGAAATCCTCTCCACCTCTGGACTTTCCAGCTGTATGAGTCAATGAATTCTTTTCATTGCTTAAGTCATTTTGAGTTGAATTTTTTATTTGCAACCAAAAGCATCCCAACTGATTCAGAGATTTTGTTTTACAAAGTGGAAGAATATCCAAGTAGGTATATGACGCAGACAGTTTCTAAAAGGGAGTCCAACACAAAACTGAAAGACAGAGTGTGTGTAAATCTACATGAGGTATCAAACAGCCCAAAGACAAAGCAGAGAACATCAGGGGGTTTATTTGGACATACTGGAAAGCTCTTGCCGTATAATATGGATAAGAAGAGAGAGTTCAAACTTCTAGGTGCCTTCTTCAAAACCTTTCAATAATTTCTTATCACCAACAGTTAAAAGCCAAACTCATTAGGCCCTGACAATTTAGTCCATAAATACCTTTGATTCATTTCAAATCATTTATAGCCCAAGCACAATATATCAGTTACACTTAGCGTGCCCTGTATGGAAGCCAGCATCCAAGATGGCCCCTAACAATCTTCCTATCCTAATATTCATACCCTTGTGTAGCCCCCCTTCCACGCTGAATCATGGCTGACCTATGTGACCAAGAGAATAGAGCAGAAGTGAAGGTTTGTGGCTCCCAAGGCATTTCAGCTTCTGTCTTGCTCCCTTGGATGGTTCTGTCTCTGGAGGCTGGAGGAAGCCACCCACCATGCTGTGAGGACACTCAAGCTACCCTGTAGAGAGACCCTGGTGGAAAAGAACTACTGAGGGGAAGGTATGAAGATTTCCCATATACCTCCTACCCCCATGTGTGCATAGCCTCCCCAATCATCAACATGCTCCACCAGTGACATTTTTACCGTCTCCATAGTTTTACCTTTTCCAGAATGTCATATAGTTGGAATGATACAGCATGCAGCCTTTTCAGACTGGCTTCTCTCACTGAATAATATGAATTTAAGGTTTCTTCTTGTCTTTTCATGGTTTGGTAGCTCATTTCTTGCTCGTGATGAATAACGTTCGGTTGTCTGGATGTACCACAGTTTATTTATCCATTCATCTCCTGAAAAATATCTTGGTTGCTTCCAAGTTTGGGCAATTATGAATAAAACTGCTGTAAATGTCCATGTGCAGGGTTTTGTGCGGACGTAAGTTTTCAGCTCCTTTGGGTGAACACCAAGGTGCATGGTTGCTGGATTCATGCAGTAAGAGTATGTTTGGTTTCGTAAGAAATTACCAAACTGTCTTACAAAGTGACTGCACCATTTTGCATTTCTACCAACAATGATCATTGTTATTTTAAGCCAGTAAGTCTGGGGTCATTTGTTATGAAGCTTTAGATAACTAGTTCAACCTACCATGGAACATGTCTAGAATGCCTTTCTTCTGCTTCTCTTTGTCATCCTTAGAAACTCCTGCCTGCTTTGATTTTCCTACTAAGACCCAGGCTGTCTTCCATACAGCTCTATTAAGAGTCCTCACATTGGGATCTCATTAAGTGTTTAAGAGGTTATTTTTTCCACTATTGTTTATTGAAGGCAATTTTTTAATTTTTATTTTTTATACAATCTTTAAAGGTTACACTCCATTTACAGTCACTACAAAATGCTGGCTATATTCCCTGTGTTGTACATTTCATCCTTAGAGCCTATCTCACACCCAGTAGTTTGTACCTCCCACTCCCCTGCCCTTATATCGCCCCTCCCCCTTCTCCCCACTGGTAACCACTAGTTTGTTCTCTATATCTGTGAGTCTGTGAAGGCAACAATTTTGAATTACCCAATTTATATTCTCAGGACTGAGCATGGTACATGCCATGTTAAAGGAGCTTAGCAAATACCAATTGAATAAATAAGTAACGAAAAGTTCAGCTCTGGGCAAGACAAAAAATGACTTCCACTGGTCTGGGGAGCAAAGAAGGAAAGAGTGGAGAGACGAACCAAAGATATTATTGCAGGACGGGTCTCGCTCCCAGCTCCTTAGTTCACATTGAAAAACTCCTTTTCCTGGTCATAAATATGCCAACGAAGCCTAGGTAAGCTATAGTAGGTGGTTCCATAGTGGTTTTCACTCTCAAAAAATTACCCTGCTGATAGAAAAGTGTAAGAACCATTGCAACAGAAAACTGGAGCAATCATGTGGCCAAATCTGAGTGTCATGGCCATGGTCAGGGGAGGGAAAGAGGCTGGATTTGACAGTGTCCAGAAAAGAGGAACATCTGGTTTCAGACACTTCCTGCTCACAGACAGAGCAAGAGGAAGTGGGGTTTAAAAGGGGGCCCATCAGTGGGGTTAGAAAAGCCACGGACTGGGTTCATTTTTGCAGAATCTCTATAATGAAGGTTATTTTGAGGGTAGAGAGTAGAAAGGTCTCAGAGTTAAAGCACTGAGTCTAGAAACAAACTGGAATTTGAGAAAAGGCTGGAATCATGTCCAGTTAGAACACAGGAGGGAGAGGTGCATCTTGGAAACATTAGAAAGTAGGAATGGAGAACAAATTCAGATTCAGTTCTAGATATAGGATTTAAGTGATGGATCTGAACAAAACAACTAATAAGGTAGCATTAATAGATATATGTGGAAGATTAACTTTCAGAAATAGGATATAGGGCTTCCCTGGTGGCGCAGTGGTTGAGAGTCCGCCTGCCAATGCAGGGCACGCGGGTTCGTGCCCCAGTCCAGGAAGATCCCACATGCCGCGGAGTGGCTGGGCCCATGAGCCATGGCCGCTGAGCCTGCGCTCCGCAACGGGAGAGGCCACAACAGTGAGAGGCCCAGGTACCGCAAAAAAAAAAAAAAAGAAAGAAATAGGATATAGTTTTTTAAGCACTAAAGCACATTTTGCGAAAACCATTCCAATTTTATGCCACATGAGGGCAGAAATGGGGAATTTCCTGGTGGTCCAGTCAGCGGTTAGGACTTGGTGCTTTCATTGCCATGGCCCAGGTTCAATCCCTGGTTGGGGAACTAAAATCCCACAAGCCTTGAGGCATGGCAAAAAAAAAAAGAAAGGCAGAAATGATACATGCCATCTTCTCTGATCATGTTACATTAAGGTGAAAAATAGAAAATATCAAAAATACAACTAAAAATGCCTAATTTTGAAAATTGAATATTGTAAGAACTTAGAACAAATAGTTAATGCACAGTAATAATAACATATTATATTTTAAAGTAATAATAATAAAACACTAACAACAATTGACATTGTATGAGCATTTGCCCTGTGCCAGGCACAGCCCTAAGTGCTTTGCATGTGTTAACTCATCTAATCTTCATAGAAATACTACGAAGATATTATTATCCCCGTCTTGCAGATGAAGAAACTGAGGCACATAAAAGTCATGTAATTATATACCAAGTTTTTACAACAGAGT
The DNA here is from genome assembly GCF_059928025.1 of Delphinapterus leucas. NCBI lineage: Eukaryota > Metazoa > Chordata > Mammalia > Artiodactyla > Monodontidae > Delphinapterus > Delphinapterus leucas. Next base: position 15,430,747 of record NC_143143.1, read on the forward strand.
TTATGTCTGTTGGGATGCTTTGGGTTACAAATTAATAGAGATCCCAACTCAAGCAATAGTCAATGTATCATATCACAGAACAAAACCAGAGGGTGTCTCCAAAGCTGAGTATCCAGCTGCTCGGTGGCATTATTAAGGACCCAGTGATTTCGTGTCATTTCATTTGAATTCCATGATTTTGCTAAACTGAATTGTTCTCAAGTTTGTCTTAACTACTATCAGGGTACTTCTCGCTTTCCCTTTTCCATACAAAATGAGGCTCGTTTACCTGAAGCATTTAGCTTCCACAGTACCTACTACTGTAGTTTGCTTAGTCTCTTGCTAGACCCTTGCAATTGAATCCATGAATTCTTCACTCATTCATTTAGTCATCAAAATACTATGTATTAAGCAACTATTATGTGCCAGGCCTTGAAGATCTAGAAATAAGCAAAACACATGAAGCTCTTGCCCTCATGGACCTTACATTCTATTTGGGGAGTGTAGCAGACACTGTCAGCATCCTGCCCTCAAATCCCTCAGATCCTAACACCCTCAGACCCTGCTGGTCAACTTCCAGATGGCTGGTAGGCCCACACCCCATAAGCTAGAAGTGCAGAAAGATCAATACCCACCCCATCTCCAAAGCAGCTTTCAACAATTACTTTCAGAAGTTGGTATATCAGTATCCCATCTCCCTCACACCTTAGGTGGGATAATTGTGAGGTATGTGTTTTTCATCATTTCCCAGAGTTTTCCCTCTGGATTAAGGTCCAGTCACTCACTAAGGTGACTGGCTTAATAATGTACTGCCCTTTGTAGAAAGTTTCAATTATGCAAGATAACTAAGTGCTGGAGATTTTGTGTACAGTGTGGTAATTGCAGCTAATAAAACGATCTTGTATACTTGAAATTTGCTAAGAGAGTAGATCTTAAACGTTCTCACCACAAAAAAAAAAAAAAAGATGACTATATGAGATGACGGATGTGTTAGTTACCTTGAATCTGGTTAATCATTTCACAATGTATACATATATCAAAGCACCACATTGTACCCTGTAAACATATATAATTTTTATTTATCAATTATACCTCAATAAAACTGGGGGAAAAAATGAAAAAAAATGCACCTGGAACTTCTCTGGTGGCAGAGTGGTTAAGAATCTGCCTGCCAATTCAGGAGACACAGGTTCGAGCCCTGGTCTGGGAAGATCCCACATGCCGTGGAGCAACTAAGCCCGTGCACCACAAAGACTGAGCCTGCTCTCTAGAGCCCACGAGCCACAACTACTGAAGCCTGCGCGCCGAGAGCCCGTGCTCTGCAACAAAGAGAAGCCACCACAATGAGGAGCCCGCGCACCTCAGCAAAGAGCAGCCCCCGCTCGCCGCAACTAGAGAAAGTTGCGCAGCAACTTTGTGCACAGCAGCAAAGACCCATCGCAGCCAAAAAATTTTCTTCTTAATTTTTTAAAAAATGTACCTTTTCTGGAATCTAAAAAATAAAACAAAGTAGTGGATATAACAGAAAAGAAATAGACTCGGGAATATGGAGAACAAACTAGTGGTTACCATTGTGGAGAGGGAAGGAGTAGGGGCAAAATACAGGGTAGGGGATTAAGAGGTATAAATTATATAAATTACTATGTATAAAATAAACAAGCTACAAGGATATATTGTACAGCACAGGGGAAATAACCAATTATAATGACTATAAATGGAGTATAACCTGTAAAAATTTTGAAGCACTATGTTGTACACCTGTAACGAATATAATATTGTAAATCAACTGTACCTCAATAAAAAAATAAGGTAAAATTAATTAAAATAAAATAGGGAATTCCCTGGTGGTCCAGTGGTTAGGATTCCGTGTTTTCATTGCCAGGGCCTGGGTTTGATCCCTGGTCGGGGAACTAAGATCTGGCAAGCCAGCATGGCGCAGCCAAAAAATAAAATAAAATAAAATAAAAATTCTAAATGCACTCTTTATTGGCTTCCTTCCCTCCCCACCCCTCTGCCAGTGATCCCTGCACCTCCCTCATACTCGGAGTCTTTGTCTCAGGATCTGCTTCTGGGAGAACTAAAACCAAGGCAGAGACAGATGATAATCAAGAGTGAGGACATTGCTTCAAGGAAGTCAGACGTCCGCCACGTGAAAGGCTGCTGAGGCGTAAAGATGAAAACAGAAGATTGTCCATTGGGTTTAGCAACACAAACACAAAAAGGCCGTTGCAGAAGCATGGGGCATGTGGAAACCAAGCTGCTGCAGCTTGAAGAGTGAGTTCAAGACAAAAAAACAGAAAAAATATAGGTGTGGTCTCCATACCAGGAAGAGGGAGGGGTGATGGCCTTGGGGACTGTGGCCACAGAAGACAGGGTGATAGGAGGTGAGATGGACAGATAAGGAACTGGATGGAACCCGTGGTGTGTCTGGACGTACCTAGAGCAGACTTAGACACCTGGCAGAGAGGCTGGTGACTGAATTAGGGATAACCACGAAGAGAACCAAGAAAAAGACAAGTATTCATTATAGAGAAAACAAAAAGCTATGCAAGAGAGAAAAAGAGGGACTTCCCTGGTCGTCCAGTGGCTGACTCCGTGCTCCCAGCGCAGGGGGCCCCGGTTCCATCCCTGGTCAGAGAACTAGATCCCACATGCGCTGTAAGAGTTTGAAGGCTGCAATGAAGATCCTGTGTGGGAGCAGACAAATAAATAAATATATTTTTTAAAAAGAGAGAGAGGGCTTCCCTGGTGGCGCAGTGGTTGAGAGTCCGCCTGCCGATGCAGGGGACACGGGTTCGTACCCCTGTCCGGGAAGATCCCACATGCCGCGGAGCGGCTGGGCCCGTGAGCCATGGCCGCTGAGCCTGCGCGTCCGGAGCCTGTGCTCCGCAACGGGAGAGGCCACAATAGTGAGAGGCCCACGTACCGCAAAGAAAAAAAAAAAAGAGAGAGAGAGAAAAAGAAATCAAAGTACATTACATGGTTCTGCCATGAATAGCATATACATAGTCATCATAATATAAAGCCAGAATATTGATTTAATCAAAAATAAAGATTTAACTATATTGGGAGGATGGAGGAAAAAGAGAAGGAGATTAAAAAAAGAATCTTCCGTAGTAGGAAGGCCTAATAAATAATGCCTGAAAATTAAGAAGTAGCATTAGAAGCAGGTTACTTCGAGTTATGGAGATGAATACCAAAATTAAGGAAAGTGAATGCCAGCAGCGGGGAAGGGGGCAGGGGCAAGGGGAGAAAGACAAAGGAACGGCAGGCTTTTTGTAACAAGCATTGTATAACTATTTGACTCTTTAAACCAAGGTTGTTCAAACTTTTCTGAATGTCACCACAGTAAAAAACTGAATTTTACTTTACAACCCAGTACAGACATCCAAGTATTAGAGAGGTCCACGGAATCTCCAATCACTGCCGGTTACTGTGAAAATTGGAGAACCCATGTTTCCACTTACCCAGAAATTCCACTTTTAGGTATTTTTCAAAACAAATTTAGCACATATATGCCAGGAGACGCATGCAAGAATATTCACACCCATACTAGTCACAATGACTAAAAACTGGAAATGAGCCAACGCCCAACAGTAAGAGAATGGACAGATACAATGGATAACTAGAATATTTTACAGCCAGTGGAACACCCTGGATGAATCCTAGCAAAGTAATGTAAAGTCAAATTAGCAGGTCCCTGGTATTGCACGGCAATAAGGAATCATTGTTGATTTTTGTTAGGTGTGATAATAGTAATATAGTTATGTAAGAAAATGTCAACAGTTTTTAGAAATGAGTATTGACATATGTACAAGTGATTAAATGCACAAGTACAATTTTTTGACACCCAAATTGTAGTTTTTATTCAAGTTATTTTTACAAATTTATGTCTCCTAATGTGAAAAGGTGGCTTTTTACTTCGTGCTCTGCAAATTTATATCAGCAGTAAGAAGGGCTTCAGTGAAATGATAAGATGTCTAAGATTTGCAGGAAAAGAGAAAGAAAAACATGATAGATGAAGCAAGTGTGGCAAAACCTTGATAATGGTTGAAGGTGGCTGCTGGGTATATAGAGGTCCATGATATTCTGCTTCTCTCCGTTTTGTGGGTTTGAAATCTCCATAACAAGAAAATTTTTAATAAACAAGCCAGTCCCAGAAAACAAAATATTTTCATGCTTCTTTTATACAGTTCAGAAGCAAGTAAAATGAAGCTAAAGACATCTGTGATAATTAAAAGAAGGAAAAGCAGAAAAATGAAAACACAAATCCAGGTTAGTGGTCCCTTCTGAGAAGCAGGCTGGGGCTGGGACAGGGCAGAAGCCTGTCTGTGAGGAAGTCCTTAGAAATAATCTATGCGTTGGGTTAGGCACTGGATTCACAGGTGCTCAGATTTTTTAATAAATAGATAACAGAAGACAAAAGGGGTATGCATAGACCATTTGATGATAGCGGACCCATGAAGTGTTATGCATAATCCAATTTTGTGCACCTTAGGTTAAAAAAAGTATATGGGACTCTCAGACACAAAGAACAAACTAGTGGTTACCAATAGAGAGAGGGAAGTGGGGAGGGGCAAGATAGGGGTACAGGATTAAGAAATATAAACTGCTATGTATAAAATAGATAAGCAACAAGGGTATATTGTACAGCACAAGGAAATATAGCCATTATTTTGTAATAACTTTAATTGGAGCATAATCTATAAAAATATGGACTCACTATGTTGTACACCTAAAGCTAATATAATATTGTAAATCAATATACTTCAATTTAAAAAAGTAAAATATATATTTTTTAAAATATATGATTTCAGGGAATTCCTTGGCGGTCCAGTGGTTAGGACTCTGCACTTCCATTGCAGGGGGCATGGGTTTGATGCCTGGTCAGAGAACTGAGATCCCGCAACCCACATGGCATGGCCAAAAATTAATTAATTATTTATTTAATTAATTAAATAGATGGTTTCTCTACTGGGGATCTTACATTTCCAAAGTGAGAGTGCTGTCTCAAAAAGGTTTCTGAAGTAGGAGTGGGGAAAGAGATCTCCTGTCTTCGTTCTGCTAGTTCCTGTGACTAATTCCTGTGGCTGGCTCAGTTTCCTCACCTGTAAAATTAGCAATATGGCCAAATCATTGCTGAAGCTCCTATTAAGAAAGGAAGGCTGACTGAGTACTGGGCGGAGAGGCAAAACACGACAGGTGTCTCTGGCAACAGGCTTCCAGCACCCCCGGAACAGCAGAGAAATCTCACCCCATCACAACCTCCCCCAGGGCCCCGCCTCCCTGTCCCCACCCCTCCCTCTTCCAGGACCCCGGGCTGGCCTCCGTTCTTCCCACTTCCTCAGTCTTGGATAACCAGTGCTGAGCCCATTCCCCACGTCCCCACACCCAGCATCTGCCCCTCAGTCTCCCTTCCCCTCCCAGAAACCCAGTCATCCGGGCCTAGCCCCTAGTCATTCTTGGGAAACCCATTCTGCCTTCAGTACATGAAGATCCAGTGCCAGATCTAGTGGTGCATGAAGCCACCTCCACACTCCCTTCTCCAGGCCTGGATGTTGCTCCTGGGCCCCGAGGAGCAGGCAGGGCCAGAGAGGATGACTAGGTCCTCACAGCAGGGGTGACTCAGCCCCAAGGAACAGCCAGGGGGCCTGCTTTGCTGCTGTGTCCCTCCCAGGTCAGTTCCACTTGTCCCCCTGCCACTCCCCTTCTCTCTTGCCCACATCCAGGAACTGAGAATCCTCTAGAAGCCCTCCCGCTGCCTCCACATTTACCTCAGGAAGCCATCTGAGATCAGAGACTCTAAGCCAGTCAGAGGGTGTGACTGACACCGGCTGGTGGCTGGTCCCTCGGGCCTCACACCTCTCTGTGCTTCAGGCCTTCCCCCCACTGCAGCTGCTTCTCCCCGCCTGAGGACTGTCTCTGAAGCCTCAGAAAGTGACCTTGCCCTTGTGAAAGCAGGCTAGAAGTGCAGGGGAATGAACCCCCCCCACACACCTTGGAGCCACCCTCTACCTGTGACTGACAAAAACCAGTCGTGTCTAGTGTCCAGATCTTCCCCCACAGGTGGGGTGAGGCGACTGCTTCTCAGGGGAGGAAGCTCCACTCGCCACAGTGCAGACCTGCTTCAGAACCCACCTTCCCTACCTCACTTCCCCACACCCTGGAGGGGGCCGGTTCCTGCACCTCGTAAATAACCCCGCTTTCCCTGGGATCTTTGTCTTAAGGTCTGCTTCTGGGGGAACCCAAACTAAGACCGTGGGATCTCAGAGAATTCTTTAGAGCAGTCCCTTCCCACTACAGATGAGGAAACTGAGACCCAGAGAGGAGACACCCTGCCCACCCCACCCCCAGCCTCCTGACGCCTGCTCATCACCACGGACATGGCCTCCTCCACTTGAAAGAGAACTTGCCAAAATACCTCAAATCCTTTAAGGACTGTTTCCCAGACTTCATTCATTCACATATCGCCTTTACAATTTTTGCCAAAAGCCACATGACCTTTTCATATTTGTCACATTGCCACCTGTAGTATTTACTTCACATATTTTAATAGACTCTCTTTTTCACTTAAATTTTCTTTTTCCATTGTTAGTTTCTATTTTAAAAATAAAAATTATATTTTAATAGATAATACATTCATATTGTTCAAAATTCAAAAGGTTCAATAATGTACACAGTGAAGTTTCCCTCCCAGCCCTGCCCCCAACCTCCCAGAGCCACAGGACCAGTTTCTTGTATGTCTTTCCCGAGATAATCTAGGACTATACAAGCGTGTGTGTGCACGTGTGTGTGTTTTCTCTAATACATGTATTTTTTCAATTTTTTATTGAGGCATAGTTGATGTACAATCTCATGTAAGTTTCAAGCGTACAACAATTTTTAAAGATTATACTCCATTTATAGTTATTATACAATATTGGCTATATTTCCTATGCTGTACTAATACATGTATTTCTTTTTTCATTTATTTATTTATTTTTATTTTTGCCTGTGTTGGGTCTTCGTTGCTATGCACGGGCTTTCTCTAGTTGTGGCAAGCAGGGGCTACTCTTCGTTGTGGTGCGTGGGCTTCTCATTGCGGTGGCTTCTCTTGTTGTGGAGCACAGGCTCTAGGCACGCGGGCTTCAGTAGTTGTGGCACGTGGGCTCAGTAGTTGTGGCTCACGGGCTCTAGAGTGCAGGCTCAGTAGTTGTGGCGCACAGGCTTAGTTACTCCGTGGCATGTGGGATCTTCCCAGACCAGGGCTCGAACCCGTGTCCCCTCCATTGGCAGGCAGATTCTCAACCACTGCGCCACCAGGGAAGTCCCAATACATGTATTTTTAAAGTTAACGTTATATATCAAAACCATAGATAGAAGCCAGTATTACTTGCTTATAAATAGAAGGTAATGGTAAAAATAAATATAATGAATACAAAAGAAAATTAAATTCCTGCAAGATTTTGCTTATTATAGGGTCTGAACCTGAGACAAACATCTTTCTCTGTTACAAAGATGAGGAAGTGTCCAAAAGGTCCTAAGAGTCCCAAATGCAGACCTTCTCCTGGACTGAATCAGCAGGATTATAGGTGTATCAAAAAGAGAATAACGTTCTCGTGTGTGAGTCACTGATGAATGACTGTTCCAGTAAAACCATCAAGTTATTGTTGGAGAACATCCCTTCCAGAGACAAAATTTACTTCATGGCCTTGACGTGTAAACTAGTTGTGAGTTAGACCGAGCCAGCTTTGCCACTCCTACTTTTGTTACCTCCTCTAAGCATCAGTATCCTCACTCGTTTGAAGAAGAAAATAACACTGATGGTCCCCACCTAACTGCACACTTGAGTGTGGTCCCATGAGACATCTCTTTCTGAGTCCTCATCCCTCCATCTTGTGGACATCTATGATGGCACCCACTCACTGCCAAAGACGGGGAGACAGCAGAGAAATAGAAGAAAAGTTAAATCACCGAGAATCCCATGGGTGACATGTTTCAGCATTGCTTTTGTCTTTGTTTCAGAGAAATTTTTTCTCATAATTACAACCATGGTGGATATATAGTTTGATATGACACTTGTTTGTTGTCTCTCACTTAAATCATGAGTAAGTCCCATTTCATTAAAAACTCTTTGACATTATATAGTACACTATTTGGTTCACAAAGTTTCACGATGGTTTGAAGGAAAAGAACATGCGTTTACACAGAGGAAGCTGTTTCTATCCATTCAGCCAGGCCTTGGGCAACTGAACAGGGGGTTTCCTGGCTCTCGAGTCCTTTCCTGAAACCCCCAGCTCCACCCAGCCTTTTGAAATTCTTTGCTCAGGCTCTATTCTCAGGAAAAAGCCTGAAAATCAGTAACAACTTAGGTTGGCTATGATTACCTTCAATTTCACTAACACAGCATTCCTTCTGAGGATCTCAAGGTACCTGTCATACCCCCCCCCAGCAACTTCTTCAGATCTCTTTTAAGCTGAGGATTAAATAAGGACTGTGTGGAATACAAAGTCAAGAAAGGTCAAGATTTGGAGAGAAACAGACTTGGGCTCCAAGCCTGGCACCATCAGTCAGTTGTCATGAGAAACACAGTTTTCTCCAATAAGATGGAAACATAATTTCCATTCTCCCCCAACCCTCCAAGAGGATCAGATAAGATTATAGATTCGAAAGCGCTTACAATCCTAAAGCACTACCTATGTAAGGTGTGGTTGCTTTGAAATTGGGAGGTTCTGAAGACATTAGGGTTTAAGGTTCAAACTCCACTTAGGGACAAGGGATTTTCCTACCAGGCAGAGCAGTGGGGGTGTTGATACAAAGAGCACATGCTCAAGAGTTAGAAGCCCTCTCCTGCTGGAAGGAACTCACAGTTTAAAGAGAAGTGCCTATCCTTGTTCAGGTACCCTGAGGGCACAAAAATACCCATGCAAAAGACACTTGGGCCTGAGCTTTTCAAAAACTTTTTCTCTAAAACCCACAAGGCATAGAATTCCAAAAACAAAAGACAAACTGTCTGATTAGGAGAAAAAACTTGCAACATATATATGTAGTAGGCAAAAGATATGTATGCAGAATTTATAAAGAACCACTATAACTCATTAGGAAAAAGGAGTAAGTGATATGCACAGGTAATTTTTAGAAGAGGAAAAATAACTGGTCTATAAATACATGTAATGAAAAACATATAAATTAAAATAACAGTGGGACACCTGAAGCTAACAACTTTGTAAATCAAGTCTACTCCAATAAAAATTTTAAAAAAAAGAACAGTAGGATACTATTTATTTATTTCTTACCACATTGGCAAAAAGAAAAAAGAATTTGAGTTTGATAATATTGAGTGCTGGAGAAGCTCTAGGGAAACTATATTCTCGTATTGGCGCTGTTTGGAGTATAAACTGATAGAGACAATTTTTGTTTAAAGTCCCAAAGCTGAGGACAGTACATGATCACGATAAATACACTGCCCCATATTCTAAAGAGAGCTGCGGACATACCCTTTGGGACTTCCTAGTGAGAGATCAGGTCCAGCCCCACAAATTCCAGCCACATCACCCACCTGGATGGACTAGAGAGCTGTGAGGTTTCCCCTCCTGTTCCCCAAAGAGGGTTCCTCACACCCGGAAGCAAGTGACAGGGTTTCCCAAAAGAAGCCTTCATGGAGATTGGAGGTAGCTCTCCCGCCCTGGGCTGCAGGAACTGGAAAGATGAAGGCTGGCCAGAAGTTCTTTTTTTTTTTTTTTTTTTTTACTTTATAACAAAGTGAATCAGTTATACATATACATATGTTCCCATATCTCTTCCCTCTTGCTTCTCCCTCCCTCCCACCCTCCCTATCCCACCCCTCCAGGCGGTCACAAAGCATCGAGCTGATCTCCCTGTGCTACGCGGCTGCTTCCCACTAGCTATCTACTTTACGTTTGGTAGCGTATATATCTCCATGCCTCTCTCTCACTTTGTCAGAGCTCACCCTTCCCCCTCCCCATGTCCTCAAGTCCATTCTCTAGTAGGTCTGTGTCTTTATTCCTGTCTTACCCCTAGGTTCTTCATGACATTTTTTTTTTCCTTAAATTCCATATATATGTGTTAGCATACGGTATTTGTCTTCCTCTTTCTGACTTCCTTTAGGAGAACCTGACACATGTCGCCTGGGCTTGGAGACTGACGCTGGCTTCCCATCTGGAGGACTGTAAAGGAGGGACAGAGTATACAGGAGCAGCCCAAGATGGTGAGGCAAGGAGAGAGATAGGATCACGCCCTTATCTTTAGGTGGGAAGCCCTAGGCCAAGTGAATGCGGACAAAAGTAACTGGGCTCAAGGTGTGATAGGTCCCTGCCTGGGGCAGCCGCCCACCTGCCTTGGCAAAGGGAGCCAGGAGTAGTGTAGCCACTGCAGGTGTGTGGCGCGGGGACGCAGGGCAGGGGCTGAGGGGTTGTCACAGGAGGGCCCGAGATTGTCTGCCTACGTCACCTCTGAAGAACCCAACAATGCCTCCCATGAAAGCAGCAGTATTTGGGTGCCTGTCATGACGGGGGTCCCAGATTAGAGCCACTACCGATCATATGTCACTCTGCCTCTTTTTCCTCTAAGTAACCTGAACCTTGAAGGAGCCAGCAGAGCAGGGGTGGGGAGGGTTTGGGGGAAGGAAGGGGATTGAGAGGAGAGTGAAAAACTCGATCCCCACCCCCTTTTCCACTGAAGTGGAAAGTGGAGGCTTTAAATTGACAGCGATGTTGAAATTTTGAATTATGCTGGACTGGACATTCTCATACCCGAAAATGACATCAGAATGACTGTTCTGATAGCTGAGAATGACCCAAAAGCTATACAGTCCTCCAGAGCATGGCTGAACCCAATGATAAAAGATAGTTTCCTGATGTAATCCTTCAAGTCCAACAGCTTTGAAGTTTTAACCACTTCATGTCCATGTAATCCTTCCACTCCACCACTTTTTCTTCAAGTCCACAATTTTATGGTGACACCATTAAAATTTTTAAGATGCTCATGCTGGGACTCAGAAACTCTACCACTCAGTACCTACCCTAGAGAAGAAACCCTTGCACATGTGCACACAGAGGCACATCCACAGATGTTAACTGCAGCATTGTTTGTAATAACAAAGGTGAGAAACAAATACCAATCAATCAGGGAATGATAAAGTAAGCTATGACACATTCACACAGTGGAGTACACCGCAATCAAAAAGGAGAAGGTACGTTCTGTATAGTAACATGGACAGATCGCCTGTCTGTATGACTGAATTGAAAAAAGGATGTTGCAGAATACGTAGAATAGTATGTCATACTCATATAGAGTATGACATCACTTATACAGAAAGAAAAACACTGTATTATATATCAATATTATCCGTGGGACACATATATGTACAGAAAATCCTGGAAAACTACTCACCAAACTGACAATGGGGATCATTTCTGACGAGGAAGGAAGAGAAGAAATTAGGATTTGAAAGCATGGGCAGAGAACTTTCCCCTTGTAAAATATTATTAAGTATATTCATGCATTATTTATATATTTTTTAATTTTTAAAATAATTTTAAGAACTCATATCCTTGAGGGTCTGAAAGTCTAGATCCAAACAGCCAGCACCAGGGCAAAACTTTGTGGACATCTCTTGTTTAATCTCAAAAATCTGTGCAAATTCTGTACTCCATAATGTTTCTTTTGATACGAACATGATGTTTTCGATGTTTACGTATTGGTTGAATAACGCAACTTTCCCACCACCACCGCCGTTATCAAGAAAAAGAAGAAGGATCTTGGTGTAAAGGTGAGGCTCCAGGACATACCATGCACCTGTGGTACATCCTTCAGGGTCAGACCATCATGTTCCCAGCGATACTCGAACCCCGGGAAAGAGGCAACCGAACCTGGCAGCCTAGTGAGATGCTAGTGGTCGTGAGGCCTAGGGTTATGAGGATAAATGAAATATTGAATACAAAGTTATTGACACAAAACAAGCTCTCAATAAATGTTTTTGCCTGCTGTTTAGCATGACCGTTTGTTCTTGGACACACAGAAGTCAGGAGGCATAGCAAACCTCTCTGCAGCCAGTTGCAATGGGTTCCCAGAGTGTCCACAAAGGGGGATATATTAATACTAAAAGAGGAGATTCTGATCCTTTGCTGGAGGGATCCACGTCTCTGTTCCCATTTCCCCTTCCTCCAGCCCCAGGGAGATTCTGACTGAACCAGGTGACCTCCATCCAACAAGGATCACGCAGAGTTTCCCACACACTCGTCCCATCACGACTGCCTTTGGCTCAGGGACTCCATCTCTCACTCAGTCAGCCATGGGGAAGGTCACCGGGTCATTTCTCTCAATGCACACAGCCAAGCCAGGCTAACTTTACACACAAAGAACCTGTGAAGGCTGTGAAAAGGGAGTTTCCCACTGTAATTCCAACAAAAGAAAATTGCCCCCTGTAACTCCAACTCGTGGAGCAAATGTCTGAGGGCAGCCGCTGAAGAGCCATGAGACCTATCCCCGCAGTCTGCTCCCTCAAGCAAGGCAGGGACACCCATGGCCCCTCACGGGGGCAGCTCCCTGGAGGAGTCCCCACAACAGTCAAGGACACATCCACCCAACCTTCCCTCTCTCCTTCACTAGGGGGCAGTCGGGCATCACAATCTGACGGCCCCATTTTCTCTCTCACAGGCGCCTTCCCTCAGAAAAAAATCCTTGCACATTTAATCCTGTCTTGGCCTCTGTGTCTCAGAGTACCCATTTCCTAGAAAAGGGCTGGAGGCTCTTGGGCCCAAGAGCCTCCAGCCCTCCCCAGGCACCCATGATGGGGATTCAGTGCAGTGGTTGCACATTGTAAAGAGGTGCTGGGATCAAGAGAAGCTAAGAAATGTGTTTCTGGAGAAACTTGTAGGATGAGTGGGGGAAGGAAAAGCCATTCCTAGTGGAGACTTGCATAATATGGGGTGTACAGGGACCCCAAGAGTTCAGTAGGGCCAGAGTGTAGGCGTATGTGTACACGAGGCACAAGATGAGGCTGGAGGGGGGATTCCCTGTGCAGAGGTTAGGACTCCACTTTCACTGCCGAGGGCTCGGGTTCAATCCCTGGTCAGGGAACTAAGATCGCACAAGCCGAGCGGCGCACGTGGGCGGCCAAGCCAAAGACTGGGGGCTTCTTCCTGCAGGAAACTAGGAGTCCTTGAAAGTTTTGAGCAACTGAATCACATGACCACAGTTGTGTTTTTAAAAAGATTTGATGAGTCAAGACTGAAGGCTGGGCTGGCCATGAGAGGATACTGCCTAGCAATAGGTCATTCATCTCTTCACACAGATTCAATGAGGAAGGAGTCGGAATATAATAGCGTTTATTCATGCTGCTGGATTCGACAACCAAAGAATCCCTTTACTTTATGGTTTTATTTTCTAGCATGAAAGAGCTTCTCAAATGAATCCTCTCTTCTGTGTCCCAGAGCCAGGGTCCAAGAGGCCCTCCTCTGTGAGACGCAGCCAGGAGTGCACCCCCAGCCAGGTCTTGAGGCCTTTCTTACCCTGCCCACCTTCCTCTCCCCCCACCCCCAGAAAATCCCCACAGTTGCCAGGGGGCCCCAGGCCTTTTCACACAGCAGCAGCAGGCCCACTGGTGACAATGCATGGCTGCAGGCCTTCACCCTCCCTTAGGATGAGAGAGGCAGCAGCCACCTGTCCCACCTGCCTGAGTCCCCAAAAACCTCTCCCTCCAGGGAAGAGGGACTCCCACTCTTGGCTTCAGTGGTTACTCCAAAACCCAAGAAACAGGGCTTTGAGTTAAAAAAAAAAAAAAGTTGGCTTTTGAGGAGGCAACTGGGGGGTGGGGGATGTGATGAGGTGGGAGCTTCTATCCTCCACAAGCAGCAGGGCCCAGGGCAGGGCTAGCTTCAGGCTCTTTCTCTTCGTTGGCAACTTGGGGGATTTCCTCCATGTCCTAGACACTCAGTGAACATATTCCAGAGACAAAGGGCAAAAAATTGGGGGTCAGTTTATTCACCCAGCATAGGCTCTGGCAGTTTTTATTTTTATTTTTTTTAATTTATTTATTTATTTGTTTGTTTTTTACTTTTGGCTGCTTTGGGTCTTCATTGCTGAGCGCGGGCTTTCTCTAGTTGCAGCGAGCAGGGGCTACTCTACGTTGCGGTGCGTGGGCTTCTCATTGCAGTGGCTTCTCTTGTGGCAGAGCACAGGCTCTAGGCGTGCGGGCTCAGTAGTTCTGACTCACAGGCTCTAGAGCACAGGCTCAGTAGTTGTGGCGGACAGGCTTAGTTGCTCCACGGCATGTGGGATCTTCCCGGACCAGGGCTCGAACCTGTGTGCCCTGCATTGGCAGGTGGATTCTTAACCACTGTTAAGGGCTTCCACAGGGAAGCCCTCTTGCAGTTTTTAAACAGCTGTTGCATGGAGGAATATGTTTTGGGTCTTCCATGCCTCATAGCTGACAGCTATGTGATAACTGACTCTCTATAACAGAGAGCTGACTGAACAGAAGGAGGGCTACCTAAGTCAGCAATGCTTCAGGTGTGATCCTGCTTGTGACCTGTAGCATCAGCACCCCCTGCAGACTTGTTAGAAAGGCACATTTTTGACCTGCCCTGGTGTACTGAACCAGAACTGTTAGGTGCCTTGAAAAGGTGATATTGATGCATGCTCCAGTTGGGGAATCACCAAGTGGAAGGCCTCTTGCTACAGTGAGTCTGGACCCTGGCAGTGGAGGCCCCCAAGGGGGAGCGGAGTGTGAGCCTGCAGGGGCTCCTTACTCTACATCAGGGCTCCCCAACCCCCAGGGCCACAGACCAGTGGCAGTCTGTGGCCCGTTAGGAACCGGGGCCGCACAGCAGGAGGTGGGCTGCACGCAAGCCAGCCGCAGCTTCATCTGCGCTCCCCATCGCTGGCATTAACCGCCTGAACCATCCCCCACACCCCCGCCCCCAACCCCCATCCGTGGAAAAATTGTCTTCCACGAAACCGGTCCCTGGTGCCAAAAAGGTTGCGGACCGCTGCTCTACAGAGTTCTCCAGCTCCTCCCCGCAATTCTCCCCAAGCCCCCTGACCCTTCCCCAATCTGTTTCTTCCCGGAACCCTTGGGCTTTCCTGGTTCCCCAAGTGGAGTTCCCCCACTGACCTGACTTCAGATCTCCCTTTCCCACCACCACCCCAACCCCTGGCTGGCAGTCCCCTGTTCATGCCAACCCCAAAGTTCTCACAACGCTTGGAGTCCCCGGTCCCCAACCCCCTCCGCCCTGCCTTCAAGCCCGGCAACCCAACCCGTCTCTCCTTCCAGGCCGGCAGGGCCCCGCACCCTCCCCAAACCCGGCGGGTGGCTCAGGCGTCGCCACCGCCGTCGGGCCCCACGAGCAGCAGCGGCTGAGTGTTCTTGCCCTTGTCGTGCCAGCACACGTCGAAGAAGGGGTACACAGGCCCGGGCAGGCGCTCGTGGAAGGCGAAGAGCAGCTCGAGTGCGTCGGGGTCGCTGGCATCGTAGAAGGAGAGGACGCCATCGCAGAAGCTCAGGTAGATCCCGATGCGCGTCGGCCGCCTCTCGGGGGTGCGCAGGGCACGGGGCTCCTTAGCCTCGACGTGAGCCTCCAGGATCTTGCCTTCGCGCAGCCCGAGCAGCCAGAGCCCCTGCGAGGGCACCGCTTGCAGCCGGCCGCGGCGACCAGCCTGGGCCGAGATCACGCCCAGCGCCCAGCGCGGCTTGTCGCCCACCTCCACCTCCCAGTAATGCTCGCCCTCGGAGAGCAGCTGGTGCGCCACTACCGCCACGGCCTTGTCAAACTGGCGTGGGTCCTCTCCGGCCGGCGGCGCCTTCTGCTCCGAGCACTCCACACGGCGGCCCGAGGCACACAGCACCAGGCTTGGGTGGGCCGTGCTCGGGTCAAAGGTCAGCTCCTGCAGCGCTGCCACCGGAGGGAGGAGGGTCAGGCCCTGCGGGTGTGGCTCCCGCGAGCCTTCTGCCCACCCACCTGTGGGCCAGCTTGGTCTCCTCTAATCCTCCCGGCATCTCTGGGAAGTGAGCCCCTCTCTGCTTACTGGTGGGGGCCAAAGACCACACCTCTCAGGGCTTCAGACAGTTCAGCTGTAAAACGAGGCCGTAATTGCCTCCTTCCAGGGTTGTGGGCAGGAGTAAGTTGATACAAGGCATGTCACTCGCTGTCTAAGGCCCCAGAGCAGGAGATGGTAAGGAAGCCCGGTCCTAGGCAAGTCCCTACCTCGCCCCACAGTGTGACCTCAGCCTTGATCCAGTCTCTGGGCCTTAGTCTTCTCTTGGATAAAATGGAGGTCCCTCCATTCCCACAAGTGAGGGCTGCACCAGCCTTGTGTACGTGTCCTGGAGCCTATAACCTGCAGCACCCCAATGTGCTTTAGCTATTGGGGAGAGGAGGCTGAGCCCTTGGGCCTCCCCAGCCACAGGCCAGAGTCAGTGTCTGACCGCAGGATTCCATTGCTGCAGGTCCTCAGCCCCCAGTTAGCAGGGATCATCATCTCCACTGGCCAACAGGGGCAGGGATGGGCCAAGGATCACGCAGGGCTCAAACCCGGGCCCCAGCCTCCCCTGCTGCCGGCAGCAACATCCTTTCAGTAAGCAGTGTCCTCACCATGTCAGTCACCCACCTGAAAACCCCATGCCCTCTCAGATCCCTCTCTGAGCACAGGTTATGAAGGTGCAGGGAAACCCCAAGGGAAAGGGGCAGTGGGCCCTTCTTGGATGACCTCCCCAGTTGGGATTGGGAGGCCTCTCTGCATGTGGCCGGAGCCTCCCATCAACCACACAGTTACAAACGCAAACCCAGAGCAAGACCCTCCCAGTACCTGGCATCAGAGCTCGGAACATCTTCCTCCACACCTGGAATTTGAAGTCATCTGAGATGACGGGCAGCTGGATGTCCAGACGGGCAGGTGGTGGTGACTCTGCCAGGATCTTCTGCAGCCTGGTGGGGGAGGGGGGGGAGGTGTGTGCGAAGGGACTTCCTGGAGGAGGCACGGGGTTGGGGGAGGGCAAGCGGGAGTACCCAGAAGAGAGGAGGATGCGTGCTGCGGTGGAGTTCCAGGGTTCCCCCCACACCAGCCCCACCACATCACATCCTGGCTTAAAACTCCTCTGTTGGTGTTTCAGTTGGGGAAGATGAAAAAGTTGTGGAGATGGATGGCGGTGATGGTTACACAACAACATGAATGTACTTAATGCCACTGAACTTAAAATGTACACTAAAAAAAAAATGGTTAAAATGGGGGAATTCCCTGGTGATCCAGTAGTTAGGATTCTGTGCTTTCACTGCGGATCCCTGGTCAGGAAACTAAGATCTCACAAGCCGCGCCAAAAACAAAAAAAAAGGTTAAAATGGTAAATTTTATGTTATGAATATTTTACTAGAATTTTTTTAAAGCCTTCTGTTAGGATAAGGTCCAGCTCCTCCGCCCTTCACAGTTGGGCCCCTCCTGCCTCACCAGCTTCATCTTCCCTCCCTCTTAGCGGTTTGCACTGCTGTTCCCCCTGCCTGCAATGCTCTTCCACCAACTCTTTAACCTAGCCAACTCCTGTTCACTCCTTCAGCATCCAACTCTACAATGCACACCTCCGGAAAACCTGCCCTGGCCACCCCCTCCCCTCCACAGCAGCACTGAGTGATCCCTGTGTGCTGTGTCCCTGTCTGTCTCCAGGACCAGTCTGGGAGGTCCCCGAGGAGAAGGACGGGTTGGGTTCTTTTCTACATCCACACAAAGTGCAGGGGAATCGCAGTGGACTGAATGCGAGTAGAGGGTGAGCCAGCCAGTGTCCCTGGCAGACAAGGGCAAAGTGGGAAAGGGGGCAGGGCCAGGCTGATCTCACCTGCTGGTCACCAGGCAGTATTTCTGGAAAGAGAGAAAAAGAGAATGGAGCTGAGCAGGCAGTGGGGACACTGGGGACTTCTGAGGGTGGGGTGGACCACAGAAATGCTAAGTGTGGGACCAGGAAGAATCAGAGAAGACAAAAGAAACCCAGAATTCAAGGTCGCCCTTAGCCTTTTACCTCTGTGTGAATTCGAAAAAAGTACCCTCCTGGGACTTCCCTGATGTCCCAGTGGTTAAGAATCTGCCTGCCAATGCAGGGGACACGGGTTCAAGCCCTGGTCCGGGAAGATCCCACATGCCGCGGAGCACCTAAGCCCGTGCGCCACAACCACGAAGCCTGAGCTCTAGAGCCTGCGAGCTACAACTACTGAGCCCACATGCCTAGAGCAACAAGAGAAGCCACCGCAATGAGAAGGCCGCGCACCATAACGAACAGTAGCCCCCGCTCGCCACAAGTAGAGAAAGCAGCAACGAAGACCCAATCCAGCCAAAAATAAAATAAATACAAATAATTTTTTTAATTTAAAAAATGAATAAAGTACCCCCTTCCTCAAGAAACTAATTCCACCTGGTAAAAACATTGTCCTAATAAATATGCAGACCTACAATATCTATGATATGAATGGTGCCCACTTAGATATAGCGTCCTTGTGCAGTGCCCAACTTAAACAACCATAATGGCCATCTTGGGGTGCACCCCTCCTCAGTGTGTGACACTGGCTCTCCCCTGCCCCTCTCTGGACCTCAGGGGTCCCTTCCTGACAATGGAATGAGGTCTCTGAGACCTGAACCCTGGCTGAGGGGCAGAGAGGAAAGCCACCCAGCGCTCACCATGAGGAACTCAGTCTGTGGCTTGTCTGCCACCTCCTCCAGCACCTTCTCCATCTGCCGCAGCTGCTCCAGGTAAGAGTTCAGGCTCCCCAGCTCCCGTCGCAAGGCCACCCCTGCCTCACCCCGTACACGTTCAGCTTCGCGGTCCAAGGAGCCCTCCAGTGCAGCCAGGAACAACCGCATCTTGCCCAGCTGCTCTCCCACGGCCCCCCGGAACTGACGCACTGTCTCCTGTGGGGACAGACAGACAAAAACATTTAGCCGGGAACCCCCAGCCTAGACCCCCAGTCCCCGAGCTCTGCTGTGCGGAGCCCCTCACCTCCACCTCCACCAGCTGATGCTCCAGCACAGCCACACTCTTCTCCTTCCGCATACATGCCTCCTGCAGCTGCAGCTTCTGCTGTGGGAGCTGCGTCTGGGCAGTGAGACATAAAGAAGTGATGTTGCTGCCCACCTCCCCCACTTAACCTGCTCCCTCTGGCTCAGCCTCAGCGCCACCTTCTCTTCCAGCCAGGCTGGCATCTTACCATACACGCTCGCTGGTCTCAAGCCCTTGCCGGTACTGGTTCTGAGGTCTAGAATGCTTCACCCTCCTGTGGTCTGGCTAGGTAAGTCCTCCCTAGCCTTGCCTTCCTTCCCTGATTCCATCCCCTCAGCAGACAGCCCCCCAGCACAGGTCTCTGTGAGGATGATAATCACAAATGTGGTTTGGTCTCCTCCACTGGAGGGGCAGGGGCTTTGCACACAGCAGGTTTCAGTGGTGAGCAGAGGATGTGAAAAGAAGAAATGCAGCCTCCTCCTATTCCTGGCCTTCACCCTATACTTAAAAGCTGAACCTTAGCAAAACGCCCTAATCAGCCTCCCTGCACACCGGTGGGCTCTTGGGGTAGACATTTTAATAAAAATGTCTTCTGCATGAATGAACCAAACATATCTGTGGGTCAGCTCCTACCGTAGGTCTGTCAGTTTGTGATTCCTGAAATGCAGGTGTAGGGGAGTTCCTATACCTCCAGCCAAAGCCACTGTTTGCTGGGAGGTGCACGGCCCTGGAATCAGACCCATGGCCCTGGAATCAGCCATGCCTCCATGGCTTCCAACCTCAGTTTGGTCTTCTGCAGAATGGGAACAGTCATCCCCACCTCACCTCTGGTTGTGACAAATTGGCAGCCTCCTTCCCACCTCCCCCTAAAGGAAGCCGGGAGACCCTCTAAGCACTGTTTGCTGATGAATCCCCACTGGAATTGTACCATGGGCTCCCGTGGCCAGCCACCAGGTCAGTCTCCTGCCCCAGACGTCCTGCAGGACAGGGTGGGCCTGGTGGCTCTCAGCCATCTGAGGTTCATGGGCAGAAGGGCTGAGTCATGGGGACCAAGCACAATGCCACCCTAGAAGCTGGGGGCTGCACAGAGACTTTCGGAACATCCCGCAGTGAGGAGGTGTGGGGAGCAGTGCTCCACGATGTGGCGTGTGGTGAATCTTACCGACAGGCTTGTCTCCTACTCCGAGGTGTGCAGGAGGAGGCAGCACGGCTTCAGGGGGGTGTGAGTGTCCCCCTCACCCGGCAGATCCCATTCAACCATACTTGGGTCTGGCACATGGTCTCTGGACCCAGCCCCTCTTCCTCCCCAAGGACCCAGGTGTTCAGTCCCACCCCAGGCTTCCTGCCCCGCTTCTCCTTCAGGCTCCTTCCAGGGATCCCCATTTCAGACCTAAAGCCAGCCCCTCTCTGCGGCTTAGGGTTGGGCTGGTACAGGCCCTGGCAGACTGTATCCCACCCCACCTGCCCCCTGGAGGCTCCTGGGCTGCCTGCTGCCCTGTCCCATTTCACAGACTCTGTTCTCTCTTCACAGATAAAGATGGATAAGGATGGGAGTTCTGTGGTTATCAGCAGAGGTGAGCCTGGGTAGGGAGGGCTCCTGGGTGGAGGAGGCTCCTGCACTGGGTTAGGGACCACCAGCCAGCACCGAGCTGGACTGTGCTAGGCTGAAGCCGGAGGTACGGTGAACTTGGGCCCCTGGGAGAGAGTGGGGCCTTCGAATACCAGCCTCAGGGCGGGGTCTACCCCCTCTAGGAGTCTGGAGCCAAGGAGAAGTGCATTGCAACGCTGATGTTTGTGGGCAAAGATTACCCACCCCCCCACCCCCCCAAACAGCAGCGCGAGAAGACGCTAGCAGTTTCTGCACCGCGGAGACGGCGACGGAGCACCGCTCCACGCCTCCAGACCCCGCCTCCTCCCGCCCCTGCACCTGTCGTTTATTCTTCCAACGACCCTATAAATGCTTCATGACAGACCTCCTCGGGCCTGTGTATACCTAAAACCCTCCCGTAGCTGCATGCGTGTGATTTGCCATACGTATGACAGCTGAGCCAGCGTGTGCCTGTGTCCCCATTTGCCAATGCCTGGGTGTCTTTGCTGGGCTTCCATGGAGATCGCCAACCTCGGGGCGCACAACTGTGTGTGGGCTCTGGAAGCGTTCGGAACTTCCAGCTCCAATCACAATAACAGCCTGGACTTGGGTCTCGGTGCCAACCTGGGCCTGTGCACAGAGGTGCGTACCCAGGCGTGCCTTGGCCTCCCGGGTCCCCTTGGATTAGGCCACATCTGATGACGGTCAGGCCCGCACAAGCTCTGCTGCTCCAGGGGCGCAGGGGGGGGCCACCGCCCAGCAGCTGTGTGCCCGCCCCGCCCAGCACCACGCCCCGCCCCTCTTACCCGGGCCTGTGCCCAGCAGCAGAGCCTGCGCGCCTGGGCCGCGGGCACCGACTCAGTCCTCGCTCAGCCCCCGGCTCCGCAGACTCCGCCCTATGGCTGAGTCCCCCGCATCTCCGGCGCGCTCCAGCTGGCGCGCCTATCTCGCCGAGGCCGGTCTCCGAGCGCCTCTTCAAGGCTCGGGTCTCCGCCAAACTCCGCCTTGAGCTCATCAGCATCCCCATTCCCTAGCCGCCCCGCCCTGCCCGCGTACCTGGCAACTCCAGGCGCCCCGGGCCCTGAAGCTCAAGAGGCCCGATCGGCCCGGCCCCGACCCGTCCAACAACCCCATCCGCCCCCGCCCCCCACCGGAGGCCGCCCGGCCCCGCACCTTGAGGCGCGCATGGGCTTCGGCGGCGGGCAGCAGGCGGTGGCCGCGATGCGAACCGAGCGAGGCGCACACGCCGCACACGAGCACGCGGTCCTGCTCGCAGTAGATGCTCAGCGGGTCTAGGTGCTCTTCGCAGTGGCCCTGTGGCACCTGCGCCAGCCCCTCCACCAGGCGCGCCAGCTGCAGGTTGATGCTGAGCGCCTGCGGCCGCGTGGGTGCCTGGCAGCTCGGGCAGAGCACCGTGCCGTCCGCGGCCGGCTCCCCTGCCACGCGGCCCAGGCAGGCGCGGCAGAAGCTGTGGCCGCACTCGGCTGTCACGGGCGCGTCGAACAGCTGCAGGCACAGCGGGCAGGACAGCTCCTGGTGCAGGAGGCCGGGTGCAGCCGACATTGCGGGCCTGGGTAAGGAGGTGTCGGTCAGGGAGGCTCAGCGGAGCCACAATCCCGGGCCAGCCCCAGCCCCAGGCCGGGTTGGCAGCCCCGCGCCGGTTTGGCAGCCCCGCAGGGAGGAGCCCCAGCCTATAGAAGCCTCTCATCTCAAACAGGAAGGGACTCTGGTTCCGGCCAAGGGAGGGAAGGGGACTCCCTCTCAGTCCCAAAGGCAGCCTCAACTGCGGTTCTCAGCCCCGGCCCCCCAAATAGCCCCTATCAGGGACCCGGTCTCAATCCCAGTTCCTAAACACGAGGCTGGGTTGCAAACACGGTCTTACCCACTATCCTTCCCCCGACTTAGCCCCAGGCCTCAGCCCCAACCCCAGATTCTCAAGCGCCCCTCCCCCCTCCCCTCCTCTCACCTCTCCAGGGCCCGCAGCCCTCCCCTCCTCCATATCCCCAGGCCGGCAGGACCCGCAGGACTCACAGGTCTGGTTGGAGATCTTGGACAGAAAGAGACTTGCAAGAGGCCCAGTCAAGGTCAGGCCTAACTGTAGGTGGGTCAGATCTGTGTCTGAAGACAGGTGAGAAGGAAGCACCGAGCTCAGACCGAGGACAAGGGACACCACGGGTGATGGGCCCGCATTGAATAGCAGACAGCCCCTCCCAGACTGAGCTCTGGCCCCAGGACTATATTTAGCTGCCCTGCCCATCCCCTTCCATCACTTCTGGAAACCGTTCTAAAAGTGAGGACTGAGCTGTCAGCGGACAAGCATCACATGTCAAGGCCACCTGTCCTGGCCCATCCCACTGCCCTCTCCCCTGCCCAGCCTGGAGCCAGAGCTCAGAGCCAGCAGAGACAGGGCCTCTCATACCACGGAAAAGACAGAAACATGATTGAAGGGAGTCTCCTCTTTCTCCCTCACCCCAGCCTCCGCACTCTCCAGCCTCCCCCGTTCCCTGCCTGTGGCCCCCTCCCCAGCTTGTCACCCACTTATTCCCCAGGGTTAAGGCTCTCCAAAGTCACACCGGCAGTATTATTTCCACATTCGGGAGAATAGAACCTCCCCCAACCCTGAAAGTTTTTATTCCTGCAGGGCTGAGGGGAGAGCCTTTTCCCTGTTGGTGTCTCCAATGCTCAGCACAAGCTATGGGGCAAAGTGGGCCTCCCTAAGTGCTTGGAAAATGAGTGATAGAGGGACAGCTGAATAAATGAATGAACTAGATCCAGAGCCTGCAGCCGAGAGCCTCAAGGCTTATCCTTCAAATCTCAATTTAAAAACCAAAGTCCTAGGGGCTTCCCTGGTGGCGCAGTGGTTGAGAGTCCGCCTGCTGATGCAGGGGACACGGGTTCGTGCCCCGGTCCGGGAAGATCCCACATGCCGCAGAGCGGCTGGGCCTGTGAGCCATGGCCGCTGAGCCTGCGCGTCTGGAGTCTGTGCTCCGCAGCGGGAGAGGCCACAACAGTGAAAGGCCCACATACCGAAAAAAAAACAAAAGACAAAAAACCAAAGTCCTCACACCCTAGTCATCACTCACCTCTCCCTCTGCTCACTCCCGCCTCGGCCTTTGCATTTCTCTCCCCTCTGCCTGGAACACTCTTTCAAACCCCAGTTATTTCGTGGCTGCCTCCCCCTCCTCCCTCAGATCTTTACCCCATGTCACTTTTTCAGTGGGGCTTTTCCTACCTCCCTGATTTTAAATCTCACATCTCCCTTCCCCTTTTTATCTTTCTCCATAACATTTATCACGATCTGACACATGATATATTTTACTTGTTGGTTCCTTGTCTGTCTCCTCCTACCAGAATATAAATTTTGTTCACTGCTCATCTCCAACTTTGAACAAAGTCTGTGGCACACAGCAGGTGCTCAGTAAATACTTAGTGAATGAATAAACACAGAGACTCACTCTGTCCTCTTCTGGCCTCTCAGCCTTTTCCTGGATTTGTTCATTTCTCCCTCAACCACTCTCCATCTCTGTTAGTCTGAGCTTCGACAAGAGCCAGGTCAATTGTCCCATGAGAGTAGCCAGACACCCCGTAGGTGAGAATCAAGGAAGAATTATTTTCCCTGCTTATAAAGGAGAAGGAAGCAGCTGTCCCCCTTCCCTCCTTAAAAGTCTTCTTTTTTTTGGCCACGCCTTGCAACATGAGGAATCTTAGCTCCTGACCAGGAATCGAACCCATGGCCCCTGCAATGGAAGTGTGGAGTCTTAACCACTGGACCACCAGGGAAGCCCCCCTTAAAGATCTTCTTACTCCAACTTTTTGGCAAGTAAACAAATCTCCCCAGGAGTCAGATAGCTCCTAGCACACCTCTGCTTTTATGACTTGTCTCTGAGTTCTGGGGCTCATTCCTTCTTGAACCGTTGAAGTTCTTGCATGTTTCATGCTGGCCCGCTGAGGGAGCTGCTCCAGGCTCCCTGGCACCTTGGGGTCTTAACCTAGGAACTTTGTTCAGGCTGTAATGATTTGGGCCTCTCAGGAAGAGATAAGTGAGGTTTTATCATTCTTTTGGATTAGAGCAATTAATCCTGGTTATATGAAGGATTCTGGTTATATGAAGTGTCTCAGGAAGATAGGGCTTTTTACCAGAACCCTGAGAAATCCAGAGAAGTTCCACTTCCCCAAACAGGAGGCAGGTGGGGATGAGAGCACATCTGGAGCTGGTCTCTGAAACCACTAGCCACTTCATTTTAGTTCAAAAAGTCAACATCCTGAATATAGATCTCACCTGGAGTTTCTACCCCTACCAGCCTAGGGCTGAAGGTTTTGGTCACTAGGAGTGGGTGCCCAGGAAAGGGAGGTGATACTCAACTCAATCCTTTTCTGTAGATGGGCCAGATCTGACCTCTGACCCATGAAAGGGACATAGATCAACTACAGCAGGGTGGGGGACAATAAGGGGCCCAAAACCACGTCCAGGGGAGGAGGAGGTGAGGACTAGTATTGCTGAGGCCCAGAACTCAGAGGGGGCAGATTTCAGCTTGTCCTAAGGGAGAGCTTCCCAACGGCTGGAGTGATAAGTGCCATGGGAGGTGAGAACTCCTTGTATTAGATAAATGCAAAGAGAAGCCAGAAATCCCCCGATCAGGGCCCCTGCAGATGCAGGATCTGAATGCTGGTGTCACAAACTCATGCTGGGTGTCCCCAGAAAGATCACCTACCCTTTTGGGCTGCAGCGTCTTCAGCTACAACATAAGGATAAGTAGGATAATAATACCATCCCTGTAGGGTTGTTATGAGGATGAAACTAGATAATATACTAAATAAACAGCAAGGACAGCATGCTGGCACCCAAGGACTTCGGAAGCAGTGACTGCCACCACTAGGCTCAGATCTTGACTGCTCTTTCCTCATCGTGTGACCTTGATCAACCTGATTTTCTCATCTGGAAAATGGGGATCATGTCAGGATTATTATCGAGACTATTGGATCATTAGGAAGATTCAACAAGCTAATTCATAGAAAGCTTTTAGAACAATGCCAGGCCCGTAGAAAATGTTCAATAAATGTTGATATTGATATTATTACAATTATTACTACTAATTGTTCCAACGAACCTTCCCTACAGCCCCATAAGGTCAATAACATCATCCCCACTTCACAGGTTCGGAAACTGAAGAATGTTAAGAAACTTTAACAATGACAAAAGCACCTACTCTGTGCCAGGCCTGTTCCAAGCACTTCACACTTCTCAATCCAGTTATAGCCTCATAACCTCATTTATAACCTCATAACAACCCCATCATTTTCCCTATCTTAACAGGAAGTCATGAGGCATAAAGAGATTAAATGACTTGCCCAATGTCCTGGAAGTCTATGGTCTTCTGACCCCAGGAGGTGCAATCTGGCTCCAGCAATCAGTTACTCTTGTTGGGGGGTAGAGGTGTCGGATCACACCCAGGAAGCATCTTACCACCAACAACTGGTCTGGCCTAGTCCAGGGGGCAAGAAGGTGGGCCCGAGGGGAGACCCGGAGGTTTTTTCCTGCCAGGAGTCAAAGCTCAGAACTCGGAGTACTTCCCCCAGAAAAGGGGGGCCCAGGGAGAAGGGATTACCACAGCTTCCCAGAGAGTTGCCCAGGGCTCCTATTCCCCACCTCTGCAGGGGGAAACCTCCCTGCAGTCTCCAACAACGAGCTGGCTCTGAGTCTACCTCCCTAGGGTACCCTAGAGAAGCCACTGTCCTTCTCAGAGCATTCATTTCCTATGCGCTGGCGAGTGCAGACCCCGGAAGAGGGCTGTGACCACCCTGAGTCACACAGCTAAGAGGTAGAGGGTCTGGGAATCAAACCTGAGTGGGTCTGATACCCCTCATCTCCTGTTTTTCCCACTATTCCACAGTCTTCTGAATGTGCTTTGTAAGTTTCTTGAGCATTCTGCTAAGAGGAGGAAGTTAACCGTTATCATTCCTAGTATTGCAACATCTGCCCTCCTAAGGGAGTATTCCGA
This sequence comes from Delphinapterus leucas, assembly GCF_059928025.1. NCBI lineage: Eukaryota > Metazoa > Chordata > Mammalia > Artiodactyla > Monodontidae > Delphinapterus > Delphinapterus leucas. The sequence goes on from NC_143143.1 coordinate 15,457,289, forward strand.
CAGTCTGGAGGAGGCATACATTTCCATGTACATTATCTCTCCAAGCAATTTGTCAATTTCTGAAGCCAGAGAGTGGGACTTTGAGGACGTAGGTTGGAATTTGGGCCCAGGAGTCAGGTGGCTCCGTCTGTATTTCCTCATGTACTACCAGTGCAGTCTTCCAGAGGAATTTTTGAAAACTTCAGTTTCTTCCTCTGTGAGGTAGGATAGACACACTTACCTCATGGGGTTGTTGGGAGAATTAAGTGAGATTATGCATGTTAAGTGCTTAACACAGTGCCTGGAACAGTAAATTTGAAAAAGGGAAGCTGTCATTACTATTATTAGTCTCCCACATCACTTATCATGAGGTTGGGCATCTAGTAGGTTCTTAGGACATCTTTTTTCTAATTTGTAAATTTTTATTTTTTATTGAAGTGTAGTTGATTTACAATGTTTCAGGTGTACAGCAAAGCGATTCAGTTATACATGTGTGTGTGTGTATATATATTCTTTTTCCAATTCTTTTCCATTATAGGTATTACAAGATATTGAATATAGTTCCCTGTGCTATACAGTAGGTCCTTGTTTATCTATTTTATATATAGTTAATACATCTTTTTAGAATCAAATAGATTTTCCTTCTGAGTTGAGAGTCTACAGTGGGCTCAATAGAGCATGTCCACCTGACAAGGTGTCACTTGTGCTCTCTGACCTCCAGCCTGAAATCACTGCAGGAGTGAGGCTTCCACTGCTAGTAGAGGATGCTCCTGCACTTCCAGCCCCTTGTCCCTTGGCTCCCTGTGACATCACACCAAAGTGCTAGCGTGTGCTCTGAGGCATGTCAGGCGAAAAATCACAGCCGGATCTTCTGTGTCTCCGTATGAATGTGTGTGAGCAGGAATGAGACTGAGTCAGGTGCCAGGGGCCAAGCTGGGTCCAAGAGGAAGGGCCCTGGGTGGTGATAAGCAGGAACAAGGGAAGGGGCACTGTGGAAGCCAGGTGTGAGGAGGAGACCTCCTAGTCATGACACACACTCCCCAGTGTGCAATTTCCTGCAGCCCCAAAAGTTCCATTGAGATGTGTTACGTTGGTTTTACGTAAAGCCAAGGCCACCCCATCCAAACAAGAATTCAAGAGATGCAGTCAAATGGCCATATGTACGGCCAAGGGGATCCCTGCTCTTTTGGGGAGGTGCGGTTTGAATCAGGCAATCGCTTTTTAAATTCCATGGATCAAACACCCACAGCTTCTAAGATTCCAACAAACGTGAAAAGAGCAGGTTTCTATGATTCTAGATTCTAGGATTCTTTTGTCATTTCATGAAAGCTTATCAAGGCTGGATCTGTGCCAAGCCCTGTGCTGGGTGCTGTGGACCTGAAAGGGTCCTCAGTCTGGTGAGGAAAGCAGAGTGACCAGACACACTGTGTGGTAAACACTGTGAGAAAGGCATCATAGGGGCATCCAGCCGACATGGCCAAGGAATAATTCATTTTGCACAGAGGACAGTAAAGCCAACTGGGAGGAGTAGACAGCAGCCAGACTCAGAAGCTAACCAGACAACCTGCATGATCCCTCAGCTATATGACCTTGGGCAAGTCCTTCAACCTCTCTGAGCCTCAATCTTCTCACTTGTACAACAGGGCTACTATTCCCTATCCCAAAGGGACTGTTGTAAGGGTTAGAAATAACGCATGTGAAGGATCACAGCCTACATATAGGGGCTCAGTTTTTCTATTTCTTAGAAAAAGTGACTCCTGATGCATGTTGGAGGACAGGCAGGAACTCATCAAGCAGACCAGGAGGGAAGAGAGGCCAAGTAGAGAGCAGGTGCTGCACGTGCAGAGGTCCAGAGGCCCACAGGGTAGAAGGTGCTGCCGAGGAAGCTGGCAAGGGACTTAAAGGCCAAGCCAAGGAGCTTAGACTTGATTCTGGGGGCACTGAGGGGTCATAGGAGGTTTTCAAGCAGGGGAGGGACAGCATCAATGTGTGGGCTAGGAAGATGTAGCCTTCTGGCCACAGTGCACAAAATGACATGGAGAATCTGCAAGGACGAAGACCAGTGAAGAGGCACAATAATAAACAGCCATGAGCCAGGGAACACTAGCCGCTGGGCCACAAGTGCCACCCATGGTAAGGATGTTGGCACACAGTACTACCCAGCCTGTGTGGGGCAACACGCACACGGATGGGGAGCAGGGCCCTGCTACTCTGCTGGAAGCTTTTGGAACACATGTTGCAGGTAACACAGCCTCAGTCATTCCTTCATTCAGCAAATCTTCACTGAGTACCTACTATGTCCCAGGCACTCTTGATGCTGGAGATTCAGCAATGAACCAGACAAGGTCCCTGCCCTCATAGAGCTCATGTTTTAGTGGGGAGGTGGGTGCCTAAACATACTCAGTTACAATTTAGTCACAATTGCTGTAAGAGCTACAAATCAGTAGCAAGTGTTTTGAACTGGAGGGATTCTAAACCTGGTCTCCCAGAGGAAGTAGCATTTAACTTAAGACCTAAAGTCTTGAGAGTTTGTCAGGCAAAGAGTGAGGGAAGAGAGCTCCAGGCTGAGGGAACAGCATGTGCAAAGGCTTGGAGAAGCAAAGGAGCCTGGCACATTTGAAGAACTGAGAGGCCAGTGTGGTTGGAACTCAGAGATGGAGTGTGGTCAGGGTGTGGTGCAAGACAAGGCTGGCGAGGTGCACAGGGGCAGACCAGCAGGGCCTTCCCAGCCATGTTAAGGGCAAATTAAGGATTCTGGGCACAGCTTAGCCTCCAAAGCCAACCCACGCCATCCCACTCCAACCTACACCAACCCAAGACACCTTTCATCTGCTCTTCTGGGTCAAGCCCCCTGACCCCAGAATAGCTCTCTTCCCATGACCTTCCCTCCAGTCAAGAATTTTCTCAACCATTCCAAGTGTCTCTTGTCATCACTTCCCAAGAAATTCAGTTCCTGGGGGACCAAATCCTGGCTCTCCCAGGAAGCATTTGGCAAGGTTTCAGGCACCATCAGGTAGCCCATGTTATGCTGGAATATTTACTAAGTGAATGAGTGTTATTATCCCCATTTCATGGATAAGGAAACTGAGGCTTGGAGAGAGAAAGCACACACAGTAATCTCTACCCGTGGAATTCGGGGAGCTACGTGGCTGCTAGGATTCTATGATTCTGACCCTATGACAGGGAGAGAGGATGCCAAGGTTTAAGGAAACATGGAGATTTCAGGGTTCCAAAATTCCACGATTCTAAGCCTTAGCGCTCCAATAAACCAGGTTCCTGATCTGTGCTACCTAGTCCAAGCCTGGAGAGGCAGGCACCACCCACGAGCCCCTTTCCACCGGGTCTCCTGGGTCCCACCTCTTAGACCAGCCAAAGGATGCAATCTGGGCGCCCCCCGGTGGCCAGGAGAGAAAGGGAAGGAACGCGGTAGTCAGGAGCCTAACACCCAAGGGCAAAGCTCTGAGGCAGGGACAGGAGTGAAGGCGGAGAGTTCCAGGCCCCGCCCCAGAGCAGACTTCCTGCTTGGCAGACTGCCTGAGCGAGCTGAAGCGGCGGCTGCGGCAGGGGACCCCAGGAGCCATGGGGTGCACGCGTGATGCCATCCTGGATGCGCTGGAAAACCTGACCACTGACGAGTTCAAGAAGTTCAAGATGAAGCTGCTTTCAGTGCCGCTGCGCGAAGGCTACGGACGCATCCCACGGGGGACGCTGCTGCCCATGGATGCTGTGGACCTCACCGACAAGCTCGTCAGCTACTATCTGGAGGCGTACAGTGCCGAGCTCACGGTACTCGTGCTGTGCAACATCGGCATGCAGGAGGTGGCGGAGCAGCTGAAGGAGACCTTGCGCGAGGGTGAGTGCGCCCCCTCCACACAGGTCCAGACCAGTATCCCCTCTACACCCTCCTCCCAACCCAAAAGTTCGCCTCTCTCGGAGCTTCCGCTTCCCGTTTCTCCTACCCTTTAATAAAATCCTCCTGCTGGGATGGCTTCCCGCGCTTGGTACTGACCTTGGCTTCCGGACCAAGAGACCCCCGAACCCAGAAACACTTGGGAGACACCACTTAACATTTTCTTACAGGCCCCGGAACCACGCCAGCCGGGATCAAGGCCCCTCCCCAGACAGCAGCCAAGCCAGGTAAAGCCTTCAACGCCCAACCTCACCTACCTGGGCACCTCACCAGCCCCGCCCCACCGTACCCCTGCACAGCCTATCTCTTGTCCCAAGGCCAAGAGCACCTAAAGAGCACAAAGCTAGGCCAACCCTTCCCACCCACCTACTCACACACCTCCTGGGGCTGAGCCTGGCTGGGAGGAAAAAGGGAGACAAAGTTAAACTCATCCCACTATAGGTAGAGTCCTGGTGGCATGCCCACCTTGAACCCCACCGCTTAGGGTTGCATTCAGGGCAATTTCTAAAGAAAGCCTAGTGTTCAAGAGGGACAGGCTCCAGCACCCACCCTGGTCCCAGCTCATCCCCTCTCCTCCCTCCCGCCCCAGCACTGCACTTTGTGGAGCAGCATCGGGCAGCCCTCATTGCGCGGGTCACAGACGTGGATGGGGTGCTGGATGCCCTGTACGGGAAGGTCCTGACAGAGGACCAGTACCAGGCAGTGCGGGCGGAGCGCACCAATCCTACCAAGATGAGGAAGCTCTTCAGCTTTGCTCCAGCCTGGAACCTGACCTGCAAGGATCTGCTCCTCCAGGCCCTGAGGGACACCCAGCCCTACCTGGTGGTCGACCTGGAGCAGAGCTGAGGCATCTTCCCCAGCAGCGGTCCCACAGACAACCCCTGGCAGTTCCAGCCATCTTACCTGGAGTCTGTGATTTTTTTAATATACATATGAAAATCCAGCTTGTACTTGGTGTGTCTTCCTACTTCCAGCCTGGAAGCTCATGCGGAGCTGAGCTACATATCCAAGTGCCGCAGTGGCTCAGATGACGCTCTAGCCTCCACCTGTTCCTGGGGCAGCAGACTCCCCAAACACTTCATCCTTCCTGCCTCAGTCACCAAGGAATGGTCCCTCACTCATCATTTGGTGGCTCCCTTAATGCCACCCCACAGGGTCTGCCCTTGAGACCTGTGAACACAAGTTAGTCTTGTGGCCAAGGTCTAAAAATTAAAATAGAAATATGTACAAAGGGCCTGGAACTGTGGGGGGCCAGACTTGACATGCATTTAGAAAGACTCGTCTGCCAAGCTTCTCTTTCGCTTTTTCATAGGAAAACAAATTGCAAAATGAGAGCAATTTTCAGGGGAAGTGACAAGAGTACCATCTAAGCAGGAAACAGCACAAGCCACCGAGTGTCCCTAGGGCTCCTTCTGGCACAGACACCAGCAGGCGTCACTCCCTCTGCTCCCTCCCACCCGCTCCAAGAGGTTATAGGTTACACCCTGCCCAGAAAACATGCCAACCACAAAAGCAACTTCAGGAAATGAGTTCTAGTAGCTGTTCCCTCTCTTGATGAAATTGTGCCCACAAAAGAAAATAGGAGTATTTATTTCCACAAAACAGCACTTAGGGAGCCTTTCCAGAGGCAGTTAGGGAACCAGATTCTAGGACCACATCCTGAGTACACTTGGCACCCAAATTCTTTCTGGCCTGCAGGGAGTAGATGCAAAGCAACAGGCAGGCCCCAAGGAGGCCAGATATCCTATCCTTAGGAGTCAGATCATCAGACTCGGCGATCCAGATACGAGGGTACAAAGTGTGCTGTTCACAACGATAGACCAGCACAGAATGGAAAAGCTGTATGAAGGCTTCACTTGGAACACCCTCCCTAGACACAAGAATTGACAGATGCAGTGTTTATCCCCCTCCCCCCACCCCACACAGTCTAACACTTCCCTGTTCTGATGACCAGATCACCAGAGCAACAGGAGAAAACAAGTTGTTCACTGCAGGAGGAAGCTACCAAAAAGCTAAGCTAATGACCACTGTCAAGGCTACAGTGACATGGGACTGCTCCTAATGCCATTTAGGACTCCAGGAGGAAAGCTGAGCCTCCCCAAAAGTGGGAATCAGCCCAAATACTCAGGATCCCGTGGGCTCATCTTCTTTGGCCAAATACCCCATAAAATAAGTGATGCTCCCCATTCTACCCTCAGCCCTTTTCTACCAAGACTTATTAAATCTTATAAACCAAGCCTCATTCAATCCCCGAGATGTGTTTGCTCACTTATGTTCTGAAGGACCTTGCCATTTCCCAAACTGAAGTTGTCTTCCTTTTACTATCCCTGTATCTCGACATATGGCAACAGCAGCAGCCTAACCAGAAAACAAGAAACACCAGCATGTTCCATAAAGTTTAGTCAGTCTTCCAACTTACATCCAAACACCTTCCTTTTCAACTTCACTGCCCCCATCTGGCGTATGCCTTCATGTCTTACCACAACAGGCCTCCTGATCTCCCTGCTTCTCGTCAACCACCTTAAAGGGCCTGAGTACTGAAAACTGATGATGGAAAAGGACTCCCTTCTAACACTAGCACACCTAAGCCCCGCTTCCAACCCGACCCTGAATAACCCCATCCAACCTCTCCTACCTTCCTCTTCACATACCACCAGATCTCAACACTACTTATACACCCTGCCCTACCGCACGCTGATCCCGACTCTGGATACCTTGAAACCCACCTGTCCTAGCATGCCCAGAGAGGGCCTTCCTCTGGGCTCCAGTGGCATTTTCACCTAGGTTCCCTGTGGTAGAGCAAACCATATTGTCACATCTACTTTCACACAGGACTCTCCCATTAGATCCCCACAAAAAGACATCTTTTCAACCTCTGTACAGTGCCTTGCATGTGAAAAATAACATCAGTTACTGTGTATGTCTACTGTCTTAACAGAGGATTTTTTTTTACACTTCATAGGAACCTAATGCTTCTCATGATATGGAGCCATAACACTTCCTTGCACAGCAGATGCTCAAACAGAGCAGCTACAAAAACTAGTGCAAGCCTGAGGCAAAAGACAGTTCTAAGAAACAGCTCCCCGAAGTTGAAAGACTTCTTGGGGGTTTTCTTTTTCCTTTTTATTTGGTGGGGGAGGCGGGGAGAAGGGTGAGGCTCAGAGTTCTACCAGCCACAGCATACTGGTTAAGGACACACTTCTGCAGCCAAAGGACAGATTCAAATCCCTGCTCTACCTCACTCACCAGTTATGAGACTTAAGGCCAGTTTGTACCTCAGCACCCCATCTATAAAGTAGGGGTAAGAGGACACAGCTCATCACCTAAAATCAACTGGCTCACAGTGAGCACACATTGGTGTCAACAGGGATCTCCACGATGTTTCTGTTCCTAGCCGCTCAATGGCTTAGGCTCCTCAGTCTGAAACAACATTTTCTGCTCAAACCTCTAAGCATCACAAGACTGAAAAAAAACAAAACAAGCAGATCAACAGGTAATGTCCACTGGGCCTGTGCTAATAAGAACAAAAACCCACATCCAGGACCCAGCCTTCCACGAGTGACCTTTTTCTTAGCTCCTGGCTTAAACTGTCTACATGAACAGTTTTGTACAAAACTGAGTTCCCCTTTCCAGACATGACGGGGGGAATTAGCAGAAAAGGAGTCTCTGCAGAACTTCAGAGCATCGCCAGAGGTGGCAGCACCCCACCAGGACCTATACACACTGAGTTAGAACCGACGTGCTAACCACATTGCCAAGCAATTCAGGTACGTATTCAACTTACACACTGCTATAGAGAGAATGTGGCTCTGCCACCTCAGTCAGCCTGTGACAGGTTTGCAGAAGCTTTCTCACAGAGGGATCTGCCTTTTCACTCAGGGAAAGAGTATACAGGATGGGCCCGCTTCCCCTCAAATTCTGGTTTAAGAGGGGAGGGAAAAAAAAAAAAAAAACAGCCATCAAGCTAAATCTGACAGGTTCTTACCTCAAGCAGGCTGCAGTGAGGCCCTAAGGATCCTGCACAGAACAGCTACAAGGAATCAGTGCAATTGTGCAACACTGCCACCCTGAGGTGCGCATGCAGAATGCTACCTGGAAAGCCTGGTTCCTGCTTCCCTTCAGTTTCTTCTTCCCATACCCACCCCACCCTCCTTGGCATTCTCTACCGGGAATGGCCTAAAGGTCAGTTCCCCACTACACACAAGGAATCCCCTATCTTCGACCGCGTAGTCCAAGCTCCCTTCCTGTCTCCAATCCCCACACTGGTGGCTCTCAATTATCCTTCATGTTAAAGGAGCCCTTCATGCTAGCACTACAACCCCAAGACAATCCAAAGAGCTGAGAGAGCACAATCCATCCACAGAGCACTATTTCCAGACCCAAACTCCTCTGACATACTTCTGTTCCTCCCTCAAAAATATTTAGGAATTTTAGGGCTTCCCTGGTGGCGCAGTGGTTGTGAGTCCGCCTGCCGATGCAGGGGACACGGGTTCATGCCCCGGTCCGGGAGGATCCCACATGCCGCAGAGCGGCTGGGCCCGTGAGCCGTGGCCGCTGAGCCTGCGCGTCCGGAGCCTGTGCTCCGCAACGGGAGAGACCACAACAGTGAGAGGCCCGCGTACCGCAAAAAAAAAAAAAAAACAAAAAAAAAAATTTAGGAATTTTAAATTCAATGGTCTCTTAAAGCTCTAACTGCTAACATCATAGGATTGAGGGCCAAACAATTTCTACAAGCCCAAAAGTCAAACCTGCTGGCAAGATCCACTTGACACTACTTCCTCGTTTCTTAATACCCCCAGCACCAGGAAGATTACCGTCTGCATGGGAAGCTGAACAAGATAATTTTTGTGGAAACCTAACTCTGAATTATTTCAAAATAAAAGTTAAAGATGAAAGGAAAGAGACTAAGTATTGAGGGCCCAAAGGCAGAAAAGGGAGTCTGAGTTCTGAAAGGACTGGAGAGGAATGGCTGCAGATGGGACCTCACACTGAGCTGAGCCTCTCACAGACTAGTAGAGGGAGTGAGACCTGGTTACAAAACCCCTGGTGGAAGACTGACAGGACACTGGAAGTGGGAAGCAACATGCCTAAATAAAGATGTTAATGTGTTGAGTCTCACAGGAGCTGGACCCAGCAATGACTTAACCTCAGCCCTATATCCAAGTTACTGAAATCCAGCATGTGATGGGGAAAAGGTGAAAAGCCTGAGAACTAAATCAGTGGAAGCAAACAGACCCGCAGCACACTTCTCCCCACCACAACCTACCCTCCTCACTTCTCCCTAGTCAGCCTGTCCCAATTCAAAAAGCCAGGCGCCTAAGTGCTTCCAGACTGCAGGCCATTTTCCATAATTCAGTAATAATGTATTCTTTAGATCTCTAAGGACTAGCCTAAGGTCCTCATCAGAGAAATATGACTGGCTATTACTGGCCTAGTGCTTACAAGGGAATGCAGCCAAGAGCAGAGGGCCCAAAGTCCAACCCCCTTGAGGTCTCACTCCTATTTTCTCGCCAATGGATAAGCTGGCACCAGAACCAACAACATTCCCTCTGTTGCTAGTTCTGTCGTCATCCATTCGTTTCTCCTGGAAAAGGACTCCAAACTGGATCTACCCACTAGACACTTGAGACTCTATTTTCTTTTACTTAAGAGCAAAGCCAATCATTGTAGCCCTTTAAAGGACAAGAACTAAATACTAACAGTCCCAGTCAGTAACTGGGTCTCACCCAGAGCTTCAACCTCCTTCACCGCTAGCAGTAGGGATGAAGGAACCACAACCAAACCCTAACACCAGAACCCTACCAGGTGAAGCACACATAATAAACTTCTCAGAGACGGATAGTACCACTCAAACCAAGCATCACTGTTAAGAAAGCAGAGGCAGCTGAACACACCAGGGAGAGAAACGATGCCATATCCTCGGCTCTAATTCTGAGGGTTTCTCAAGCGTACCAAGTTCAGTAAGCCAAAGGAAAGCACTGCCTGGGGCAGCTCAGCCATTCTCCACCTACTCTTGGTAGAGCACCTCCACACAGTAGGGAGGATAAAGCAGCTATTCCTTTTGACAAAGCCACAGCTTCCGTCTCAAGTTACCAGAGATTGGAAGACGAAACAACTCCTAAGAAGAGAACACTTACAGCATACTTGACAATTTTAAACCAAGAGAAAAAGCACTTCCCACAGGGGTCCCAGGCACTCTACGAGCTGTGCTTCTGACAGCAAAGAAGCCTGTTGCTGTTGGCTATAATTTTCAGTTCTGTATAACTAAAATTCAACTGCTTGGCAGGGATGGGCAAAGTTTTCTAAACTCAGTTTGAGCTGGAAAAAAGGCGGGGGGGGAGATTTTTGGGGTCAGGAAAGGCATGTTAAGGTTGACAGGCACTAGAGTCTGAGGTTTCAACTCATCGGCCCCAACCTTTGCCTTTCTCAAAATTACCAATGACCTCAGCCCTCTTGGGTATAGGCAGAATGTAAACATGACCCAGCTAGACCACTGTCTCCCTAAAGACACCTACCAAAGCCCCACCTTCAGGAAAACTAATGGGGGGGGTCACCCTGAAAGATAAAGAACTGCCTCTACCTTACTTTCCCAGCTAACCTTCCCCCCTTTACCATCTCCTCTCCTTCCCAAGTCTCTTTCCCTAAAATTCAGCATCCTCTTAAGGCCTAGGCAAACAACGTTTGGGATAGGAGTCTGTCCCCTTCAGAACAATGATTTCAGAACGAAATGCCAAGAAATGAAAATGAAGTGATCAGACAGGGACTCCATCCTGGGGTCGACCATTTCCTGAGAAACGAGAGCCACATCACCCATGCACTGGGCGTGAACTGAGCAAGGCCACGGAACACCTGCCATTAAGTAGGTGCTCAGTTACTCTCCTTCCTTCAAAACACCCAACTGGCTAGTAACTATGTGCTCCAATCATGATCAAGCTTGAATACCACCCCCAAAGCAACCTAATTTGTTTGAACCCCACTCAGAAAAGTGCCAGAAGAGCCAAGAGGCCTTAAAAAAAGAACAGAACTACTATAATAAACTCACTAAAACCAGCATGTGAATAAACATGGTAAAAGAAAAACTTCCAAATGGTTGGACAATTCTGGGCCAACACACCACATGTTTCTCATTTACCACTTTCATTCATCTAGTTTTTACCATAACAGAAAAGTTTAATCTCTACTTTCAAGGATACACTTGACCTTTTCTCCCTGAAACAAGTATCAAACACTTTATTCCAGTTCCTGCTAAGCAGGAACAAACAAACTATTCCAGTTCCCACAAGGCAGGTTGATCTGAAAGAGGAAAACTCCCCACATTCTTGACCTGGACATCAATGCTCCAGGACAGTGAAGAGGGGGAAGAGGAAGAAAATTTAACTAAAATGATGGTTTTTAATGGGAACCAGAGATATGGTTACAATTACATAGTCCGACACAAAAAACCCGTGGGTGATCAGGAGTTGGAAGGTTACAAAATAATGAGGGTAACACTGGGTACAGGAAGAAAGCTGCTCCAGAACTTCAGGAGCCAGGCTAATACGGCCTCTCCCTGCGATCCTGTCTGTGCTCACCCCTGCAAGAAAAAGTATCCATTAGGTCTGAGTTACCAACCTCTCTACCCACCCCACCCCAGAAATCCTATCTGCCCCTGCTACCCAACCCCAAGAACTAGCTCATATCTCCCTATAGGTATAGAGAGTACGTGGGAGTCTACAGATTAGCTCCCCCAGATAATCTTCCTTCCCTCCTTCCCTACCCACTATGGTTACAGTCTCAGCTTTCCAACCTAGCCCTCAAAATGAAACCACTGTCCCAAAACCTTGCAATCCCATGACCTCTGTTCAACTGCTCTACTTTCATTTCAATTTAGAGTCTTACTTACCTGGAGTCCATCTTGCCAGGGCCAAAGCCACCTCTGTCCCCACCACCCCGGCCCCCTCGGAAGCCCCCACGGTCCCCGCCTCGGCCTCGGTAGCCGCCCCGATCATAGCCTCCTCTGCCACCACGACGATCGTCTCCATAGTTTCCCCCTAGGAAAAAATAAATATGATATATCCCCGTATCACATCCCCCAAATTCCTCCTACCTTTCCTCTAGCCTCCTTTTGATCCCAACTCCATATCACCAGCTCTGCCTCTTCCTTACCCATATGAGAACCTCCTGGTCCCCCTCCTGGGCCATCTGGTTTAGGGGCCTTACACTGGTTGCATTCATTCCTCCAAGAGAAGTTCATGTTCTCACACGTACTGAGGAAAATAAGACAATTAGTCAGGGCCGGGGGGCGGTAAGACAAGACCTAGAATTACGAACACTCCAGTTACCTTACGGATACGTGAGGAAAATGAGGCCTCGGAAAAGCAAAAGGGCTTGTTTCTCAGGAGTGAGCCAGACAAAAACTGCAGGTTATTGAACCCAGTCCAATATCTTTCCCACTAGAGCTACCTCACCTAGGTGACTCCTGGCCAAGCCTGTCAAAGTGTACCTTTGACATCTCTTAGTCAGAAAACACAAGCTCTACCATAGTACCAAAGGGCACACGTGTAAGAGGGCTGAGAAAAGAATTAAAGAAGTTTCACTCACGGATTAGGACACTTCCAGTCCCCTGCTCGCTGCTGTCCTCCACCGCCACCGCCACCGCTGGGGAATCCTCCTCGGCCACCGCCACCACTGCCACCACCTCCATAGCCTCCACGGCCCATGGGTCCTAGTGTAGACACAAGAATAGGTCTGCTCCGCTTCCAAGTTTGGTTAACCTAACCTTCTCTCCCATGCAAACCCTTACCATCCTCCCTCCCTTCTCTCCCCATCACCTCTTACGCCAGCAGAAGTAGCTCCTCACCTCCTCGCCCTCGGCCTCCACGACCATTGCCACCACCTCGATTGAAGTCTGCTCGCCGAGTAGCAAATGAGACCTTGATAGGATTCCCAGAGAATTCTTTACCTAAAGAAATAAAGGAGGTATAAAGAGACTTTTTATTAAGACCTGTGGGTCCAAAAACACACTTGGTACAATCAAGAGAAGACTCTGCCTTCTTGTAAATGTTTACAATCTCATGAAACCTAAGAAAAAATAAGACCACGCCCAAATAGGAGTGTTGGAAGACTCACAGAAATCCTCAAAACACAGGCCGTTTCCCAAAGCTAGTTACCCTGTCCCCCACCCCTGCCAGCCTCCACATACATACCATCAAACCAGTCAATAGCTGCTTTAGCAGAAGGTGGGTCATCAAATGACACTGTTGCCTCTCCCTTCAGTTTGCCTGTTTCCCTGTCTGTGTACAAATTAATCATGGGCTGTCCTGTTTTCTTATTTGTCTGAAAAAATCAACGTGAGGTAACATCAGTCTTAAAGAAGACAGCACTATCACCACCATACCTTTCTATTTCACGTAACTTGAATTAAAGCCGTCAACTATAACTGTTTCTCACTTCAATATTAAAAGATGAAAGTAAAGATTATAGACTACAAATTCAAAAGTTTTAGACACTCCCTTTTTTATCAATTGTGCCTTTGTGTTAAAATGTGATTCCCTTTAAAAAATGGCAAAGGCTAATGTTCTTTCTTCAACAAATTAAGCAGGCAACCATTAAGACTTTTTTTTTTTCACTAGGGTGTGAAATCCAAAAGCCTGCAGCACTGATAGAAAGCACCCACTCTGCTCCAGAAGTACCTTAATGATACCAATCTGCTTGAAGTAATCGGCTACAGACTCAATTGTAACATTCTCGCCCAGGCCTTGCACGAAGATGGTGTTGTTGTCTGAATTATCCTGTTCTGCTTGTCAAACGCAGAAAGAAACATGAATTTGAAGAGAGGAAACAAGCAAAGGTAAAACAAGTCAGTGACTCTTAATAACCTAACTTTAATACTTGCTATTTCGCTTTCAAAGAAGAAAAATTCTAAAGCAAGCAATATACTTTGGTTTAGGTCGGACAAAAGAAATCCCCATCCCTTCTATTTTATTATCTGAGTACCAATATGCCAGCCACTTCACAAATTTAAATTTAGTTTTACAACTACCCTTTGAAACATGTTGATACTCACTAAGAAACCAGGGCTCAGGAGTTAACTGCCCAACCACACAGTAAGTACACCAGCTGTTTGTCAACGTTAAGACCCCCAAGTTAAGAAACCTATTTTACACTAAAATCCAGTATATAAACATAATTAAAACAAAAAATACACTAAGTGCTTCCCTTTCTGTGTCCTTTTCGTTCAATAATTTGGTTACGATCCCCATTTTTAAAAGCCACTGCTTACTGAACCAGCAGTTCAGGATTATGGTCCACACACAGATGCATCAGCATCTCCTGAAACTTGTTAGCAATGCAAATTCTCGGGCTCCTCCCAGACCTCCTAAATTACTGGGAGAGGAAATCACCACATCAGGTATTTCTGATACATGGCTCATTTATAAATCACTGTTAAGTATAGCTACACCTAAACTCCCTTCCCTACATTTTCCTTCTTCTCTACCCCTGTTCTTCACATCCCTTTAAGTTTCAAAGAACATCCAGGAAAAGTCCTGATACCACTTGAGCCATTCCTTCATGCCACCTCTGGACTTACCAGAGTCATGACGTGATCCTTGGTCCCGAGGGCCTTAAGTGACATGAAAAAAAAACAAAAAACAAAAAAACAAGGAAAGAGGAGCCGTTAGTCAACAGGCTGAGAAAGACAAGGAGAAAAATTCACACCAAATCCAAACTTTTGCAAAATATCAGGTAAGTGCTCACAGCCTCACTCCAAACCCTGTCCTGGGTTGCCTGCCCAGAGAAAAATCCTAGGCAGGCCTGGGGAAGACAGAGGCCCCTTTTCTTAAGATCTGTATGTAACCTGAGTCCCCACAGGGACAACGCCACATTTCAGAAAATGCTGCCTCCCTCAGCTCAGGCTGGGAAATGTCCTCAGCACAGACTGGGAGGGCCAGGAGGGAGACCCCTTGAAGTTAACCAACTCATAGCTTGGCCCTGTTCTCTCACCCCAGAGAGAAATGGGCTCACCACCAGCAATGTGATATGCATCCATACAGTTTCTCCAAACTTTAACACCAAAGACACTTATCCCTTGTAGAACAATTTTTAATTTCATCTTTAGAAACCATTCTTAAAACCATGTTTGTTTTCCCCAAAACCACATGAAAATAAAAATCATACATAACAGCTATTGTATTTTTTAAGCATGTCCCAGGGAACAGACCAGAAATCTTATTTCCATAATGCAGCCTCTATTTTTTTTCCAGAGACCATCTTTGACCGAAGTTTATCTGAATTCATCATAAATAAATATTGTACCCACACTCAATGACACCTAAATCATGAACCCAAGCCTTTGGCTTTAAATGTTGAGACAAATCAAGAAACCTTTTGTTAGTTAACCAAACCAGAAAAGTTCCAGCTTACTGGGAGACTTCTCAAATTTGCCATTTTTCCATGAATTCAGTTTTGTGCTGTTTAAGACCTGGTTATTTCCCATGAGCCACACATACTCCCAACCTTTCTTGGAAGTAGTCCACACCTTCCTTCCCAGAGCTAGTTTCTATTTGCCCATCTGAATTGAGTTTAAATGCGTGTATATAGAATCGCATTGACACCATTCAGTATTTAATATATAAATATATACCAACTTCACCATCCTCAGGGCAGGGCAAAAGTTCACATCCCTCGTCCAGAATTAAAACATTTGGAGATTGTTATACACACACACACACACACACACACACACACACACACACACACACTAACCTCGGACACACTGATCAAAAGGATCCTAAAGCCAAGTCGGCCCCACGTGTTCCAGCACACTCTCCAGCTTCTCATTACGGTGCTCACTAAGTGCCGGGTGTGGCAACACTCCTGTCAGAGGCCTACTTAAACACCTCTTATTTAACCTGGGTCAAACCCAATTGGTACCAGATGCCTGCTGAGTCTTACCCCTGCCTGCCTCCAGGTTAGCACACATCTGGCAGCAGGTGGCATTCTACCCCACCCCTTTCTGGAGGTGGTTCTGGACACTCCAAAACCTTTGACACTTAAAACACGCTAAGACATCTGCAAATGAACAATCAGACAAAGCATTGCTGGGAGTTGGGAATTTTGGAAACTCTGTTCACTTACCACCAAATTTATTGAAGCCACCACGGTCACTTCCGCTGGAGAAGACAAGTTAGAAGAAAGGACATGAAGCTTCCAACGGCTACAAAAGGGCAGTTTTTGATTTTGTTCAACATTCCCCAAACATGGGTAGGTGTTTTGGGAAAATGATAATACAAATGGCTACTAAAATACATTCCCCTTCCTGACCACCCCTTGTCTGACCTTTGAGCATGTCACACACACGTGTGCAATTTCTCAGACACAATTTTTAAGGATTTTGCTTTAAAAGGTTATATATCTATTTCCTCTGGAAAAAAAAAAGACCCATTTTCCTTGGTCGTTCTTCCGACGTAGCAGATGTTTTTTCCTCTTGTCGCGAGTGGATGACAACCCAGTAGTTGGTTTAAAAACCCTACCCCCGATTTACCCAGAAGACATTTCACACCAGGCTGGGGTAGCCCTGAACACATTTTTGTGGTTTTTTGCTTTGAAAGCAGCAAGCAGACCCAACCCTGTTCCATAAAAAGTCAAAACCAAAGGCAATTTCCCCTTAAAGCGAGACAAACTTAGCTAAGCCCTACCCTAACTACTGAGCTGTTTTTGATCTCTCCCCACCCCCGGGGTCACCCCTTCTAACACTGTGAGAAGAGCGGAGTATTTTGCAATGTCACCTTTCATACCTGTGGCACATAAAATGCAGAGCAAGTTAACAGTCACATTAACAGTTGTTTTTCTTTTTAAAGTTTTGCATTAAACACACGCACACAACAGAGTTTTCCTTATTTTGTACGGTTTTTGAGATTGCCCCCACCCACCTCTGAATACTTACCATACACAAACTCTTTAAAAAACCTACTTTTTCCCAAAAAGGAGTAACACACTGACATTCCTCCCCTCTCAAGGGAGACAGAGTAGGGTCCTTCAAATCATATTTACCAACAGATTTGACAAGTGCTTTAACATTAAATCTAAGGTTTTACTTCAACTTCAGCAGGAAGGGGAGGAAAGAAGGTCCAGTTGGACAAGTAACCAGAGGAAGGGGGACAGTGGAGCAAATAGGTGGGATACCACTGCCAAGCGTACTGTATTTTGTCCAAAAGGTCTGCACACTTCAGATAGCCCCATGAACCAAGTCACACACAAAATCATTACTGTCAGTCAAATGAGTGCTCGTGGATTCAAATGACTACAGAATACAGAAAGAGAGAGTAGCCAATTCCTGGAAGCTCAAGTCAGGTTAACCATTTACAACTTCCTCAGAGGACACATGGGAATACAAGTAACAAGTAACAAGTTTCCCTATTACCAGGAGTGGGATCATCGGTTTCCCTTGCAGAGAAAGAAGCCTTTACTTCCATTTTTCTTGCCTAGGATATCAATGACTCCAATCCATATACACCCATGTTTCTTTTTCTTCAGAAATAAAAATGTCAGTACTCAAATCTCTATACAGAGGTGTGGGTAGAAGTTCAGGTTCCCAAGTTCTCACAAAAATAAAATGGGGATGTATGAAGAAGAAACAGTCAATGCTCCTAAATCAAAGCCCCCACAAATCCCTAGAATAAGACTAACCATGCACTAAGGGACTAGGCTTCAAGGGAGATTCATGCAACCCTCCACACTGCTCACTGATGTTACTCCCTGGCTCACAAGACACCTACCCCATGCCGCCTCTGCCTCCACGGCCGCCTCCACGACCTCTGGGTTCATAGCCACCACTGCTGCGGCTGTAACCACCGCCACCGCCCCGGCCACGGCCCCCACGGTCCTGCTGGCCTCCCCCGTAGCCGCCGCCACCACTCTGGTCCTGATTGCCATAACCGCCGCCGCCACTACTACTCATGGAGGACTGATCTTGGCCATAGTTACCTGTCAGGAAAGAAAGGATGCCTTTAAGAAACACAAAACAGACTGTGAGGTGGCACAAAGCAGTTCAACTGCACCAGGTGATAAATGACAAAAAAAATTAAAATGAAGCTAGGAAACAAAAGCGCAACATTTTTAAGAACCTTTTAGGGAACGGGTCGAGCGGGATACAACTCCTTACAAAAAGCAGGTATGAGACAAAGCTGAAGACATCTCACCTCCACCACCCCCTCCACCTCCACTGCTGCTGTTGTACTGGTTCTGCTGCCCATAGCCCTGAGGGGGATTGTAGCTTTGCTGCTGTCCATAGCTTTGCTGCTGTCCACCATAGCCAGACTGCTGGCCATAGCCCCCACTCTGGGGCTGCCCATAGCCGCTGCTCTGAGAACTGCTACCGTAACTAGGGAAAAGGAAAAAACAGAATCATAATGCCAGCATGTCCAAAACCTTCTTTCACTTTCAGTACACCCCATTCTCTGTACCCAACAGAGGCCACCCCCGTTAGTCCTCATGCTCACTCATGCACCCCTAATCTTTCAGTCCTCTCCCCTCTCCCCACAACTCCTTACCTTCCCGAGGCGCTGCTAGGAGCTGGCTGCTGGCCATAGCCAGGGTATGAGGACTGCTGCCCGTAAGACGACTGAGAACTTTGGCTACTGCCATAGCCACCAGTTGAGCCATATCCCTGGGGAGTTGACTGTGTGCCATAGCCTGCTAGAAGAAAAAGAAAAAGGAAGTCACAAAAACTATGATGAAAGAGAAAAGGCAGGGAATGGGTTGAAGAAAACATTATATACCACCTAATGCTACCCATACTTGAAAAGTCAGCCTCTTAGAAGATGCTTGGAAATCTTGCAACTCACAGTCAGAGATTACCCTTCTCTTTTACCTTAAAGCTTAATATTCCAAATTCTACCAACTTCAGAGTTCCAATCTCATCCCACCCACACCAAAGCCAGCCTCCAGGACCACCACTAATCACAGCCCAAGAGATCCCTATTAATTAACAGCATTTCAACCTGCCCATAACGTGTGCAGTACAAATAAGACAACCCCATATTATTTACACTTCAGGACCTCAGGGCAAATTCCACCTCCTGGTGTATCATGTGATATACAGCAGTCGGACTTCAAACATCTTCAAGGAAGCCATTTTCTCCCTTTAAGTATCTAAAAGTTATCTCCCTTTAGGCAATACTCCCACACACACACCCCGCCCTCCCATTTCACTTTCACTCTTAGGGGAAATGGGGAAAAGTGCAACATAAATAGAAAAGTAAATAGTCAAAGAAAATAATAGGAAACAATTACAAACCAATTAAGTATTTTTGTTTGAAAGGACTCAAACGCTGAAGTGCTTTAAGGGTCATAGACTGGTTAAAGCAAACATTTCAGCACTGCTTAGGTTTGAAAAAAGCAACATTCAGAAACAGCAGGAAGAGGTGGGGTGACCCACTAAAAGAGACTCACTGTTCTGGGCCTGTCCGTAAGAACTACCATAGCCGCTCTGGCCATAGCCTGAAGTGTCCGCTGACTGGCCGTAGCCACTGTAACTCTGCTGTCCATAGGGCTGATTGCTCTGCTGGGAATAGCCCTGCCCAGGCTGGGTTGGGTAGGCCCCATAACTGGAGAAAAAGACAAACCGTGCTCTCAGACAAAAACACCTTAGCCACCCTTGCCCTTTACAAACTCTGGAAGCCCAGAAATGACACTCACCTTTGGGTTGCTTGTTGAGTATAGTCTGAAAAACAAAAACACAATTATATTACCTTCAACCATCCCTAAGAGTAGACTACAGCGAAAAGTCTTAACTCAAGCTAGCTTTGGGGCCCCCAGAGAGGAAAGTCAACGAGGCATAAATTCCCACATGAAACCCTAGTTGAGAGGAGCAATCTGGCAGACCGTAGTCAAGTCTTCTTACAATAAAGAAAAGTAAAGAAACAACGAATTTCTACAGAGACCAAGAAGCCTTAAGTACTGGAAAAAGCAAGAGCCTTGGTGAACAGCTCCAATTTTCTGCAACTTCAATCGATGTCAGGAACTGCACAAATTTACACATATTTCCTTCTCACACCCGCTCGAAGACAAAGATATCACCGAAAATCAAGCTAAAGTCACACAGCTGCTTCAGCAGAACAGGTTTTAATTCAAGCCAGAGGCAGAATTGTTCGGAACGTAGCCTCCACTTTCTCAATCCGAAAAACCAGAAAGTCTCCAAAGAGGCCGCTCTTCACCCTTTGCCCAATCTTGGAGACTGGAAACGGAAGCTTTTAATGCAAAGCTAGCTAACCAAGAGAAGAGCGCTCTTTGATCCCAAACAACAGAGATCACCATCAAAGAGCGGTCGCCTCGGGAGGCAAGTCGACTGGTACTCTAGTCCCCAGCCCTGTGGCTCCCCACGAGTGCGTTTTCTTATCTCCTCCTTGCCTGCCTCGGGACTGTGGGCGGACTCGGCGAACCGAAGAAAGAGAAAGCGCTTTTAAAACGCCACATGTTAGACGCACTGGCCAGATCCACTCGTCTCGCCGGTACAGGAAACGAGGCGCTTCCTCCCGCAGAAAAGAGCAAAAGGACCGGGAGAAGGTGTGGCCTCGGGCGGCCGTTCCTTTCAGTAACCACCTCCGAGAGAGGAAATTTAGGCGGGAAAAGCCTCGGGCCGGGTCCCCAAGTCCGTTGGACCACCCCCAGCCGTTAAGCTGGCCCAAGCCTCCGCCCCCGCCCGCGTGGCAAGCGAGGCGGGAACGAGGCGGTCCCGCCCCTTCCCGAGGGACCCCGGGGGCAAGGCCCAAACCGGACGCGCGCCGCGGAGCCTCCAGCGAAGGGTCTCGCGACAAAAAGCAGGGCCGACACGAGGCGGGAGGGGGGGTTCGCGCCGCCAGAAAGGGGGGAGGGGCCAGCAGAGCGCGTGCGCGCTCCGAATGCCCGGATGCAGCACTGCGACAAAGCGGGCCCGAGCGCGAGGCTTGGAATGAGAAGGAGAAAAGGCTACAGGGACCGGGCATTTCCATCCATGCCTCACGTTTCCAATCACCAAGAAGTGTCCCTCCCAACCCTCACCTCAAGGAAAGGGGCTGCGAAGGGAAGACCTCCCGCCCCGCGCCAGGCGCCAGAGGAGCGAAACAAGATGGCGACATCGGCCTCCCCCTTCCACCCCTCTCCGCTGCTTCCCGCCAGTGCTGCGAGAAGACCCTACACGCGATCGTCGCCCAGGTCCCACCGAAAAACAAAAGCCCGACTGGAAGGTAACAAGGCCCGGGGCCGGCGCGCCACCGCCGCCTCGCGCCCTTACATACCGTTTGAGGCCATGTCCGCGCACGCGCGCACAGGCCGACAATCAGCAAGATTCCAACACCACAGCACCGACGCCTCGAGGACTGAGCAGCCCCGCCTCCTGGGTCGAGGTTTATGTACGCCTCCCCGCCTACGCATGCCGGGGGAACGCACCAACTGCGTAAAGGAAAGGGGGAATCGTGGCCGACTCCTGCAACTCTTCAGGGAGTATAGAGGACCCTAGCAGGCAGAAAGGAAGCGTATTAACTAAGAACCTTGCAAATAATACATATAATCCTCTGTTTTTCTGACAAAGAAGTTATATTTGCTTTTCAGGACTAAGCCCACGTTTCACCCTCACCCCTATGATGGCATAATGGTACAGCCCGATTACCCTCTGGGGGCGGGGCGAGGGGCCCAGGGCGGTTGCGGGCGGAACTGTAGTCAAAGCCGGGAGCCGAGGGGCGGGAACCGAAATTCCTCAGGCTGGCCCCTTTCACTGGGCCTCACTTTCGCTCAGGATGGAGAGCTCCTGCGCTCCATTCCCCTTATACTGCATCAAATGCATCCT
This sequence comes from Delphinapterus leucas, assembly GCF_059928025.1. Lineage (NCBI taxonomy): Eukaryota > Metazoa > Chordata > Mammalia > Artiodactyla > Monodontidae > Delphinapterus > Delphinapterus leucas. Next base: position 15,478,981 of record NC_143143.1, read on the forward strand.
CCCTCCGGCGCCAGCCTCCCTCTCCGGCTCTAGTGTTCCTCCACCGACAACACACACCGACCCTCTCCCTGCGTCTAGGTATTCACTCATCGTCTTTCAGGCTTGCGTCTGCTGAAGTCCTTATCAGGGTTTGTAGATTGTGACGCTTGCCATGAAAGAAAGCATGGAGTTTATCCCGGAACCTTGGGTCACAGTCTGGTCAAGCACTGATCGCCCACCCACACCCTCACGGCTTGGCCCGCGAGTAGCTTGGCTTGACTAGCTCTTGGACTGGAAAGCCCAAACCCTCCGGATCTCAAAGAGCACTGAGATTAGATCAGGGATTTCCCAGCCTTTTTACTGATAAAGGGCTACTCTTTATTCTCCTGAAACCCTACCGAGGAACCAATGTGGAGATCCAATAATAACTGATATTTGTATAGAGCTGAAGTGATTTCAAAATGCACAATTAATTGCTTTCCCATTACAGTCTTATGAAGAAGGTAAAGCTATCTCCATTTTACAGGTAAGAAAAATGAGAATCAGGCTGAGTGCAATCCATGATTATAGAACAGCTAAGGGTCACGGGTCCTGATTTGAATCCAGGTCTGTGTGGCTGCAAAACACTCCTTATGTTGGTTATGCGAACACTTTGAAGTGTTCTGAAGCCTTTTCACTCCCTATAAGAGCAAGGACAAAAAGCGAAATTTAAATTAACTTGCAGCTTGCACTCTAATCAGCCTTGCCTAGAGAAGGAAATTTGAAAGTATTGAATAAAACAAGACAAAGGAGGTTATTCCTGGTACATGTGCCATGCGGATTTTCCTTCCCAGCTTACCTGTGATGTGGGTTCCAGAACTTCCTTTGTAGGTTAGACACGTTTTCCTAGAGAAATAATTGTGGACTATGCCCACAAACTTCTACTGAATTCCTGACTTAGGCCCTAATGGCCCTTGAACACCCTGTCACCCACCCCACCCCCACTGGGAGGGCATTGTGACACTTGAGTGAGGGCAAACAGAGGGAAGTCCATCACTCATTCATTCATTGATTCTACAAATATTTATTAAGTACCTACAGTGTTCCAGGGACTGTCCAGGGTACTGAGGATGCATTAGTGTACAAAATAGATAAAGCAATTTAATAACAAATCTAACATATAATAATAATAATATTTATATATAACATATTTATAATAACATAACACTTTGATAAGGCTTACTAAGTTTCAGGCAGTGTTCTGAGTGCTGTAAGTATAGCTTGTTTAATCTTACTCTTCACAATAAAATGTTGACATGAGAATTACATTTTACAGATGAACAAAAAGGCATTGAAAGATAAAAAGCTGTGCCCAGGGCTACACAGAAAGTGGCAAAGCCAGGTTCCCAACCCAGGCAGCCTGGCTCAGAGTTAACCCCCGTGCTTCAGCAAACGTCGCTTGAGCGCTGCATAATATGTACCAAGCCTGGGGCAGACCTAGAGAGAAGAGGATAAAAAAATCCAGTCCCTGAGCCACAAGACCTTATAGCCAGTGGGCAAGATGTGGGTGAGACCCACAAACCCCACAAACCCCAAAGTGTATTTGAATCAAATGTGGTAAGTGCTGTAACATGGAATCAAGGACTGTGGAAACTCTTCTGGGAGAGCAAGTCATCCATCAGGTAGACAACCACAGAAGAGGAAAAAGAGGTGGTGACATTGAAGCCAGGCCTTACAGGATAAGTAGGAGTTCACCAAGCAGCAGAGGATATGGTGTAACAGGCAGATGGTATGGCAAAGTCAAAGGCGTGGGTGGGGAAGGGCACTCATGCAGCAGCGTGGCAGGGAGTAATAGGCTCAGACTGTGACTTGTGAAAGGCTACCTCAAGTGACTGTTTCTCCAGGCTTATCTCTCTCAGTGAACCTCTCCTGACTCACGAAACACGGGGGCCTCTCACTCCTTAAAAGTCTCCTTACTTGGCATCCCTGCTCCGGGCCCTCCCCCCTTTCCCACTGTCCATTTAGCTCCTTCCCTGCATTCTCCTCCTCTGCTCGCCCTGCAGATAGCAGTGCTCTCCAGAGTTCTGTCTTCAGCCTCCTTTGCTTCTTCCTCGAGACTCAAAAGCCCCAACTGCAGCCTGGTGTGAAACGCAGCCCGCAGACAGGTTGTCTGTAGCCTACATGTTGGTTTTAATTTTTTAACCATTTGCCAACACTAAAAATAGAGAAAAATCCAAACTTCTGGCTTTTCTTGAAAACTGGAGGCTCTGGCCATCCAAGGCCCACTTTCCCACAGGGCAAGGGTCAGCTGGGACAAGAAGCTGCTGGGGCATGTGCTTGCAACTGACCAGAGTCTCCATTACTTCCTAGTATTCCTGACATGGAAGCCAGAGTCAATCGCCATTTACATCAGGTGTTTAACGTAGTTGTTCTTAGAGTGGAATTAAAAGCAAGGGAAAATGTTTCTTCCCTTCAAACGTAAGAAACCAAAGCACGTCCTGGTTTTCAGGCCTCTACCTGGCCCTTGGAGGCAGTTGAGTTTGTGATTAGTTCCAGATGAGAGGTTCTTAACCTCTTTTTGTGCCAGAGTCTAGTGAATTCTGTGGATCCCTTCTTAGAATATTTTTAAATGCATAAAACAAACATTGTAAGAATACAAAGGAAACCAATTAAATGAAAATAGAGTTATCAAAATATTTCTTAAAAACATCTTCATGATCAAATATACAGACCTGATAGCATAATATCTGAATTTTGAAGTAGAACGGAATGTAAAAAATGTTTTAAGATACCTGCAACAGCTGCAGTGTGATATGAAAATTTCTGAGATTTCTGTTGGTGTCAAAGACCCAGACACTGCTGTGGTTTGTTGCCTATAGATAGCCGATTGAGAAAAATGCTAAGTGTCAATTGGAGGTTAGTAAAAATTTAAATGTACTCTTTTCTGTCCAAATCTGTGACCCCCCTGATGCTATTCTCAGACCCCTAGCAAAGACTCCAAGTTAAAAATTGGCTCTGGAGAATCTCATCCACATCATGCCTTCAGCTCCCCGATGTGTAGGTCCAGCCATGATGCTCCTGAGTTCCACACCTGTCTCTTGATCATCTCCAGCCCAATTTTGTCCAGCAGATGCATCACGCAGGATTGGAGGCAGCAGTCATTTGTGGTACATTCAGCTGTTCTGGCCAGCATAGCAGCCCAAGCCTTTGGTCCTTCAGGGGTAGCTCTTGTGCAGGTTATAACATCCTTAGTATCACTAATGTCAATGGCATGAGGCAACAGCACTGGAATTTCCACTAGAAATTTTCTGTGGTGGTGTTGGACCCTCAGCCTGGTATCTATTACTGGCTGGGAAGCATCCAAACTTGACTCTTAACCTTCTCAAAAACTTAGTCACCACTTTATAATCCCTTTCTGCTTAAACTAAAATAGATTATACCATCTGCAACTGAGAACTCCAATTTATACCATTGTCAATGCAGCACTGTCTATATATCAAAATATTAGAAACCACCTAAGTGCCTATCAATAGGGGATCTGGTTAACTGAGTTATTATACAGCAAAATTTCTCGGTCTCGGCACTATTGACATTTTAGGCCAGGTAATTCTTTGCTGTGGGGGACTGTTCTGTGTATTATAGGATATTTAGCAGCATTCCTGGCCTCTACCCATATTGGATGTTTGTAACCACCCCCAGTTGTAATAACCAAAGTTGTCTCCTGGCTGGAGGGGGAGGGGGTACAGAGTCACCCAAGATTGAGAACCACTGTGATACGGCTATACCATGAGATTAAGAAAATTAGATAGATCTAAGTGTACAGACACCATGAGATTTTTTTTTAATAAGGTGGATCTAAATGCACAGATATAAAGACTATCTAATCTCTATTATTAATGGGAGGAAAGAGCAAGGTACTGGACAATATGTGTGTAATATGCTATTATTTAGGTTTTAAAGTGAGGGGGGAGAGTTACTTTATATATATATATATATATGTGTTTTTTTATGCATACAATATCTCTAGAAGAGAAAAAAACTAGTAACAGTGGTTATTTCTGGGGAAGGAGTCTGAGAAACTTGGGATTGAGTGTATGAAGGAAACTCACTTTTCCCTGTATCCTCCTTTATATTTGAATTTTTTACCATGAATGTATATTGACCAAAAAGAAATTGACTCTTACAGAGTGCCATAGCAGTAAGTGGTAAGAGGATGTTGTAGGGTGGGACCAAAGAAGCTTGATTAGTTTTGCAGTGAGCAGTGGAATGGATCAGCCTTCCCTATAATAGATGTGATGACTTTGCAGCTGGGAGTCTACCAGACAAACAAGGCATCTGTCAGCCCAAGAATGGCGTGAACTGAGGAAGGAGGAGGAGCCAGCTTGACCGAGAGCCTGTCCTCCAGACACTGTGGCTGGGTCCCTGCCTACAGGCCTCATGGGGAAGAGCAGGCAACATCCCTCTTCTCAGGAACTTTGACAGGGATGGAGTGGGGCTTTGGGCCAGACCTGGGCACTTGGCCTGCAGTGTGTCTTTGTGTGACTTGGGAAGGCATCCCTTCCTCCAGGCCAATACGGCCCAAGCAGGGCCCAAGGCTTAGCGAATAGAGCAGGAGCTGAATTTCACTCAGCCCCAATTTGCCTCTTGGAGACGAGTTTTCTGCGGGACAAAACCCATAGCAACCTAAGCAGAGGCCCTGAGGTGTAAGACAACTCTGCTACTTCCTATAAGTCAAAATAAGAATAAAAGAAAGCGACCTTGTAGGTCTAAGGTGAATATCAAACGATATTTCCATCTGCAAATCACCTGTAACTGGGCCTGGAACATAACTGCATGAATAAATGTCCTTTTCTCTCTCACCCGTCCTTCAAGATGCACAGCTTCAAGTAAGAAATAATTGCTTTATTATTTCCTTGGGCAGCGCCCAGGACAGGAAGTGCCGCTGGCTGTGGGGGCTGGTAGTTAACTCAGTTTCTGTGTCTTTGTGGGAAGTTGTCATGATAAACAGAACTGGGAAAGTAAATACTGGGCAGCTCACTGGGCTGTGCTAAGAGAAAACCTGCTTGGACCGGCTAAAAAAGGACCACACAGTTCACTGGGTCTGAGCAAAATGGCAGAAAGCCTCCTGGGAAGCAGAGCCAGGAGACAGAAAGGACACAGGGCGAGGAATTTGGTGTTTATGGTGACACCAAAGGGCACAACTGTCCTGTCAAAATGGCACATCCATTTCCAAATGGGTTAGAGGTCCCAGGGGAACAAACTGGCCAGCCCCAAATACTGGTACCCGGTTCATGAAAATGAAACATGAAAGGCTCTGGTGGCATTTCCGCATCATTGCCTGTCAGTGAGGGTCTCTCGCTCTACAGACAAAGGAAAAAGGAGGAGGGCTGAGAAAAGGTAGCAATACAGGGGCTTCCTGAGAAATAAGCAAAAAATCTGAAAAAACTTTATGCTTGAGTTGTTTATGCAAAGACCTGAACATTCCAAATATATTTTGTTCAAATCATTTGCATATTTCGACAGGAAGATACAAGTAAAAGTTCTCCTTGCTTTCTTTGTGGGGCGCCTAAAATGAAAACTACACATATAAAAAATTGCTTCTAATGAATGTCCAAAGGAACTATCTAGAGCCTTAAGATCCACTTACGTAGTTTTAATTTTTCTAGGCCACATTTTAAGAAGTAAAGCGAATCAGTGAGATATTTTACACTATTATTTTTTCAAGCTATGTCTTCAGATCTAGTGGGTCAACAAGATGAGCCTAGCCAAACTGCAATGAATTCTGTTTTCAACCAAAACAGGTTTTGACGGCTTTTTTTCTTTTTAAGAATTTTGCCCTAAGGCTCCTGCCTCTTAGCTGATTAGAAACCAGAGAACTTAGCAGCTCCTCTTTTTTTTTTTTTTTTTTTTTTCTGGCTGCGTTGGGTCTTCGTTGCTGCACGCAGGCTTTCTGTAGTTGCAGCGAGCAGGGGCTACTCTTCTTTGTGGTGCACGGGCTTCTCATTGTGGTGGCTTCTCTTGTTGCGGAGCACGGGCTCTAGGCGTGCAGGCTTCAGTAGTTGTGGTGCGTGGGCTCAGTAGTTGTGGCACACGGGCTTAGTTGCTCTGCAGCATGTGAGATCTTCCCAGACCAGGGCTCAAGTCCGTGTCACCTGCGTTGGCAGACGGATTCTTAACCACTGCACCACCAGGGAAGTCCCGCAACTCCTTTCTTTAGTGAAAGCTTCATATGAAACAACTTAGGAAAGTGTTGCTTAAAAAAAAAAAAAAAAGTGTGAAAAATATGGCATAGTAAAACTGAGAGATTTGCTTCTCATTTCAGGGGTTTTCTTTTTTTATTTATTTATTATTTTAATTTATTTATTTTTGACTGTGTTGGGTCTTCGTTGCTGTGCGTGGGTTTTCTCTAGTTGTGTTGAGTGGGGGCTACTCTTTGTTGCGGTGCGCAGGCTTCTAAATGTGGTGGCTTCTCTTGTCGCGGAGCCCGGGCTCTAGGCACACGGGCTTCAGTAGTTGCAGCACGCAGGCTCAGTAGTTGTGGCTCGCAGGCTCTAGAGCACAGGCTCAGTCTTTGTGGTGCACGGGCTTAGTTGCTCCACGGCATGTGGGATCTTCCCAGACCAGGGCTCGAACCCATGTCCCCTGCATTGGCAGGCGGATTCTTAACCACTGCACCAGAAGGGAAGTCCTCAGGGGTTTTTTTACCTGATGGTTCTTACTGAAATAAGAAGACATTATGGGTAAATTTGGCTTTAGTAATTTTTAGGTGGAGATGTATTTCTTCTCTGCAGTAGACGAAACACATCGTTCCGTCATCCAGAAACCTAACCACCATTGAGTGTAAAATTGGAGATACAGGCATAGTTTATTATTGCCCACAGGGAAAAATAATGTAGCTGTGCTCAACGTAATTGTTATCTGCTACTTTTTCTATGACAACAGGAAAAACCCTCTGAACCAGTACCAAAATTGTGTGGAAATTTGCTGATAATCATATCAAAATGTATCTAATTATAGTGGAGTTATGAGGTGGTAATTCACCAGGGCTTGTCTATTTCAGAACTTCCTTTTACTGCTGCAAGACAGCAAGTAGTATTTGCAATGATGGTTCAAATAAACTCTCTGGGTGAGAGTTTTTCTGTGTCATCTTGAATTCATTTATAGAACTCTTATTCAGCAGTGTTATCTAAAGAACGTAATAAGCATTTGAATATACTCAAGTACCACAGAGTAATTGGAATTTATCAGGAAAACCTCAGGATGATCTAGGATACCCTTGTTCCAGCTTTAGCCTAAGTTTTTAATTACAGTTGTCCCTTGAACAACACAGGTTTGAACTGCAGGTGCACTTACAAGCAGTTTTTTGTTTTTGTCTTTTTTCCAATAAAAACATACTGTAGTTCTACACGATCTGCGGTTGGTTGAATCGTCAGGCTTTGGAACCATGGATATGGAGAGACCTTGTATACAGAGGAACCACGTGTACAGAGAGCCGACCATAAATTACAAGTGGAAGGTCAGCGCCCCTAACCCTGCCGTGATGTTCAAGGGTCAACTGGATTACAAAAAGCAAATAGTTGTGCAGGACCTACTTTAACTAGTAGTTCTCAATAATTCAGACTTCTACTTTAGCCTCTAAAATTTCTAAGGAATAGACCTTTAATTTTTAATCTCTGTTCCCTGGAAACACTATATCTTTCAAAAAGAGGCCGGAGGGGAACCTCCCTGGCGGTCCAGTGGTTAAGACTTCTTGCTTCCACTGCAGGGGGCGTGGGTTTGATCCCTGGTTGGGGAACTAAGATCCCGCAAGCCATGCTGTGTGGCCAAAAAGAAAAAAAAAGCCAGTGTACAAATGAGCACAGACCTAAAGATAAAACATGTTCTGGGCTTCCCTGGTGGCGCAGTGGTTGAGAGTCCGCCTGCCGATGCAAGGGACACGGGTTCATGCCCCGGTCCGGGAGGATCGCACATGCCGCGGAGCAGCTGGACCCGTGAGCCATGGCCGCTGAGCCTGCGCGTCCGGAGCCTGTGCTCCGCAATGGGAGAGGCCACAACAGTGAGAGGCCCGCGTACCGCAAAAAAATAAAAATAAAAAAAACATGTTCTGATGTTGAAAAGTGTGGGAAAACTGGAGAATCATTACATAGAAATGGTAAAATAAAACACAATGAGGGGGCTTCCCTGGTGGCACAGTGGTTAAGAATCCGCCTGCCGATGCAGGAGACACGGGTTCGAGCCCTGGTCCAGGAAGATCCCACATGCCGCGGAACAACTAAGCCTGTGCGCCACAACTACTGAGCCTGCGCTCTGGAGACTTTCAGCCACAGCTACTGAAGCCCACGCACCTGGAGCCCCTGCTCCACACACCACAATGAAGAGTAGCCCCCTCTCACCACAACTAGAGAAAGCCCGCGCGCAGCAATGAAGACCCAACACAGCCAATAATTAATTAATTAATTTAAAAAATTTTTTTAAATACCCACAATGAGGGACTTCCCTCGTGATTCAGTGGTTAAGAATCCGGCAACTAAGACCCCCCTTGCCATGGGACAACTAAACCCGAGTGCCACAACTAGAGAGAAGCCAGCAATGAAGACCCAGTGCAGCCAAAAAAAAACCCAAAAAACAAACAAACAAAAAATGATGTAAGTACCCCCCAGCAACACAGGGAAAGAAATGACAAGGAACTTCCTGTAGCAGGAGAGCCTGTGATTTTATAAATGGGATAATATAAAAATAGATTCCAACAGCAGGAACTCCAGTTGGCATGCTGAGGGACCTTATGGCCGTAAGTGTCTGATGAGCTGGCTAGGAGCACCGTTGGAACCTGCATAAGGAGCCGAAAGGGAACAGCAGAGCAGAACCAGCACACTGCTTTAACAGCCTGCTGGCCATCTCCTCTGAAAATTATATCAGTATTCTTGAAGATAGATGGGCAAGGATACATCCCTATGAATGAAAGCTAAAGCTCTGCATAGCACTATCATTTAAATGTATACTTTGTGTAATAATACATGTCATAAAACAAATATTTGGGGGAAATGTGTATAGGTATGAAAACAAAGAAAGGGAGAAGAAAGGAACCCCCAAAAGCTTTTCTTTATGTAGGTTATATCTATCTATATTTACTATACTGAAAATTAAAACTGATAAATTTTTAAAACACAAGAACACATTTCGTTAGCCATCGGAGTGATAGCATCATCACATGTTACGTAGTCTCTGGAAAACTCCAGAGTGAAAAAGCAAATAACATTTTAGTATTATCATAAAAATAGTTTTGATCTTGCAGACCCTCCGAAAGGGTTTGGGAGCCCACAGAGGTCCCCAGACCTCACTTTGAGAACTGCTGTGCTAAATTACCATGCTGTGGTAATAACCCCAGTATCTCAGGAGCTTAACACACATAGGTTTATGTCTTGCTTCATGTCCACTGAGGGCTGACTGAGGGCTCTGCTCTACATCATTCTCATTCTGGGGCCAGGCTGAAACATTGCTCATTACTGGGGCAAGGGGAAAAAGCCAGTGCTAGAAGGTCCCAGCACTAAAATTCTGGCCTGGTAGTTGCACATGTGTTGGAGGAGGTTATGGAGAGGAAATGACCACCAGCTGACGTCAGAAAGCTGGACCCAGTCTTTTGGAGGCTCCTCACCCACACCCACCCCCGTCCTTGGAATGTACTCTCTGCCCATTGTTCCCACAGTGGGAGCTATTACAAGGAGGCAGCCTTGAGAGAGTATGGTATTGCTGAGACCAACTGGACAGTATATATGACTAAACCCAGTTAAGGCCTCTATATAAACTTGTAAGATACTGGCTGGCAGGTGTGGAGATCTACTCATCTGTGGCTGCCTAAGACAAGCCTCCTATGTAAGTTCCCTTGCTTATTACACCTGCCATCTACCAATCTGGAGTCTGGAGTGGTCTGCTTCTTTCTTTGACCTCTCTTTGCCCTTTGTTTATGGGGCCAGTTGGTGAACCAACACCATGGCATTTCCACTCAGAGCTTATTGGCCAGAACTAGTCACATGACCCTAGGGGGGCAGGAAGTACAATCCTGCCATGGGAAGATGATCCTTTCTCCTTGAAGAGATTTTTCTTTTTCTTTCTTTTTTTTTTTTTTTGGCCACACAGCAGGGCATGCAGGATCTTAGTTCCCTGATCAGAGATCAAACCCATGCCCCCTACAGTGGAAGCACAGAGTCTTAACCACTGGGGCCTCCAGGGAAGTCCCTGGAACTTTTCTTTTAAATAGTGGAAGAAAGTCTTTTACAGAAGCTCCAGCAGAGTTTCCCTGGGTCAGAACTGAACCAATCACTGGTGAAGAGGAGCAGTGTTGCCCCCAAGTGGCTGACACCCATCCTCATGCACCCGCTGGGCAGGAGGTAGGGGTCCTACATCCGTGGACATATTGCTGCCCACCCAATGGCTGAACAAAATTGGGATCCAGGTAGCAAGAAAGAAGGAGAGGAATGGCTGTGACAGTCTTCCCCTCTCATTTTTGTTTTGGTCTGCTCTCCCACTAGCATCACGAATAGTGTATTGAGACAGGCAGGAAATATACTTAGGGTGTATCTCTTAAAAAGGAAGATTTCCATCTACAGTAACACTTGCCTAAGAGAATATTGTATTTCATCTCAACCAGCTGAAACTAATAAACAGGTGTGGCTTCAGACTGACCTTGTATGCCAGACCCTCTGATTGGACCTAACTGAAGACTCTTTCCCTACCAATGAGCAATGGGACTTGTTTTAACCAATTGGGTCTGGTGCCCTCTGTAGAAAACTATGACAAATACCAATCCGTTGGAGAGCAGGGCCAGTCAGGGTCACCAACAGACCACCATCCCTACTAACACCCTGATGGGCCCAGCTTGAATCAATTCTCCTAGACTAAGAACCGGTCAGGGAGGTGAGGTTGTGTCTTTCAAAACGGCTGATAGGATGAGATTGAAAAAAGCAGTCAGGAACCTGTGTCCGCAGGCATTTTGGGCCATACTGAGGAGTCTGGTTTTATTATAAGAGACTTGAGTAGCCACGGAAGACTTTTAAGCAGGGGAAAACATTTTTTTAATTTGAGTTAATATCAGCTAAGGCCCCACTCCTGTGGATCAGGGGAGCAGATAGGAGGAAGTGCTACTGGAAGCTGAACAAACAATATAGAACAGCAGGTATACAACAGGATTTTCTGCAATGATGGAAATGTTCTGTATCTGTCCTGTCCAGTGTGGCAGACGCTAACCCCATGTGGCTATGGAGGCTTTGAAATGTGGTTAGTGCAACTAAAGAACTGAATTTTAAATTCTATTTAATTTTAATGCATTTTAATATTAATAGCCACATGTAGTTAATGACCTTTGTATATCTTTCCTTCTGTTCAAAAGTTCACTTTATGCCACTCACTTCTACGAAAGACCTACATTAGTACCTGTCTTTGTTAACTGAAAGATATACAAAGAGGGTTTCTGCTTTTACAAAAAAGAAGTGAAAATAGTGTTCAGTGTTTGCTGTGAGCAAGCTATGTCCACCCCAAGTAGCGGGAGTGGCACCGCCAAGCTCCTTCCTTGGGAACTACACTCAACATTTCAACATCAAGCTCCCTTAGCTTTGAACTACGTCTGGGAGCATCTGTGCTTTCTCTGGATTTATTTTGTGCAACCGTTAGCAAGATGTATTCTGAAGTAATTGCTTCTTTGCTTTACGCCATTTTGGCTTACGAAAAGTTTCATAAGAATGCTCTGCTTTCAGAGAGCAGGGTGTTGACCTAAAACAAATAGACTGCCAGATATTTCTCCAGCAAAGATGAATTTATTCAGGATCAGTAGAGAATTGTAATTCAGAGTCTGCAACCATGGCAAGCCACATGCAAGTCCCCACATAGCAAAAGAAGGAGAACTCTTTTATAGAGGGGAAAAAGAAGGTGGGAAGGCTATAATAAACAAAGAGTATATGGCTTTTCATTGGCTGAGTCCTTGCCAGGAAAGAAGAGGAATTTTCTTCTTCCTGTTAGACTCTACTATGGTCCCAGGGTATGGTGCTTCCCCTCTGGTCTTCCAACTCTATTTAATTGAGGCTTCTCTTTATTAAGTTTTTTTTTTTTTACAGATCCTCCTTTTGATCCAGTTGTTTCTCTGAATGCATCGCTGATCAAGAGTCAGGTTTTCTAGTTTCAGCAGCTTTTTGTCCCACAACACCAGGAAGGACCTTTCCTGGTTATAGTGTCTCTTTTCAGAGGGAATATACACAGATTGGAAACCTGTTGAGGTCACATCTGGGTAACAAGGAGGGAAAGGAGGGAGAACTCTCAGGCACTTTCAATCTCAAGTCCACCTGTCGTCAAGATCATAGATATTGGAGATCATCTGAAACATTATGTCGTCGTCAACAGTTTGGTGACAAACATACAACAGGCCTGGTCTGGATATCTTGGGAAAGCTGTCTTATCAGATGTTGTCTCTTTCAGTTCTAGGAACTCTTTACTTTCAGGACACCAGAAAATGTGCAGGTCCAGTCAGGGTTCAGTGCTTCCTTTAGGTGTGTCACATGAACCCAAGGGTCTATGCCTTGGAGTTTGACAACCCAAGGGCTGGTTAGCAGAACCTGATAGGGGCCTCTCCAGTGAGGTTGAAGAGAGTTCTTCTGAAGGTGTCTTTTCCAAAAGACTAAATCTCCAGGTTGCAAGATGTCATGTTTAAGGTCTTCATCTCCCAAGGGCACAATGTGAAAAGATTGCTCTACCAAAGCATGATTATTATTATTTCTTTAAATGCTTTTCTCTTTTTTTTTCTTTCTCTTTATTTCTTTCTTTTTTGGCTGCATTGGGTCTTCGTTGTTGCATGGGCTTTCTCTAGTTGCTGAGAGCAAGGGCTACTCTTCGTTATGGTGCGCGGGCTTCTCATTGTGGTGTCTTCTCTTGTTGTGGAGCACGGGCTCTAGGCGCGCGGGCTTCAGTGGTTATGGCACTCGGGTTCAGTAGTTGTGACTCACGGGCTCTAGAGCACAGGCTCAGCAGTTGTGGCACACGGGTTTAGTTGCTCCGCAGCATGTGGGATCTTCCTGGACCAAGGCTCGAACCTGTGTCCCCTGCATTGGCAGGCAGATTCTTAACCAGTGTGCCACCAGGGAAGTCCAGAATGACTATTTTTAATACAAGCAATTATGCCTTTGAAATATTGGAGTATCTCTGCTTTTATCAGTTGTGGGTCAAAAGAATCAAGAGACAAGTGCATTGGATGACCTGTTACTATCTCAAAGGATAAGTTTCATGGGTTCCAAAAATGGGTGGATCTGAGATTTAGAAAGACCAACAGCAGTGCTTTATGACCAAGGTATTTGGAGGGTCTCTATAAACTTTGCCAATTGAGTCTTAATAATGCCATTAATGTGTTCAAGTAAACAAGAGTATCGAGGGAATTCCCTGTCAGTCAGTCCAGTGGTTAGGACTCCATGCTTTCACTGCCAAAGGCCACCCGTGGGTTCAATCCCTGGTCGAGGGTGGCATGTACAGTGAAAGTTTTGTAAAACGGGCCAAACAGCACAGACTTGTTGAAGTATGTGGCAAGTAAAATGGGTTCCTTTATCACTATGAAACACAAAAGGAGTTCCCCAAGTAGGGGTAGTTTTTTCTAAAAGGATTTTAGCCACAGAAGAGGCAGTAACCTATCAACAAGGGAAGGCTTTAGTCCAGTGTGAAAACATGTAGACCATAACTAAAACATTTATACCCATAAGATGGAGGAAGTTGTATGAAATCCATTTACCAGATTTCAAATGGTCCATTAGGTAGTTTAAAATGTCCAGGAGCAGTACGAACAGGCTTCCCTGGGTTATACTTCAGACAAGTGGGACAAGTGAGGTAGGCACTTTTTGTGGTGTTGTTCATGTTTCCTCACCAATATTGATTCATGAATGCTATTATTTTATTAGTGGATCAATGGTTTAATGCATGTACAGTGGTGAAAAGTGGGAATTTTAGAGTCTCCAGTAGGACTGGGTTGTTATTTGACCCAAATCGGAGCCTTCTCTTTTTATCAAACCAAGAGTTGTTGAATTTCCAAACTTGTTTTTCCTTTTCTGAGGCCAATTGTTGGGGTTCTCTAGCCAGTTTTTCTAATTTATCCTTTGGGGGAAATATTCCTTTGGACCATGACAGAGGTTTGGCTGCTCTTGGTCCCATTAAGGACAGCATTCTTGTGGAAATATCAGCAAAGAGATTTTCCTTAGCTTCTAAAGAGTCATGTTTAGAATGCCCCAGAACCTTAATAATAGTTAAAGTGGCAGGTAAAAGTATTGCATCCACCAATTCCTGAATATAAGGGCCATTTTTAATTTTATTTCCACTGGAAGTGAGGGGAAGCCATGTTGCTTCCACAACATTCCAAAATCATGAACTACTCCCAAAGCATATCTACTATCAATATAAATACTGGCAATTGGGGGGAATTCCTTGGCGGTCCAGTGGTTAGGACTCTGCGCTTCCACCACAGGGGGCACGGGTTCCATCCCTGGTCAGGGAACTAAGATCCCACATGCCACACAGCACAGCCAATAAATAAATTAATTAAATAAAAATAAATAAATAAACATTGGCAATTTTGTCCTTGGCCAACAAACAAGAACGATATAATTCAGCCTGTTGGGTTGAAGTAGCCGTCGGTAAAGATGCTGCCTCAAGACAACATCAAAAGGAGTAGCACAGCATACCAAGCATGATATTAGCCATTGTTACCTTTTAAATAAGAAACATCATTCAACCATGAGAAGTCAGCGTTATCCAAAGGAATTTCCTGCAGACCATCACAGGGAGTCAGGAGGTGGTCCATCGGTGTTAAGCAGTCATGAGGAATTTCATCAGTGACAGAGTGGAGAAGAGTAGCAGGGTTAAAATCATTACAACAAAAAAGGGTTATGTGAGGAGCAGTTAACACAAGGACTTCATAGGAGGTGAGGTGGCTGACTGAGAACTACTGAGTGTGGTGAAAATTCAGGAAAACTTCTATTGCATGAGGTACAAAAATGGATAAAGGGGATCTCACAAGGATTTTCTCAGTGGTCATAACCAAAAGGGCAGTGGCTATAATGGCTCTAAGGTAAGGGACCTATCCATGTGCCACTGGGTCCAGTTACTGGCTATAACACCCTATGGGTCGATGGAGGTCCTTGTATTTTCGGGTGAGTAGCCCAAGTGCTCTCTTTTCCCTTCCTTTTCATATACGAAAAGGAAAAGGTGAATCTGAGCATTGGGATTCCCAAGGTCAGGTATGTTCATCAAACTCTCCTTTTAAGGCCTTGAAGTCTATGTTGTCTGGCTCAAAATTGGGTCAGGGTTTTTATTGTTGACTAAAACATACAGAGGTTTGGCCATAAGAGAAAAATTTGGAATCCAGTTTCAGCAATTACCAACTAGCCCAAGAAAACCTCCCAGTTAACTCTTAGTTTTGGGTTTGGGGAAACTTAGGACACAATGAGTCCTATCTGGATCCAAGTGTAGCCTTTGTTCTCTTATCAAATGCGCTAATATTGAACCTGGGTTTGGGCAAACCATAATTTTTCTTTGGTGAATTTATGTCCCTTTAAGGCTAAAAGCTTTAGCGAGTGGAAGTTGTCTTCCTGTGAGGAGGCTTGAAAAGAAGAGCAAAGAAGCAAATCATCCACATATTACAACAAAATAAAACCTCTAGGGAACTTTATATCATATAGATCAGCCTTTAGGATTTGCAAGAAGTAGGGACTCTCAGTAAAACCTTGAAGCCTTACTGTCCAGGTGAGTTGTTTTTCTTCCCAAGTGAAGGCTAAAAGGTATTGGCTAGCTTCATCAACTGGAATACTAAAGAATGCCTACATTTCTTTACTGTAAATCAATTACAGTAAAGAATTAGCTTCCCAGGAATGGGTGTTAGTCACATATGAGGGTTAGGAATGACAGGATGTCCAGGGATGTTTATTGTCAATGTTGTTTATTGGAGGTCCTGGACCAACCTCCACCCTTGGCCCTCAGGTTTTCTCACTGGTAAAACTGGGAGTGTTACAGGGGCTAATACAAGGGATAATGAGGTCTTGAACCTTGTAATCTTCTGTTATAGAATTTATGCCTTGAAGGGCTTCTTGACTTACAGGGTATTGACTAATTCTGAGAAGAGGTTTTGAGGAATCTATTAGAATTTTTTAAATTTATTTTATTATTATTTATTTTTGGCTATGTTGGATCTTCGTTGGTGCTCGCAGGCTTTCTCTAGTTTCGGTGAGCAGGGGCTACTCTTCGTTGTGGTGAGCGGGCTTCTCATTGCGGTGTCTTCTCTTGTTGTGGAGCACAGGTTCTAGGCGTGCGGGCTTCAGTGGTTATGGCACTTGGGCTCAGTAGTTGTGGTGCATGGGCTTAGTTGCTCCGCGGCATGTGGGATCTTCCCAGACCAGGGCTCAAACCCGTGTCCCCTGCATTAGCAGGCGGATTCTTAACCACTGCACCACCAGGGAAGCCCTCTATTTGAATTTTGATGGGAGGTGTGCTTTGACTTTTGCCAGCATCATTTGGAGATTTTTTCCCATAAGAAAGGTGGTAGCTGATTCAATAGGGACAAATGATTAGTGTTTCCAGAATCAGCTCTAGTCCTGTCAGAGATGGAAGGCATAAAGAATGTCAAAGGGTCATTTGGTTCACCTGGTTGGTTACTTTGATTGAAATTATTTCCTCCTTTTGAGAGAAAGAAATTCTTGAATGATGCTTCTCTAAGAAGTCTCAGCCTAATAAATGGGTAACAGCAGAGGAACTAAGTATAAAAGGGTGTGTATCTCTCAAAGGGCCTAAACAAAATAAATAGATTCAGAGACAGAAACGCCCCTCTTTTTTTTTTTTTTAGCTGTGTGACATGTGGGATCTTAGTTCCCCTACCAGGGATTGAACCTACACCCCTGCAGTGGAAGCATGGAGTCTTAATCACTGGACCACCAGGGAAGTCCCTGAGGCAGGAACCTCTTGAGGTTCATTAGAGGTCCTCACTATTTGAACTGTGTTAGCACTCTGAGGCAGGGGCTGTTTTATAATTGTGGGGTCAAGAGTAGCTCTGGTGTCAGCTAGGACTGGAAGAAATTCATCCCCAATCTGGAGAAATGTTTCTCCAAACTGATTAAAAGGGAAGTTTGGGAAAAGCCCCTGTAGATCCTTGGAGCCTCATCATTTTGAGAATTAAGAGGACGTTGGAAAGACTGCTTAAAGGGCTGAAGACATCTAAAGCACTTAAATTTGTAACAATCTTTTTTTCCAATGTCCTGTATCTTTGCAATAATAGCAAAAACTAGGAGGGTTTGGGCTTCATTTAGGAGATTTCATTTGCTGGAGTTGAAAATTAAGAATTTTGGCGGTCTTCCTTAAATCTGAAGTGGACGTAGTTTCCCATTCCATTCTGGTCCTTTTAACTAAAAGGGAAAGTTCCCAGCTCAGCTCATTAACAAATATAGAGCTAAAATCTACCTGGGTGGAATCAACATCTAAAGGAAGGGCCATCTTTTTTTCAAATAATTTGAAACCCATTGAAGTAGCCATGAACAGGTTCATCAGATTTTTGTGTGCAAGGTTGAATTTTATTCCAATCAACAGACTTTCAAATTTCCCTGTTGAGTCACCTAGCGACTGTATGAGCCTGATCATACAATAAATTAGCAGGCTGGTCTCCCAGTTGTAATTCTAGAGATCTGTCAGGATTTTTCTAATTATTTTCAATTTTCATCCAATGCTGGGCCTGGCCTTCACTGACAGGTATAGAAAATGGCTGATAAAGGGAATCTCCTGGCTGTCCAATTGTTAGGACTCAGCACTTTCACTGCCAGGGCCCAGGTTCGATCCCTGGTTGGGGAACTAAGATCCCACAAGCTGTGTGGCACAGCCAAAAAAAAAAAATGCTATAAGTCAGAGAAAGCAGGTTAATAAATCTGAGTGACTTTGTTAAATTTCTCAGCAAATCTGTGAGAAACTTCAGTTACTTTGGGAAAATCTTTGACTATGGCTTGCAGTTCAGCTTTAGTCCAGAGAGTATAAGTTATTAAAGGTTTAGCCTCTGGATCCTCAGAAGGCTTAACTTTAAAGGGACAGATTCTGACAAGTTCAGAGGAAAAGGGAGCAAGGAGATTTTCATAGAAAAGAAGTTCAGAAGAAAAGGGAGCAAGGAGATTTTCATAGAAAAGGAGAGAATAGGTACTGGGGAACTGAGGGTATAGAGGAGGCCTAGGTGGTGTAGGAGGGAAAGAGGAAGATGGCCCCATAGACAGAGACAAGATGACACCAGAGGTGGCGCCTGAGACAAAGAAGCCAAGGAAGAAGAGCCTGAGGCTTCTGGAAACATGTTTTCATGTTGAGCCTGTGATCCGCAACGGGAGAGGCCACAACAGTGAGAGGCCCACGTACCGTAAAAAAAAAAAAAAAAAGCATTCCACTCAGTTCTGAAAACGTTTGAGCTATTGTAGTCCAATTTGGCTTTAAGGAAATTAAGTTTGGGGATTTCCAAAGTTCCCCATCACGGCCATTGATATTCTAAATTGCCTTTCTTCAAGTTGGTCAGTTTAGTTAGAAATGATTATGAGGAAGAACTGCAGTTTTGAAACATAAAATCGGCTAGAGTCCCTAGATGTGGGGCACTCTCAAAATATTTAGATAACCTGGATCCCATTTCTCAGAAGTTTTTCTCTAGAGTAAAAGAAAAATTTTCAAACAGCTTCAACAGCTTCCAGCTTCAAACAGTTCAATTCAGACAGCTTGCAAGCTAATATCAGCTAATTCTAAGGAAACAGCTTGGACCCAGAGGAGCCAGGCCAAAGACTTTTTCAGCCAGTTTCCAGAGAATAGCTTATTCCAAAGGAATAGACCAAAGGTGGCAAAACTGGCACAGTTTAAGTGAAGCAGCCCCTCTTCCCAAAGGAATGGGCCAAAGGCATTTTCAGCCAGCTTTGGTTGAAACAGTCTGATCTCAAAATCAGACTGAAGTATCAAATGAGTACTCACATACAGAGCAAGGCCTTAACTCAAAAGACAAAACCTAAAAATAAACCCTAAATAAATCCTGGAAAGCTTCAAATGCAAAGAGGGTGTGAGCTCCAATCCAGGAGAAAGATGCACCTTCAAACTCCAGGGTTGGTAAGAAAGCACTGAGTGAAAATGGGCTCAATTGTGAGTACCACACCTGTCTGCTCACCAGCCCCAGAGCCTTCAGGGATCTTCTCTGGTCTCTGTATGGGCCACCAAAATGTTGACCTAAAATAAAAAGACTTCCAGTTATTTTTCCAGCAAAGATGGGTTTATTCGGAATCAGCAGGGAATTCAAGCCACATGCAAGTCCCTGTACAGCAGGGGAAGCAGAATTCTTTTATAGAGGGGAAAAGGAAGTTGGGAGGGCTATAGTAAACAGAGTCCATGGTTTTTCATTAGCTAAGTCTTTGCCAGAAAAGGAGTCTTTTTTCTTGCTGTTGGGCTCTGTTTCCTGTTGTAGACCCTTCTGGTCTCCCAACTCTATTTAATTGAGTTTTCTGTTTATTAATTTTTTATAAGGGGAAACCTGAAATAATGTGCCTGTTTTTTTGCTTGTTTGTTTGTTTGTTTGTTTTTAGTGGTACGCGGGCCTCTCACTGTTACGGCCTCTCCCGTTGCGGAGCACAGGCTCCAGATGCGCAGGCTCAGCGGCCATGGCTCACAGGCCCAGCCGCTCCGTGGCATGTGGGATCTTCCTGGACTGGGGCACGAACCCGTGTCCCCTGCACCGGCAGGCGGACTCTCAACCACTGCGCCACCAGGGAAGCCCCTGTTTTTTATTAATATAATCTGAGTGGGTTTCTGTAATCTACAGCTTCCCTCCTCATGCACGCTCTCATTTTAGATGCTTAGAATTCAGAAAACCCAAACAGCCTACAGGAGAAATATCTGCTATGGTATGAGTACCCAAGGCCCACCATGCTTCATCCCCCATCTTTACAGAGGGGTCTAGAAGGCTTCCTGAGCTCAGGCCTCCAAGTCAGGGCCTTGTTGCCACAGTTGCTTCTCAAAAATCTTGCCCTCACCCCAACCCCAATCATCTCCTGGCTCCCTCTCTTACCCCCAGGGGTTAAACCAGGCTCAGCCACACCTGTCCACAGCTGCTCTCCTTCTGAGAGCAGATGGTCTCTCTCCCAGACCCCAACACAGATCATTTCCTCTTTCTCTCAAGAACCACCGTCCACATGGCATAGACTGCACCTCACTAAAATGAGTCCTCTTGAAGTAGGGCTGCTCATTTGAGACCAAAGTGCTGAGTCCTGGGGCGATTTCTGTCTCCAGTATGCCTCAGCTGCTTGGGGGATGTATTGGAGGAAAGGAAGGGAGGCCCAGGTGGTGACCTTGTGCTAGCACGGTCCCTGGAGACCAGGTGATAGAGGCAGGGGATGGGAGTGTCTGGTGGAGCGCTATGGAAAGAGGAGCAGTTACTCTTTCCTGCCACAAGTGGGAGCTTCAGACGACATCTTGACCTTACCAGTCAACTTGGCTTCTGGTACAGAGTGGAGTCAAATATGTCAAATTTTATCAATGGTCTCTCAAACATCCCCACTCAGAGGGACACTGCACCGAGTTACATGGCGTGCGCATTTTAGACCCCACCTCAAGTTATTTTGGAGCACACTCCAGAAAGTCTTCTTCCAAGCGAGAGACAACAACACAGTAACTTAGCAAGGCAATGTTATAGCCAAGGGAATAGGGTTGCCAAGTTTAGCAAATAAAAATGCAGGATGCCAAATTAACTCTGAATTTCAGATAAACACGAATAATTATTTCCCAAATATTGCGTGGGACATAGTTATACAAAAAACTTGTTCATTGATTATCTGAAATTCAGATTTAACTGAACATCGTCTATTTTACCTGACAACCTTACCAGGGGTTACATCCAATTTTAACAGTTTTCCAAACTAAAATGTTTGCATCCTTGCTCTGTGATGACACCCTTCTGGTGTGCGTTAGAGCAGACACCCCAGATCCTTTTCCAATTTCTTCACATCTTTTCACAAGAAGATGCAGCACTGTCCAGCTTAGTCACAAGGAGTATATGTGGCCCTGACCTTAACCTGTGGAAACAATCTCCTGCCCCCTCTGCTCAGCACCTTTCAAAAGTTTGGCTGGGAGAAACAATATTTTTTAACGATTATCTCAAGAATGTCTTTTTTTCTAGGTCAGTGATAATCAACCTTTTTAGTGAGAAGCCCAATTCAGAAAAAAAAGTAACTTGTTACCAATTTTTTTTAAAAGAAATTATCTTTTTTATCAGGAATGTAGTATCAACAACTTTGCTTAAGTGTGCTTTTATTGTTTCTCCAATCACTAAAGGGCTTCATTCTTTTGGCTGAACTTTCAGAAACTACATAACATGCCTGGTCTGGTGTATCTGATGGAATGCTCCACCTTTTACCAAAGCTTGTGGTCTAGGAAAGAATTTTTGGAGCTGGCTCAGTTGTTTTTCCTTAATTGACCCTGGAGTCCACTTAATTGCAAAATGTGCTTTGTCTCTTTTTATTCAGGCGTAACGACCACACAGTAAAAGTTCACAAAGTGTGCTAATCTTAAATCTCAATGAAGTTCTGAATTTGTATACACCTGAGTAGCCACCACCTAGATCAAGATATAGAACTTTCCTGCACTCCAACAAGTATTTTTGTGCTGTTCCCAGTCACTGCTTCCACCAGAGGTCACCACTATTCTGACTTCTATATTCGTTGATTCGTTTTGTTCTTGAATTGTATATAATTGGAATCATACATTTATGATACTTATATTTGTTGAACAATTTCTGTGAGATCCATCCGTGTGGGTGTACATGTCAGTAATTCATCCTTTTTTATTGCTGCATAGTATTCCATTGTATGAATATATTACAATTGATTTATCAATTTTCCTGTTACTAGGCATTAATGTTGTTTCTGGGTTTTGGCTCTTATGAATAAAGCTTCAACAGACACTTTGTTATACTCATGTCTTTTGGTGCACTCATTTCTCTTGTGTCTAGTCATAGGAGTATTGTTATTGGGTCATGGTATAGGTGTATGTTCAGCTTTAGTGAATACTACCAAACAATCTTCTACCCACCCTCCCCACCCCTCAGCAGTGTATGAGAATTTCACTCACTCTACCTCTTCACCAATATTTGACGTCGACAGCTTTTAAAATTTTAGCCATTCTGGTGGATGTTTGGTGGAATCTCTTGATGGTTTACATTTTCATTTCTCTCAAGTCATCTTGCACAGCTTTTCATATGCATATTGGCTGTTGGGTAGCCTCTTTTTTTGAAGTACCTGAGAGTCTGTGGTAGGTCAGCTCCAAAGATGACCCCCTCAAAAAAAAAAAAAAAAAAAAAGATGACCCCCTCAAGGAAGCATGCCTTCTAGTATTCATACCCTTTGTAATCCCCTTCTCACTGAAATCTGCACTAGGTTGTGACTCTTTTTAACCAATAGAATGCTGCAGCAGTGGGCCTGTGCCAGTCCAGGCCTAAGCCCCAGGAAGGCATGGCAGCGTCTGCTCTAGAGTTCTTGGGAACTTCTGCTCCACCAGTAAGAAGTCCAGCTGCCTTGCTGGAGAGACCATGTAGAGTGACTACATGGAGAGGAGAGACCTTGACATTACGGGGAGAAGGAGAGAGGCCCAGCCATCCCAGGTGAACATCCAGAAATTTCCAGCCCCAGCTGCATCCGACTGCAACCCCATGACAGACCCCAAGCTGGATCAGCAGCAGAACAACCCAGTGGAGCCCAGACACCCCACACAACAAAGAGAGATAATAAAAGGGGTTCTGTTTTATTAATTTATTTATTCAAGGTTCATTTATTTATTTATTATTTATTTATTGAAGTATAGTTAATTTACAATGTTGTGTTAGTTTCAGGTGTATGACAAAGTGATTCCGTTTTGCGGTACGCGGGCCTCTCACTGTTGTGGCCTCATCCGCTGCGGAGCACAGGCTCCCGACGCGCAGGCCCAGCGGCCATGGCTCACGGGCCCAGCCACTCCGCGGCATGTGGGATCCTCCCGGACCGGGGCACGAACCCGTGTCCCCTGCATCGGCAGGCAGACTCCCAACCACTGCGCCAGTGATTCCGTTTTTCAAATTCTTTTCCCTTATAGGTTACTATACAATATTGAGTATAGTTTCCTGTGCTACACAGTGGGCCCTTGCTGTTTATCTATTTTATATATAGTAGTGTGTATATGTTATATCCCAAACTGCTAATTTATCCCTCCCGCCCGCCGCCGCCCTTTCCCCTTTGGTAACCATAAGTTTGTTATCTGTGTCTGTGAGTCTGCTTCTGTTTTGTATACAAGTTCATTCATATCATTGTTTTTATAAATGTATTTATTTTATTTTTGGCTACGTTGGGTCTTCATTGCTGCGCACGGGCTTTCTCTGGTTGCGGTGAGCAGGGGCTACTCTTCGTTGTGGTGAGCGGGCTTCTCATTGCGGTGTCTTCTCTTGTTGCAGAGCACGGGCTCTAGGCGCACAGGCTTCAGTAGTTGTGGCTTGTGGGTTCTAGAGCGCAGGCTCAGTAGTTGTGGCACACGGGCTTAGTTGCTCCACAGCATGTGGGATCTTCCCGGACCAGGGCTCGAACCCATGTCTCCTGCATTGGCAGGCGGATTCTTAACCACTGTGCCATGAGGGAAGTCCCTGTTGGTTTGTTTTTGAAGTATAATTGACCTACAACACTATGTTAGTTCCTGGTACACAACACAGTGATTTGGTATTTCTGTACATTTCAAAATGATCACCACTATAAGTCTAGTTCCAATATGTCACCATACAAAGATATTACATAGTTATTAACTATATTCCCCACACCACACATTTCATCCCTGTGACTCATTTATTTTTCAGCTGGAAGTTTGTACCTCTAATCTCCCTCACCTATTTCTTTCCTCCTCCCACCTCTCTTCCCTCTGGCAATCACTTGTTTGTTCTCTGTCTCTATGACTCTTTCTGTTTAGTTATGTTTGCTCATTTATTTTGTTTTTTAGAGTCCATATGTAAGTGAAGTCATATGGTATTTGTCTTTCTCTGTCTGACTTATTTCACTAAGAGTAATGTCCTCTTAGGTCCATCCTAAGACGTTGTCGCAAATGGCAAGATTTCATTCTCTTTTATAGCTGAATAATATTCCATTGTATATATGCACATCTTCTTTATCCATTCATCTATTGATGGGCACTTGTGTTGCTTGCATATCTTGGCTATTGTAAATAATGCTGCAACGAGCATAAGGTGTATATATCTTCTCTAATTAGATAAATACCCAGGAGTAGAATTGCTGGATCATATGGTAGCTTTATTTTTAATTTTTTGAGGAACCTCCATACTGTTCTCCATAGCGGCTGCACCAATTTACATTCCCACCAACAGTCCTCAAGGTGTCCCTTTTCTCCACATCCTCACAAATCACATGAATCCTTAAACTCACAGAACTTTTTCTGGTTTTGGCCAAAGAGGAAGATGTGAAGACAGAAAAAGGTCAGAGAGATGCAACATTGCTGGTGCTGAAGATGGAGGAAAGGAGCCATGAGCCATGAGAGCAGCCTCCGAAAGCTGGAAAAGACAAGCAAATAGATTCTCCCTTAGAGCCTCGAGGAAGGAACTCAGCCCTGCTGACACCGTGATTTTAGCCCAGGGAGACCCATGTCAGAATTCTAACCCTCAAAATTGTAAGGTAATAAGTGTGTTGTTTTAAGTGACTAAATGTATGGTATTTTGCTATGTCGGTGATAGAAAACTAATACACTAGTTGATCTATAATTTCCCCTTCCACCAAACAGATCAACAGTGAACTGTGTGTCCATGCACTGCCTCTCTTACCCAAAGGCATCCCCATATAATTATTTTATTGACGATGTTTGATTATGGTGTTATGGACTGACATTCAGCAGCTCTATAAAAGTCAACCTTATGGGGCTTCCCTGGTGGCGCAGTGGTTGAGAGTCCGCCTGCCGATCCAGGGGACGCAGGTTCGTGCCCCGGTCCACGAAGATCCCACGTGCCGCGGAGCGGCTGGGCCTGTGAGCCATGGCCGCTGAGCCTGTGCGTCCGGAGCCTGTGCTCCCCAACGGGAGAGGCCACAACAGTGAGAGGCCCGCGTATCACAAAAAAAAAAAAAAAAAAAGTCAACCTTATGAAACTCCTAGCTGTTTTGTTTTTTTGTTTTGTTTGTTTGTTTTGCTGCCCCACGGCATGTGGGATCTTAGTTCCCCAGCCAGGGAACGAACCCACGCTCCCTGCATTGGAAGCGTGGAGTCTTAACCACTGGACCACCAGGGGAGTCCCTCTTTGCTGTTTTTGCCACAATGATACTGTTGAGGAAGATTTCATTACACCGAAGTGTCCTCTCCATGAGTACCTTCAGGAGAAATTTATTTTCTGTCCTAGTACCTGGAACAGAGACTCCTGCTTGGGTTTCCCTCTGTGTTGGCTATTAGAAAACTTAGAGCAGTGATTCTTAAGCAAGAGCATATCGGGGTGGAGCAACTGTCAGAATCACCAGGGCAGCTTTTGAAAACTGCACTTGCACTCCCTCAGAAATTCCAATCTGTCTCCCTAGAAGGAAGTGTTCCCTCTTGCTCCCACAAGATGCATTGCTTTGGGGAGCCCCTGTCCTATTTAGAAAGGTCTTTTGGGTTGGGGAAAGGGTAAGAATTACTGTCTTGAGCAGCAGTTCTCAAATATGGTCTGGGAACCCCTGGAGGAGCCCCAAGACCCTTTCAAGAGGTGCTCAAGGGCAAAACTATTTTCATGACGTCAAGTGTACAATGTAGGTTTCCAAAGGATTCTTTTTTAATGGCGGTTCTTTTTTTTTCTTTTTCTTTTTTTAAATTTATTTTTGGCTGCGTTGGGTCTTCGTTGCTGCACACGGGCTTTCTTTAGTTGCAGCGAGCGGGGGCTACTCTTCATTGTGGTGTGCGGGCTTATTGCGGTGGCTTCTCTTGTTGCAGAGCACGGGCTCTAGGCACGTGGGCTCAGTAGTTGTGGCTCACGGGCTCTAGAGCACAGGCTCAGTAGTTGTGGCACATGGGCTTAGTTGCTCCGCGGCATGTGGAATCTTCCCGGACCAGGGCTCGAACTCGTGTCCTCTGCCTCGGCAGGTGGATTCTTAACCACTGCGCTACCAGGGAAGCCCTCCAAAGGATTCTTGACACATGATGTCCCAATAGACTGGATGCAAAAGCAGATATGAGAATCCAGCTGTATTCTATTAATCGAGACACTAAAAAAGGTTTGCAAAAGTGTAAAACAATGCCACTCTTCTCACCTTTTCTTTGGTTTTGGAAATGTAGCTATTTTTCATAAAAATATGTTATTTACATTAACATAATGAATTTCTTTTTAATGAATTGATATGTATTTCAAGTATTTTTCAGTTTTAATTTCAAATGCAGTAAATATTGATAGATATAAGGCACATAAGCGAAACCTCTTCAGATTCCTCAATAATTTTTAAGATTTCTAAGGAGGTCCTGAGACCAAAACACTTAACTGCTGAATTGGAGGAAGCAGTTTGTAGGTGAGGGTCTTCGTGGCGTGCGTGCTTTGCATTAGCCACTCTCCACACCCTCTTCTTCCTACCTTCTTTTTGCCCATACCTCATTCTTCTGAGTGTTTGTTGAATAAATGACTGGTTCTTTATCTTTGGAGGGACAAATGCCTACAAATAAGTGCCGGGGGGAGACTTAGAAACCCAAGGATTGTGTTAACAAGTCTGAAGTTGTTATCCTAAAACAATACAACAACCAGTTATTTTACCAGGAAAATGGGTTTATTCGGGAGCAACAAAGATTTGCCATTCGGGACATGCAACTATGGCAAACCACATGCAAGCCAGGTAACGCAAAGGAGAGTTAACTCTTATAGAGGAGAGGGGGAAGTTGAGAGGGGCTATTATAAACAAAAAGTCCTTTCGAAGAAACTGGGAGTTCAAAGTATAGTGGCTTTTCACTGTCTGAGACAGTCTCTCATTGGCTGAGCTGCTGCCAGGCAGGGAGAAAATCTTTCTTCCTCCCGCTGGGGGTAGAAAAGTAGTGTCACTTCCTGCTGGAGATGCAAAGCGATGTCTCTTCCAGTTGGGAACTCGATTGACATCAAGTAGTATGTGCGTGAGAGCTCCCCCTTTTGGCCGCCCAACTCCATTTCAGTGAGGTTTCCCTTTAGTAATATTCACACCACCACGTTGACCTTCATTTCCTGCCACGGACTAGCTAAAGTTAACAAGATTATCAATCAATAGTTGGGTCTCTGTATTTGCATTTCCTCTCTCCCTGATCACTTCTCATTTTCCTTTACTCTTGCTGCCCTGGGATTGTACTTCCCAAAAAGGAAACAGCATGTAGGTTTTGCCTAGGCCTCTGTTTTCTAGGGAAACTGGACTAATAGAGTATTGTTATTATTAGCTTATGTTATTGATAAGAAAATAGATATATTTGTGTGGATACTTTTTGTTTGACCCTCCATTTCCATTTCCCACACTTCTCCATCCTGATCTGTTCCCCCAGAGGGTGACCTTTATGGACCACATCATGGGCTCCCTTGCACTCTGACTTCTGGTAGGTTTCAGATGATGGGAGGAGCTGGCAGGTGATCAGAGAGTAGAAGAGTGAGATAGGGACTTTTCTTTCCCAGCTCCCTCCCTGCTGAGCCACAGGTTGATAAAGGTTGCCTTCCTCCATTGAAGGCGCTCCTGTTGGCTGGCCCTCTCCTACAGCCCAGCTCTCTCTTTCCCGTTCCAGTATGTGCTCCCTCTCTTTGTCTCTTCAGGCAGGGCTCTCTGTTACTGCTAGCCCCCGGGTGCTTCACCATCCCTGTCGGTTTCCCTGTTCCCTGCCTACACCTCTGTCAATAGTTCCTTCATTAAACTCTCCTCAATTCCTCTTCGAGGCACCATATTTCTTAAGTAGAGTCCTACTGAATATACTGATGGGTTGAGTGACTTTCCTAAGGTCACGCAGAGTAAGTGGCAAAACACCTGAGAGTACTTACGCTAACACAAAGAAGGGTGGAGTCTTTCTCGGCCTTACCAACCTGCCCAGCCCCCTCCCAGAATCCTATGTCCTGCCCAACCTGCCGGAATCTGTGATCCTTTTGTTGGGATGGGATCGAATTCCCTAGGGCTCCCGTCCCAGACCTGGCCAGCGACTCCAGTAACCAGAGCTGTGTGAGAAGAAAAGGCCAAGCCATTGGGGTAGCCACACCCCAAAGAGAGATGAAGTCTCAGGTGAGTCACGCCACTGAGGGGCCACTTTCTCTGTCCCAAGGGCCACTGCTGACCTGCAGCCCTGCCTCACCAAGGACCCAGAACTTTGGCCTCCCAGCCCCTGGCTGTCCTCTCCTTCCGCCTTTGCGGGTTCTCCCACCCAGTAAGTGTCCTGGAGCGAGGACACCTGCCCCCAACACCCACACCGGGCCTCTAGAGACCTGAGACGCGCACAGGGCTCTGGGTGGGGACTTCAGGCTCCCTACTTCCTCCTTCTAGCCCCAGATCCACTCAGATTCCCAGAGATGGGCTCCAGCCAGGGAGGGTGGGGCTGTCCCTGGGACCATCAGGAGTCACGGGCTGCCTAGGCAGACAGAGCTGTGGCAGGGAGCAGATCTTCACCCATCTCTGTGCCTCCAGCTGACTCAAATGTACCATGTCCCAGCACCTGCTTCTCCCACTTGCCATCCTTGGTAACCTCAGGGGACAGGGCATGGTTGTAAGGGGCCTGGCTTCTAACATCTGGGGAGCTGGAAAGCAGGACTCCAGGGGTCTGCCTCGGGAGTGGGGTGTCAGAGGAGGCAGGGGAGGAGGACATCAGCGAAGGTGGGAGTGAGGTGTCGGGAGGGGAAGGAATAGCATACGAGAGGAGGAGGAAAGGAGGCCTGGGTGCCATGGGGGGATGGAGTACCTGTAAAGTTTGCGGGGAGGGGGTCAGGGAGGGCGTGTTGTGAGAATAGGTCTCCAGCCTCTTCCTGCCTCCATCTTTCCAGCCATAAGCCCCATCCCAGGAGCCTTCCAGGACTCAGGTAAGGCAGCTGGACTAGGTGAATATCACCCACAGAGGCAGAAAAGATGGGAGAGGTAGCATGGGTGCTGGCAGGGCGGCTGAGAGGGCAGGGAATTGGGGAAGAGGAAAGTAGGAAGATGGCAGCTGGCCGCTGTCAAGGGCTGGATGTCACCAATATCTTCCTCTTTTTACCCTGTGACTCCCAGCTCTCAGTCCTACCCAAGAAGAACCTGAAGATCTGGGTAAGGAAGGGTGGGGGGCTGGTCCTCAGATCTTAAAGGAGGTTAAAGCAGGCTAAGCGATGAGGGAGGTGGAAATGATCAGAAACTTAGAAGTGCCCAGGTTCTCTTTGTTCCCTGTTCGGGGGCAAAGTGAAGTGGATTGTGGGGTGGGGCTTTGCCCTGAGTTACCTGGGCCTCTGGCTTGGGGGACAGGGGCAGGTGATGACATCCACGGTATCCCATTGCAGACTGCGGTCGCCCTGAGCCCTCTGCCCGAATCATGGGGGGCTCAGACTCGCAGCCGGGCACCTGGCCGTGGCAGGTGAGCCTGCATCAGGGCGGGGGCCACATCTGCGGGGGCTCCCTCATCGCCCCCTCCTGGGTCCTCTCGGCCGCTCACTGTTTCGTGACGTGAGTATTCGCCCACGTCCAGCCCCTTTCTTTCAAAAGCCAAGCCCGCCCCGCAGCTGGGTCCCGCGGACTCAAGGCTAAATTGAAGCCCAGCTACCCCCGCCTCCCCGCCCTCCTGAAGCTAAGTGCTCTGCGGGGTATCCAGGTTCGGAGTGTGGTGAGGCCGCCAGCAGACTCCGCCCACCACTCCACCAAATATCCGGGTCTGAATTCCACCTTTCCAAAGCCCCCCATCAAGCACCTCCAAATCGCAACCGCTCCTCCCCCTTTCAGGAGTCTGTCTCAACCTCGATCGCCCCAGCCCCGAATCTGGATCGGATTCCGCTCCTCCTGGCTTACCGCTGACCGCCCCCTTCTCCCTGGTTCCAAGTCCCCAGCCCCACGAGGCCTGCCCCCTCCATGCGGTCCACCTAACCCCACCCCGGCCTTGGCCTTGGCGCAGGAATGGGACCTTGGAGCCCGCGGCCGAGTGGTCTGTAGTGCTGGGCGTGCACTCCCAGGACGGACCCCTGGACGGCGCGCACGTCCGCGCGGTGGCCGCCATCCTGGTGCCGGACAACTACAGCGGCGTGGAAAGTGGTGCCGACGTGGCCCTGCTGCGCCTGGCCTCTCCCGCCAGGCTGGGCCCCACCGTGCGGCCCGTCTGCCTGCCCCGCGCCTCGCACCGCTTCGCTCACGGCACCGCCTGCTGGGCCACGGGCTGGGGGGACGTCCAGGAGGCCGGTGAGTGGGGGCGGGGGCGGCGGGGGGCGTCTCAGGAGGTGGGTTATTGGCGAGGTGGCGGCTACCAGGTGGGGCCCCAGGGCAGCCCGCACTGGACGCTTGATGGGGCCGTTCCTGAGATGAGGCTGTAGGAAGAAGAACAGAGAGGAGTGGGAGGGGACATTGGTTTGGGATGTGGTGGGCGCAGAGACAAAGATGTCCAGGAGGCAGCTGGAGGGGACCGAGCTGAGGCCTGGGGAACAGGGGACTGCATTCCTGACTCACAGCATTTCTTCTCTGGTTCTGCCCACAGACCCCCTGCCTCTCCCCTGGGTGCTACAAGAAGTGGAGCTAAGGGTGCTGGGAGAAGCTGCCTGTCAGTGTCTCTACAGCCGGCCTGGTCCCTTCAATCTCACTTTCCAGCTATTGCCAGGGATGCTGTGTGCTGGCTACCCAGAGGGCCGCAGGGACACCTGCCAGGTGAGGGGAGGCCCCTGCACCTGCCTGAAGGGCCAGGCAGAGCCCTCACCAGTAGGAAGCAGTATGATTAATAGACAAATCCCATCTCGCTCATATTTCTGAACCTCATCTGCAAAAAGAGGGCAAGATTGCCAGTGGATGGGATTGATGTGAAGATTACAAATGGACAGAACTTGGGGCTCAACAAATGGGCACTGTTATCGATGGCAGTGTAGCGCAGTGGTCACATGCCAGACTCTGGAGTGTTATCCTGGTTAGAAGCTCAGTGCCACCACTTATTAGCTGTATAGCCTTGGCCAAGTTATTTGAGCTCTCTCTGTGCAGATTTTCTCATCTGGAAGACGGGGATGGTAGTGTTACTTGTCTGGAGGTTATGATGATTAAATAAATCATCGTATGGTTTATTAATCATTATGATAACTAAATATATTTGTACATGTAAAAAGCATTTAGAACAGTGCCTGGTCCTTAGTAAGAGCTAAATAAGTATTAGCTATTATTATTACTATTATTATTATCATTATATTATTATCCCATATCCCAGCCTATAGCACAGCACCTATCACTTAGTAGATACTCAACAAATAGTTATTTTTTAAAATGAATTAATCCTTCACAGAAGGGAATTTTCCAGATAACCTGCTGAAGGCCAAAACATGATATATTTTAACCATTTTCCCCAGAAATGTTCCTCCAATGGCACAGAGCTTTGAGGGCACTCAAGCATGCATGGTGGTGATGGGGATTCAGTCTAGATGGTTTTCAGGGTCCTTCCCAGTTATGAAGTTCCAGGACCTAGGGACATAATCCCTGCCTTCTTGAACAGGACTGCCAACAATTCAACTTCCTCTAGACCAGTGCTGTCGAATAAAACTTCCTATGATGATGGAAATCTTTTCTATCTGCACTGTCTGATATGATAGTCACTAGCCACACTGGCTATCGCACATTTGAAAGGTGGCTAGTGCGATCAAGGGATTGAATTTTAATTTCATTTAATTTTAATTAATTCAAATAGCCACATGGGGCTAGTGTCTACCATATTGGACAGCACAATTCTAGATGATTCTGCACCTTCTTTGTAACCCTCCTGGGGTCACAGAGGTGCCTAACCTGGAATATAGTGATATCTTAGGGACAATGCCCCAGCATTAAATGGCCCCAGAACCCTTGTTTTAGTGTCTGTTCCTTGTAGTTCTTCCTCCTTACTTGCCTTCAAACTGTCCCTTCTTGCTGCTTTTCTAATAGCCTATTTCCAACAGCCTTTTCCTCCTGAATGCTGGCATCTCTGATTTACTTTAACAATTTAACAAGGAATTCTAACAACTTAGAAATCAAAGACAGGGTTTGTTTGAACTATTTATTGAACAAGAGTCACTGGCTCTGAGTGAGACCTGCAGGCCTCTCTGGCATGGCCTTTAATGCGTTAGCTTGGTGCTCCTGGCTTCGACTGCTCATCAGCCTTTCTACTTTACAAGGCTTTCCTCTGTTTAGAGTTGTAGGGATTACAGAGGACAAGGCACAGCCAACAAATGTTTCTAGGAGAAGGTGGCTGTATGTAGGGCCAACCAGAAGAGGTGTAGAACCTTTGCGAGGTGGTCCGGTATAAGCTGGTGGGTCTCTGGGCTGATCCCGTGACACTAAGTCATCTATCATCAGGGAGACTCTGGGGGGCCCCTGGTCTGCAAGGAAGGTGGCCGATGGTTCCAGGCGGGAATCACCAGCTTTGGCTTTGGCTGTGGACGGAGGAACCGCCCCGGAGTCTTCACTGCTGTGGCTCCCTATGAGGCATGGATAAGGGAACAGGTGTTGGGCCCAGAGCCTGGCCCTGCCTTTCCCACCCAGTCCCCGGAGCTCCAGTCAGGTCTCCCCGAGCCCACGGATGAGAACTGTACCATCGCCCTGCCAGGTGAGGGGGGGCAGGACACCTGGATGTCAGCTGGATCTGGGAGATTTGAGTTCAGGTGGAAATTGCCTGGGGTTCAGGAAGCCCCCTCACTCAGGCCTCTCACCCCTCAGAGTGCGGGAAGGCCCCAAGGCCAGGGGCCTGGCCCTGGGAAGCCCAGGTGATGGTCCCAGGATCCAGACCCTGCTATGGGGCACTGGTGTCTGAAAGCTGGGTCTTGGCACCTGCCAGCTGCTTTCCAGGGTGAGTGAAAGCCCAGTCTCAGGCAGATTCTTGCCCCTTCCCCCATCAGTCTGAGACACTATCTAACTGGCCCAGCCCTTCCCCTGGGTAGGATAGGGGTAGGGGAGTGGGGTGCCATTGGGAGATGTATGATCCAGCTCAAAAATCCGGGTCCTAGTCTCTCTGGGGCGAATAGAGGGGTAATACGAATTCGACCCAGGATTGGGGTGGGGGGGTGTCTGAGTGCACAGGTCTCAGGTCCGGGATGCAGAATCCTGCCTGGAGATCCAGAGTCTAAGCCACGGGTGGAGGTTTAGACGTGAGCATGCGGGATCCAGCCCACGTCCCCAGTCTCCCCATCCCGCAGCCGCATCAGCACAGACCTCCCACCCCGCGACCTGGACAACTGGCGCGTGATGCTGCCCTCGCGCCCGCGCGCGGAGCGGGTGGCACGCCTCGTGCCGCACGAGAACGCCTCGTGGGACGACGCCTCGAACCTGGCGCTGCTGCAGCTGCGCGCGCCCGTGAACCTGAGCGTGGCCCCGCGGCCAGTGTGCCTACCCCACCCAGAACACTATTTCCTGCCCGGGAGCCGCTGCCGCCTGGCTCGCTGGGGCCACACGGGTGAGCAGGGACCCGGCTCGGGCCGGGCGGGGCGGAGCCGGGGCCGGACACCACCGCAGCGCAGGCCTCCTCCCTTTCTCTTCCAGAACCAGTGCCCGGAGCTGGTTCGCTGCTTGAGGCGGAGCTGTTGGGCGTCTGGTGGTGTCATTGCCTGTACGGTCGCCAGGGGGAGTCAGTGCCGCCGCCGGGAGAGCCGCCTCTAGCTCTCTGCCCCGCCTACCAGGAGGAGGAGGTGGCAGGCCGCTGTTGGGTGAGCGGCGGGGGGGAGGGGCCCATGGGTCTAAGTAGGAGGGAGGGGCAGACTGGGGGCGGGGCCTGAGAGAGACAGGAACTGGGCTCCGTGATCTGGGGACGGAGGCGGGGTTAAGGCGGGGCCCAACGCGCTGGGGGCGAAGCTTGGCCCAGAAGGACTTTGGGGAGGGGCCCCGAGACCCGCCGGGCCTTTTCGCTACCTCTAGGTTTAAAGAGAAACCTAAAGTGAGGGCCGACTTACTACACAGATTTGTGTTGGAGCCTGGCTTGGAGGAGGTGGGATTTGTTATGTCCGAGTACGCGAGAGTGTGGAGTCTAGGAAAGGCCCAGGACTTTGGCATCCCCTCATCAACTGGCACACACCTAGAGGCTGGTAACACACACACTCTCGCTGCAGAACTACTCTCATTGGAGCCTTCTATGCCGGGAAGAGGGGACCTGGTTCCTGGCTGGAATCAGAGACTTACCCAGTGACTGCCTGCGTCCCAGAGCCTTCTATCCGCTGCAGACCCACGGCCCATGGATCAGCCATGTGACTCGGGGAGCCTACCTGGAGGACCAGTTGGCCTGGGACTGGGGCCCTGAGGGGGAGGAGACTGAGACACAAACTTGTCCCCCTCACACAGAGCATGGCGGTGAGGAGGTGCCTTTGGGGCTTAGGGGCTCCTGGGAGTGCTTGGATCCATGGTAGGGGCTTTGGGGGTCAGCTGTTGGGCCCCCACTGAGGGAGTCGCCTCCTCTCCCTAGCCTGTGGACTGCGGCCAGAGCCGGCTCTGACGGGGGGCCTGTGGCCCTGGCTGGCAGAGGTGCATGTAGCTGGAGAGCGAGTCTGCACTGGGATCCTCGTGGCCCCAGGCTGGGTCCTGGCAGCCACTCACTGTATCCTCAGGTGGGTCTCACCCATCTCCCTGGCAAGAGGGAAAAATTGGAAGATGGGCCAAAGGACTCTTTCAATAGAGGTTTGTTCTCCCTTTAGGGCTTTTATAGCACAGGGTAATTGCTGCGACGTGTTTTGAGACAAAGAGAGATTTGGAAGGAGGAATAATGAATGAAGGAGTTAGTGGAATGACCCTGGAGATTCATTCCACCCTTTCCCCTGGACTGGGAAGGACTTTATCAGCAGTGAGGGGAACAGGAAATGACACTGGACCTTGTTCCAACAGGCTGGGCTCTACAACAGTGCCTTATATTGAAGTGTACCTGGGCCGGGCTGGGGCCAGCCCCCTCCCACAGAGTCACCAGGTATCCCGACTGGTCATCAGCATCCGCCTGCCCCGGCACCTGGGACTTCGGCCCCCTCTGGCCCTCCTGGAGCTGAGCTCCCGGGTGGAGCCCTCCCCATCAGCCTTGCCCATCTGCCTTCACCCAGGGGGTACTCCCCTGGGGGCCAGCTGCTGGGTGCTGGGCTGGAAGGACCCCCAGGACCGAGGTGAGAGCCCTGGGTCCTGGGGGTGAGAAGTGGCTGGACACCAGAATCCCTGGGACAAACTTCCTTCCTCTCTCTAGTCCCTGTGGCTGCTGCTGTCTCCATCTTGACACCACGACTCTGTCACTGCCTCTATCAGGGCATTCTGCCCCCTGGAACTCTCTGTGTCCTGTATGCAGAGGGGCAGGAGGACAGGTGTGAGGTACGGAGCCTGGGTATCCTGGTCCAGGCAGGGGAGAGACAGTGCTGGGCAGCTGGACACCAGGGAGAGGGCAGGGTTAATTCTTGGGTGCTGGGTCTCAGATAGGAAGAAGCAGTGCTTCCTGGCTGAACCTTGAGAGAGACCCGGGGCCAAGATGCCTGAGGATGGAGGCAAGCTGTGCTTTGTGGCTGGGCCCTAGAAGGTGCAGGGGACCAGGAGGAAAGGGTAAGAGACCCTTTTGGTCTTGGCTCTGATGCTGCAGGTGACCTCAGCACCTCCGCTCCTGTGCCAGACTGAGGAAGGCTCTTGGGTCCTCGTGGGCATGGCTGTTCGAGGCAGCAGGGACCTATTTGCTGCCATCGGACCCGAAGAGACCTGGATCTCCCAGACAGTGGGGGAGGTGCATTTCCTGCACCCCAGTGGCTTCCCCCACTGGCTCCCAGAAGGCGGCGACCTCTGTCCCCCTGACATGGCCAGGGCCTCAGGTTCCCCTCGAGCTGCTCTCTTCCTGCTGCTACTGACCCTCCTGATCCAGGGCTGAGGGGGCCTGGGTCCCTCGGCCACCTCCCCCACCCCCTCCAGCCCTTTACTTCCTACCTGGTGGGGCTGGAATGTGGCCCAACCGGCTCTGTTCCCTTACCCAGAACCTCCTGAGCGCCCCACCCACCTAGACTGCAGCGGCTTCAGACAATTGGGCCTCAGTGCCCAGCTATTTTGGGCCCTGGCATGCTTGAGGGCAGGGGGAGCCAGTGGACCACAAAGGTGTAAACAGAGACATGCGTGGCTTTGTGGCATTGCTGGGGGCAGGCTGAGGGACGGGGGAAGCCCCAGGGAGCGGGCCTCTCCCTCCTGGGTCTCTGTGAGTCAGGCCTTGGGCTCCCAGAAAATGTATCCCTGATAATGTGGCATCTGTCCCTCATTCCTGCCCCAGGGCGGGGGAGGTTGAGTGGCCAGCTGGGTGTGTGTTACCTCCCCAGTGGAATCAGCATCCCCAGCACACACCTGCCGGACACCTCAGCCCTAGCTCTCCTGGACCCTGCTGCCCCTCCCCCCAGAGCAAGAAGGACTGAGGGTGAGGGTCAGAGGAAGGGTCCAGGAGTCTGGGAATCCAGGGTCTGTCTGCCATATCCTGTACCTGCACGGAGCCTCCCCCGTACACATACCCTGATGAATGGTGCCCCAGAGTGTTCACCTCCAGTGTCCCCAGTACACACACATGACACTTGTACGGTTCAAGGGTCCACCACATCCTGCCTAGTGCCCCCAGGGTTTGGGCCTCATCAAGAGTCCCCTGTATGTACATCTCACTACCTCCGCCCACCCCCACTTACCAGTGCACCTCCCTGCATTCATTCAACCACGTTCCCTGCTAATTGCCAAGTCCCGGCACAGCTCGGGCCTTGACAAGCCCATGAAGTGCTCCCAACGTGGTGGGGAACACATGGACTGGGGATCAGGAACAAGTCATAGAGGAGGTTCTAGTAAAGAATAAGGGCAAAGGGAGACCCATCCGGGGCAGGAGGGGTGCTTGGGGTGGAAACCAGCCGCTGAGGGTGGCAGAGGAGTCACCTCTGGGGCTGGGGTCACCATCTCTGAGTTGAGTAGGCAGAAGGTTGGGGAGGGGAGACCTTACAGGGAAGCTGGAAGTTCTTGGGAGATTGAGAAGATGGGCAGAGGTTCTTAAAGGCCCTGGCTAATCGTTTTGGTTTTTTTTTTCTTTGGCCGCACTGCATGGCATGCAGGATCTTAGTTCCCTGACCAGGGATCGAACCCCTGCCCCCTGCAGTGGAACACACGGTCCTAGCCACTGGACAGCCAGGGAGAGAATATTCTGCATCTATATCTCCACAGGGACATACACCCCTACCTGCTCTCCATGAGGCAGGAGATAGACGGGCCCCAGGCTGAGTAGCTGGAGTTTGTCCCCTCTGGGCAGATACTCCAAGATGAAGAGGAGGAGGAGCTAAGTCCCACCCAGATAAGAGACCCTGTATTTCTCATTCTCGAGGTCAAGGAGACCTTCCCGACTCTACATGCGCAGAAAGGCTCCTCAGAGGTCAAAAAGGAGGGGGTGCTACCCCACAGTAAGTGATGCCAACCTATCCATAGATCTCTTTGCTAGAATCCATCTTGGCTAAGAGTTGCTCACGCACACGTGGGAGGACCCTGAGGTAAACCAAGTACGGACTCAGAGGCAGAGAAAGCAAGATGGTTGGCCAAAGGAAACCTGGAAGAAATGCCCCATATAAGTGATTCAAACTACCCACGAGCGCGCGACTCTCTCTCTGAGTCCACCTGTGTGTCTATCCACGCGTACCCTTTTTCCTCCTAATAAACACTTTACTTGTTTCACTACTTTCCGTCTCTTTGTGGAAATTCATTTCTACACAGCTGACGGGACAGGGCCTTGTCACTGGCCACTGGTACTCTGGTGGTCTAGTGGCTAGGATTCAGCGCTCTCACTGCCACGGCCTGACTTCCGTCTCTGGCCAGAGAACGGAAATCTTGCTTCAAGTCGCTGCAGGCCGAAGCCACCCAAGATCACCCATACCCAGTCAGTCACTCGTATGTCATCCCCCACAAACATTTAATATACCCTGTCCTCTACCCAAACCCACCCACAGTGTCCAGGGTCTTCCCCCTCCACCCCAGCTTAGACCCCTTCCCGAGTCAGTCTTTTTTTTTTTAATAAATTTATTTACTTACTTACTTTATTTATGGCTGCGTTGGGTCTTCGTTGCTGCGCGCGGGTTTTCTCTAATTGCATTGAGCGGGGACTACTCTTCGTTGCGGTGCGCGGGTTACTCATTGCGGTGCTTCTCTTCTTGTAGAGCACGGGCTCTAGGCGCGGGCTTCAGTAGTTGTGGTTTGCGGACTCTAGAGCGCAGGCTCAGTAGTTGTGGCTCATGGGCTGTAGAGTGCGGGCACAGCAGTTGTGGCGCACGGGCTTAGTTGCTCTGCGGCACATGGGATCTTCCCGGACCAGGGCTCGAGCCCGTGTCTCCTGCATTGGCAGGTGGATTCTTAACCACTGCACCACCAGGGAAGTCCCCCGAGTCGGTTTTGTCCCCTTTCCCATTACAGGAGTTCCCTGCCCTCCAGCCTAGGCCCTGAAGTCCTGGCTCAGAGGTCCAGACACCTAGTCTTATGGAAGGTAGGTGGACAAGTGGGGCTCTGTATTTCTAAAGCTTGAAGCCAACACACTTTCCCAATTGCCCAGATTCATACACTCACAGAGGAGGCTCCTGACCCCCAACCCAGGCACATGGGCCTCCTTTCCCTGAACCTAGGTCACCTGCGCCCTCCTTCTGAGGACGATTCACCTGGACCACCCTTCCCCATCTTTGCCTTGTTAACAGCTTTTCATAATCCCTTTAGGTCTCAGTTCTAAAGGCACCTCCTTGAGGAGCCCTTCTTGATTCCAGCCTAGGTCAGGCTCCTGTAAGTGGCTCCCAGAGCCCGCATTCTTCTTTCTCCATCACAGTTCGTAGCTTGAAATTATTCCGTAATTGTTTGTGTCATTATATGATTCAAGTCTGTCACCCCAAGTTCACCATGAGCTCAGGGAAGGCAGGGACAGTGTCCACTTTGTCTCCTGTGCCTGGAACATATTAGGCGCTCAGTAAGTATTTGTGGAATGATTAGCACCACCAGACACGCTCACCACACCTCACCACGAAGATGAGGCTGCAGGCTCCACAGAAGGACCTGAAGAGGCCCCAGCCCGGGGGCAGACCTGGCTGTCCCGGGCTCAGATGCCAGGCCTCAGGCGGAACGGAGGGAGAAGCAGCTATGGCCCCCACAGTAACACAGGCCGGGCCGGGCCCTGGGGGCATAACTGGTCATGGAGACCTGAAAGACCTGGGACCGAGAGCCGCTGGGTCAGGAATCCAGCCATCCGGGTTTCCAGCCCTGCCTGGGGCTGCTCAGCCCAAACCCCCCACCCCCCTCGCCACACACACACACACACACACACACACACACACACACACACACAGTGTCTAGGGATCTGAGAGGACTCAGGACTCAACCCAATCCCCCCACCCCCCTCGCGCACACACACACACACACACACACACACACACACACACACACACACACACACACACACTAGGGGTCTGAGAGGACTCAGGACTTTGGCAACAAGAGAGGCTGGCTGAGCTGATCAGGGAGGGCGGGACCAGGGGAGGGGCCGGCAGGTAGGTGCCCTTTCCCAGGAGCTGCCACTTCGGAAGGAAGATCTACTGTGTACCCAGGCCGGGCTGGAGACTCGTCCTCACTGCCGGCTGCGGAGACCCTGGCGTTTACTCTGTGCCCGCTGCCTGCCTTCGAAGCCGCCTTGGACACCTGCTCCCGCTTCCCTCTGGTTCTGACACCTGGATCTTGCCTTTGAACCCCAGCCTGAGGTCCCTTCCTTTGGGTGCCTGGTGTCTTCCCAGGGCCCCTGGTCCTGGGTCATGGCCCAGAGGGCAGGCCTGGGGCCTAGGTGGCTGGAGGCTCTGGCCACTCTGATTTTGCTTGGATTATTCCGGAATGAGATGGGTGAGCGTGTGGGGGTGGGGAGTGTGGAGCACGGGGGGGAGGGGGGGAGGGGGCGGCCGGCAGTGCACCGGGGCCGAGGGTATAACCCTTTTCTGGGGCACATCCCTTATTCTGGGCTCAAGAACCCCCAGCTTCAGCCTCCCTGGCTCTTGGCCTCTCCCCTCAGCTTTGGCTTCCTGTGGGGGGGGGCAGCCCTCTGGAGAAGCAGGAGGTAAGGGGGCGTCTGGGCACTTGAGACTTCCCCGCTTACCCCTCCCTCTTTCTCTTTCCCTCCAGGAGCCGTTGGGGCTGAAGGTGAGGCTCGCCGGGGAAGTGGGGGGAGGGGAAGGGGAGGGGGAGGGGCCACGGGTTCAGATTTCCCTGGGGCGTTTGAGTGCCTGACCCTCTCTGCAAGGCCGTCTCTTTCACTCCTGTTGTCTTATTTAGGTCCCCCAATAGCTCTGGGAGGCGAGGATTACAGCCCTCGTTCTTTGGATTAAGAAATTGAGGGGCAGAGAAGTAACTTGCCCGACGGCACACAGCCAGTAAGTGGCAGAACTGGGATTTAAACCCAGGTCTGACTCCAAACGTGGGTTGTTTTGAGGGAACAAACCAAGGATCCGTCTCCTTGGCAATCCCGGCTTCACCATGTACTGGCTGTGTCTCGAATGCCAGTTCCCTCACCTCTGAAATGAAGTTGAGGGAGTTCCCTTGGGGTCCACTGGTTGGGACTCCGCACTTTCACTGCCGAGGGCCCCCGGGTTGGGGAACTAGGATCCCACAGGCCGTGCGGTGCGGCAAAAATAAAATAAAATGAAGTTGATTCTGGGAATTCCTGGTGGTCCAGTGGTTCAGACTCTGTGCTTCCAATGCAGGGAGCACGGGTTCGATCCCTGGTCACGGAACTAAGGTCCCGCATGCCATACAGTGCGGCCAAAAACAAAAGATTTTTTTAAAAAATGAAGTTGATTCTGTCTGTCTCCTGGGGCTGCAATGAAGAGTCTGGAAGATTAAGGAAGTGAAAGCCCCTTTGGGGCCTGGCATTGCTTGAACTGCTGGTCTCTATTGTCCTTTTTACAAGGAGAGGGGGAGGAGCCTCACTGGGTGGTTTTCCCTGCTTCTGAGCAGGTGACTTTGTGAAGGGCACTTGGGTCCTGCTCCAAACAGCGGCCTATGCGGGGGTGGGGCTGTCCTGGAAACTAGACATTCACACCCTGGGAGCCCGGCTGTTCCATTCGTTTGTTCAACACACATCCACGACTCCATCCGTGTGCCCAGCCCTGTGCTGGGTGCTGGGGACATAGGGATCTGCCCTCGTCCCTGCCCCTAGGGAACGCCCAGGTTGGCTGGTTGAAGCAGACACCGTCATAATGCGGAACAGCCACGTCTGGGAAGCACGGACCTCGGGAACTCCGAAGCGTCGCCTCACTCAGCCAGCAGGGTCAGGGCAGGCTACAGAGGGACCGAGAATTTGAACCATCTCCATAGGCAAATAGCAGTTTGCCGAGCGAAGTAGGGATGAGGAAGGGTATTCTAGGCAGAGGGACCTGAATAAGCCAAGGTCTGGAGGTGAACAAGTGTGTGGCCCGCTGTGACAGGGTGTCCAGAGGGACGGCTGTGCCATGGAAGGTCTGGAGTCTCTCGTAAAGGCAGTGCGGGCCAGGGAAGGATTTAAGCGGGGGTATGACCTGGCCAGATTTGTAAGGAGTGGAGCAGATGGAAGGCAGGAAGGCCGGTGAAGACAGAAGCTGGATGAGACCTTAATTAGGCACTGGGTCGAGGGTAGCGGGGGCGGGCAGAACTGACCGTGACTGGTGAGCCATGGGATGGGGACACAGGGTGGCTGGTTTCTGTGAACTCACTCCCGAAGCTCCAAACCACACCTCCTGGGCTATGTCGGGAGTGGCAGGGTCGAGGATGTGGTTTGGGGGACCCTGAGGACCTGACCCCCTCCCTTCCTTTCCTCCCTGGGCAGCCTCCTGCGGCGTGGTCCCCCAAGCACGTATCACAGGTGGTAGCGATTCAGCCCACGGCCAGTGGCCCTGGCAGGTCAGCATCAGCTACAAGGGCGCCCACGCGTGTGGCGGCTCTCTCCTGTCTGAGCAGTGGGTGCTGTCGGCTGCTCACTGCTTCCCAAGGTACCAGCTGGGTAGGGGGCAGGGCGGGGAAGTCAAAAGTGGGCTGGAGGTCAAAGTTCAAGGATCAGTGTGGGTCAGAGGTTGGAGGTTCTTGGGTTGTATCTAGGGATATCAATAAAGTCTGTACGGATCCGTCAGGAGTGAAGGCCAGAGGTCACAGGTCACAGGATAAAACTAGGATGCAGAGTGGACTCTGAAAGGTCAGGAACTGAGGTTGGATGCCACAAGGCAACAGGGATCCCGGTCTCTCGGGTCCCAGCCTTCGCCCCTCTGCCTGCAGGGAGCACCGCACAGAGGACTACGAGGTAAAGCTGGGGGCCCACAAGCTGAACTACTACAGCTCTGACACCGAGGTCCGCACGGTGGTGCAGGTCATTTCCCACCCCAGCTACCTCCAGGAGGGCTCCATGGGTGACATCGCGCTCCTCCAGCTCAACCGCTGTGTCACCTTCTCTCGCTACATCCGGCCCATCTGCCTCCCCACAGCCAACGCCTCCTTCCCCAATGGTCTCCAGTGCACTGTCACGGGATGGGGCCACGTGGCCCCCTCAGGTGAGGGTGAGGTGGGCGCTGATGTCTAGGGGCACGGAGGGAGCCGACGCAGGGTAGGAGGCCCTGGGTAAGCATCTTTTGCCCCCACAGTGAGCCTCCAGGCCCCCAAGACGCTGCAGCAACTTGAGGTGCCACTGATCAGTCGCGAGACCTGTAACTGCCTGTACAATATCAACGCCAAGCCCGAGGAGCCCCACTTTATCCAGCAGGACATGGTGTGTGCTGGCTATGTGAAAGGGGGCAAGGACGCCTGCCAGGTACACGCGGGGGGTCCAGGGAAAAGATGAGACAGGCGTGTCTTGGGAGATGAGGGCTCAATGGGGCTGGCACAGATGGTTGGAGGCCTGGGGGCTG
Organism: Delphinapterus leucas; assembly: GCF_059928025.1. NCBI lineage: Eukaryota > Metazoa > Chordata > Mammalia > Artiodactyla > Monodontidae > Delphinapterus > Delphinapterus leucas. The sequence continues at coordinate 15,521,969 of NC_143143.1, forward strand.
GTCCTGACAGCTGCTGTGTGGATTTTCTCCTCAGGGTGACTCTGGGGGCCCACTCTCCTGCCCAGTGGGGGGCCGCTGGTACCTGGCAGGCATCGTAAGCTGGGGTGATGCCTGTGGGGCCCCCAACAGGCCCGGTGTGTATACTCTGACCTCCAGCTATGCCTCCTGGATTCACCACAAAGTGGCAGAGCTCCAGCCTCAGGTGGTGCCCCAGATCCAGGAGTCCCAGCCTGATGGCAACCTCTGCAGCAACTACGGGGCCTTCAACCCTGCCCCAGCCCCAGGCTTGGTGGGACCCCTCCTTCTGCTGCCACTAGGCCTGACCCTGGGCCTCCTCCGCCCACAGCACGACCACTGAGCTACTCACCCTGGGAGCTGACTTGCTTCCGGGACCTCCACATCACACCCAAGGGCACACGCCTGCTCCCAGGATGCCTGACTTTGAGCCACTCCTTCCTCCCAGGACCCTGTGGGAGTTCAAAGCACCATCCTGACCTTTGAGCCCACTCTTCTGGGTTGCTCTTTGGGACTGTAACCTCCACCACAGGAGTTTACTGCCTAGGAGTCTACTGGCTAGAAACTCTGATCACGTCCATCTGCTGTCCACAAGCCTATTGGTTGGGCTCCTATGGAGCCCCCAAGGACCCTCGGCTATGAAAGTGGGCCCCGGCTCCCCACCTGTTTCTAGAAGATGCCCAGATGCCTGCTGCTGAAAGGCTGGCTGTAGCACCTCACCTGCTCTGCCTGATGAGCCCCATCATTTCACCCTCTCACTGTTTTCTGGGCTGGGGCTGCCTCTGGGCAGCATGCTTTCAAGGACAGAAAAGGCCCCACTCTTGCCTCACTGGCTGCCACGCCCCCCTGAGCCCCGACTCCTGGACTCCGGAGGACTGAGCCCCCACCGGAACTGGGCCCCGACTTGCACCTGGTGTGTGGGGTTAGACGGAGCGAGATGGAGTAAAATGTTCTGAGCACAACTGGCCGTGTGCATGTGACGTGAAATGACGCCCATCCGCTCTGGGCCTCTCCCTCCCACCTCCAAAGTCCAGAGCCACTGGCAGAACTTACTTTATTAAAAAAATGACGAAACAGGTCTGTACATATTTACAGGCTGGGGTGCAAGGAGGCACGGGTCCAGCAGCAGGGGCACAGGCACAGGACACTCACTTCTTGGAGAGTTTGACTTGCTTGTGCTTGGGGGGTGCCCACTTGAGGCAGACAGAGTCCACTGTGGGGAGAAGAGGCATGAGAGGCAAGACTGGGCCTCTGGGCCTGGCCGCTCGCAGTGGCTGCTCTGCCCTGGGCCCAGACCAGGTTTCACCTCGAGGTGAGAACAGGGGCAGACTGGGTCCTGGGGAGGGGGCTGCCCCAGGCTTCGGTCCTGGGAGCTGGTCAGACTGGTTGGGGATCCGATGACAGCAAAACAGAGGCCTTGGCTCACAGCAGTCCTTACATCTACCCTCCGCACACACACACACACACACACACACACACACACACACACGCGCGCGCACGCCCTGGGCAGACTCCACCCACCTGTTATGGGTGGTTTCTTATACTGGGCACTTTTGAGGTGTTCTTCCACAAGCTTGGGCGTGACGCAGATCACATGCTGGCCCTTCCAGTACTTGACCATGTTGAGGGACTGGAGGGTGCTGATGATGTCATTCTGGGTGATGCTCGTCATCTGGCTGCAGAAAGGGATTAGAGCAGATGCTGGGGAGAGCGCCCTTGTGGGATTTGGCTGGGACAGCAAAACGGGACAAGGAGACAGTTTGACAGCATCACGGCCAATCTTAGGAGAGTCCTTCCCTCTTGAGGGTTCCAGGTGCCTCCCTTACCTAAGGTCCTTGATGGACAGTGTGCCCCGGAAGTCTCGCAGGATCTCCAGAAGGACCCAGGACCAGTAGCTGCGGTAGCTGAGCTTGCCCAGGTCAGACAGTGGCTTCTCAGGGGAGCCTACTGTGCTCTCCAGCTTGGACAGCTCATAACCTGGCAACAGTGGAAATGAGGAAACTGAGGACCCACCCTGCCCTGGCACCCCTCACCACAGCTGCCTTTCCTGGACAGGCCGGGAACCACTCACTGAAAGCAATGAGGAACTTTCCATAGCCACGGCGCTGGTAGGGGGGCAGGGTCAGGATGCAGGCCACGTTGTTCCCATCTGGTGACTCCTTTTCCTGTAGGGGTGGGTGGTCAGGACCTTTGCGGAGGCTCAGCCCCTGCTTCAGGTTCATTCTCCCCCTCTCCCTCAACCCGGGCTTCCCAACCCAGCACCTTCGAGAAATAGCCGACGATGTGGGCTCCCTGCCTGTCCACCTCGGTCAAAATGTAAAAGACGAATGGCTCCACGTCGAAGTACAATGTCTTGTGGTCCAGGAAAAGCTTGGCCAGCAGACACAGGTTCTGACAGTAAATCTGAGGGGTCGCGAGGTGGAAGCAGGCTCAGGGAGCAGGCGTAACTCCTCCGCCTCGCCCCATGGAGGCCTGGGCAGGAGCTGCCACCCTGCCCTGCAAGTGCCAGGCTCCAGACAGCAGCCAGTGCCAGCACGGTGAGAAGTGGGATCCTCACCAGAACAGTCATGTTTAGAATTGGAAGGAGTCTTAGAGTCACGTTCTGATGGATGGGGAAACTGAAAATCAGAGAGCTATGAGCACTCAAGGAGGTAACGGCAGAGCTGGACCCATCACGGCTACCGCTTCTGAGCGCTGAAGAGGAGCTCAATCTTCACAGACACGAACTCTTCTGTTTCAGGTCAGGAAACAAGCTCAGAGGAGACAGTGGCTCGCTCAAGGTCCCATGGCTGGTGAGCACTAGGGCAGGATTCAACCTGCTATATGAGTTCTGACTGTTCACAGCTGTGTCCTCAGCACCTAGCTCAAGGCTAAGCGTGAAGCTGGGAGCTTGGTAAATGTCTGCTGAATGGACGACCCTCGAGCCTGACTGCAGCCTGAGCTGTCTGCCCATTCAGCCACACCGGAACAGAGACCAATGCCAGGAGGGCCAGTGGGACCTGGAGGTTGGCTTCATGGCAGAGATCAAGGACACCTTTTACACCCACCCTCGTTGGATTCAACAATTGTGTGAACCCAGCGCTGCTAGACCCATTTTGCTTAGGAGGCAACGGAGGCTCTGGCGGGTGGCAGAGGGGGGTGCTTGCCTGAGGACCCAAAGCTGGAGAAGGCAGAACTGGGAAGAACACCCAGGTCTCCTGCTGGGGCCCCTCCTGCCGCCCTCAGCCCCATTCATGCTCAGGAGGGCAGAGCAGGGGGCTCTGGTGGGGCTAAGATTTCACAAGCTACTTATCATAAGGCTGACAGAGGCCCATGGTTACTAAACCCTGTTCGATGCCAGGGACTGTGCTAAGTACTTGACTTCGCTGTCTCATTTACTCCACTAACAAGCCTGTTAGTTAACTATTAGCATGACTCCTGTCTTAAAGATGAGGAAACAGGAACAAAGGACCTTAAGTAACTTGTCCAAGGTCAGCTAGGAAGTGACGGGGCGATTTGAAGCCAGGAGCCACTCAGAAGCCAGGCCTCTGCGTCTTACACTCCACTGGACTTCCCCAGGAGACCTTCCCAGACTGACCAGGCAAGGGTCAAGTTCTCAACACAGCAAAGCAGGCCCCAAAGGCCCCACCCTGCCGCAATGCCGCAATGAAGTCCTTCAGGAACAAGGAACTTAGCGGTCTGGGCCACAGAGCTCTCCCAGCAGGAAACCTCACACACAGCAGTTCACACCCAGGAAAAACAAACACCTTTTCTTCAGGCAGAAAGAGAAAGCAGTTTTTAAGAACAGCCTGAGGCAAGACAGTCTCCACTCTGGGTTCCAAAATCGCCTGAACCTAAGCCCCCCCAAGCTACCCCATCAGAAGGCAAGTCCTCAGGGAGAGAAGGGAAACCCAGAACTCGAGGCTGGCACCACAGGGCCACGAGTTGACTATGCACCAACCACAGGCCGAGTGCCAGGCTGAGCACCAGCCCGCAGTCCTCTTCGCACACTGAGGCCGGCCTGTACCCTTTGGCGCCGGTGAGATCGTGAGATCGTCGGGAGGTGCCCAGCGTGTCCCCCCACCTGTCACAGCGCCTCCCCCCGGGGCTCACCTTGTGGTCTTTGCCGTCCACCTCGTACACAGAGATGTTGCTCTTGCGGTAGATCTCCTTCCCCGGGGGCTGCCGCCACTGGCACTGGCCCTGGGGGTGGGGACGGGCAGGGGGAGGCACAGGCATGAGGCCCCAAGGCTCCCCGCTAGGTGCCCCATCCCGCCCTGTATGGCCTGCAGCAGGCCTCTGCTTCTCTCCACCTGGAGACCCCAGGCCCCACCCTTTACCTACATCGAGTAATACTCCCAACCATCTGAGGAGACGGGTGCTATTCTACCGATGGAGAAACCGAGGCACAGTAACCGGCTCAAACATCACACAGCGAGACGGTTTTAAGTCCAGCTCAGCCTGGCTCTGGAGGACTCTGGAGGGCCGGCACCCATGACAAGGGCATTTCCCAAACCACATACATTTGCCTCAGTGTCTCTACCCTGTGGGAAACATGCCACTGCCCTGCCCCAGCAGGTCCTGCATGTGGATTAAAGCTTCCTGTCTGTCCGCACCTCATGGTCCCACAGCTCGGAGCTGTGCTTACTTCCTCTTTTCCACAGGGGAACCTGGCTCTGGACTGGCCTTGATAAACATGTGCTGAGGGCAAGGGACCCCAGAAGGTCCCCATTCCACAGAAGAGGAAACTGGGGTCTGGGGAGGGTCAGCAAGTTGGCCAGGGTCACTCCAGCAAAGGCAGAGTCAGGCCTGGAATCCAGGTCTCTCCAGCCGGGGCAGCTTTTCCTTGGACTCAACTGCTCTGGACCTTGCCTAGTGCCGCTGCCTCAGCTGGCCCTCAGCCTCTATGCCCACCACCGCACTCACCAGGCCCGGCCCGGCCCAGCCTCACCAAGTGGAAGCGGTAGCTCTTTTCGTATTTCATGTACTTGAGGCAGTACTCGCAGAGCCAGAGCTTGGGCTGTTTCCCATAGTCTTCAGGGAACGGGGAGAAGTACCAGGCGTCGATTTCGTAGTTCCCGATGTGGATCTTGTCCACGTACTTCACCTTGGTGATCTGTGGGCGAGGTGGGAGTGAAGGGCAGGGGGTGGCTCGGTCGGGGCAAGGGATGCTGTAGGGAAGGGGTGCCCCCAGTTAGGACCCACTCCCCTACTTACCGCCTCATGTTCCTTCTCCAAGGCTGCTGTTGTGGGGTCCATCTCTGCATAGGTCTGAGTGAGAAAGAGCAGTGGACACAGGTGAACAGAAGTGGAGGTCACGCCACGCCTCCCATCCCAGAACCCAGCACTTCCCGCCTATCTAGCAAACCTGTTTCACCTGGTTTCGGAGCTGACTGGTCCAAGTTCCTCTCCCATCTGCCCACCCACCCATACATCCCAGACACTCCTGATGCCCAAGTTTGGACCTTTTGCCTGATGAACAGGGCTAGGATCAGGAGGCCTGGTTCCAGTTCTTAGGCTGGTAAGAGCTTCAGCTGTACAACGCGGTCAATCCAGCTCTGCCACAGTTGTTGTGAGACAGATGACATAATGGGCCTGGTCTTCCGCTTCCACAGCAGGAACTGGTGCGGACACTCCGGTGTGCCTGGACCTCTTTCCTGCCCATGGGACTGCTCCCGGAGGCCCCTCCCACAGGCACATCAGGCTCTAGGTGTCCAGAAAGGAACTCAACCTTTCCTCCCTGCAAACCTGGTCATCCTCCTGGGTTCCCCATCTCACGAGGAGCATCACCTTCAGTCCAACTACCCCAGACCAATAAGAGGCCAGCTCTCAAGACTCCTCCTCCTCTCTCAGCCTGGCATCCGAATAATGGCCACGTCCTGTTAGCGCTACCTCCTCGTCATCTCTGGAACCGGTTCCTCTGTCCCACACCAAATAGCCACTGCCACCGTCTCAGGTCTGGATAGTTGACGAGGCCTCTGTAAATTCCCAGCCCCCAGTCTCAGCCCCCTCAGATCTGCTCTGCTATCAACACTCCTGTTGCTGGCCTCCATGCTTTTGCACATGCAGTTCCTTCCACCCTGAATGTCCTTCCCTCTCCTACAGCTGCCAGAAAATGCTTACTCAGCCTGGCACCGAGCACGAGCCAGGCAAGTACATGATGAGGCAGAGCTTGGCGAGTGATCACGTGTAATTGTTTCTGCTGTGCTCTCCCTGTCCTTCAAGGCCCAGCACCCTGGGAAGGTGTGGTCAACAATCCTCCAGGAGGCCTGACTGCATTCTTCCGATGCAGAATACATCCGTTCCCAAGTCAGGAATTCAGTGGTCAACAACAGTACCCTCCGACTCCCCCTTCTTGGTTTCCCCCATTTTCCAAGTCTTTGGAAGGCAGGGACTACAAGTCAGGTGGCACTCACAGCCCATCTTGTTCCTAGGCCAGATGCTGAAGGAGGAACCAAGTCCAGCCTGACAGTGGACGCAGTTAGGCCTATGACCTACACCAGAGTAGATGGTAGCCTTGCCCTGTAGTTCAGAAGGGAGAAGGAGCCAGTCTTTTACCCGGAACCCCTTCCACAAAGCACTTTGCCTGGATGGCCTCATTTAACCCTTTTGGCAACGCTGAGATACAATGTTCTTACTTCTGCTTTACAGAGAAGTAAACAGGCAGGGAGAGGCGAGGTCACTGGCCCTTGGGGACTAGCCAGCTGCCATTTATTCCAAGTACTAAGCACTTACGTCGTAGGCATTACTCAGAACAAGCCTGAGATGGGAATCCTCACTCTCTCCACTGCACGGAAGAGGAAACTGAGGCACAGAGAGGTAAGCTCACAGAACTGGCACCCAGGACAGCTGGGCATGGGCCCCTCGCCTGTCCAACTCCACACCTAACCCCTGCAAAGATGAGGGAAGGATGATTTTCCTCCTCACGTGCCTCTTTAAAACACATTTCCCAACTCATACAACACAATCCTCTGTAAATGCATTAAAGAATTACAAAAACACTACTTTCCGTAAATGCTGCAGTTTATTTAGAATTAAACATTAATTAGGCTCTGGAGAACCTTGCTGATCGTTAACTCGCTGTTGCTCGTTCTTTGATTTTAGCCCCACTGGCCCACTGTCAACCACCCCGCTGCCTGCCAGCTTACAGGTGCATCTTTGCGACTTAATGCGCTAGTGCAACCCGGCTGGGGAGCTGAGAAAACCTGAGATCTGAGCTGTCCGGTAAAGTAGTCACTAGCCACAAGTGGCCACCTAAATTTAAGTTCATTACATTCAGATAAAATTTAACTCTTGGGACTTCCCTCGTGGTCCAGTGGTAAAGAATCCGCCTTTCAATACAGGGGACATGGGTTCGATCCCTGGTCAGGGAACTAAGATCCCACATGCCGTGCAGCGCGGCCAAAAAAAAAAAATCTTTTAATAAAATTAAAAAATTTAGTTCCTACTCACACGAAACCCATTTCAAGTGCTCAAGAGCCACACGTGGGTAGTGGCTACTGTTTCGGACAGCACAGAGGCAGAACATTTCCATTTATCACAGGACGTTCATTTGGACCGTGCTGCCTTAGATGGTGAGAGATCTTTTTTTTTGGCCACGCCACATGGCTTGCAGGATCTTACTTCCTGACCAGGGATTGAACCCGGGTGATGACAGTGAAAGTGCCGAGTCCTAACCATTGGACCGCCAGGGAATTCCCAGTGAGAGATCTTTCTAATTCAGGTATTTCAAATTTTTTTTATCACAGCACTGTAAACCAACTGACAAGTTTGTGTATATACATATATATATTTGTATGTGAGACAGAAGCTTCTTAAAACAATACTTACCTTTAATAAAGTGCAATGCACTATGGTACTTTCTACCTTGTCCTAGTTCTTCCTTTTTTTTTTTTTTTGAAATTTACATGGTCACAACCCACTGAACTAATTTGGCAATCTACTAACAGCCCCACAGTTTGCAAACCATTGCTGCTAAGCCCAGGACGAGCACTCAGAAGGATGGACTGGCACTGGTTGAAAATAATGAACATCTGGGCGTCTTGAGAGCTCCATAAATCCTCCTCTTGTGTGCACAGCCCATCTCACAAATCCAGAAACTAAGATTCAGAGTGGGAGGATAGAAACCCCCCAGGGCAGGCTAGCTTCGTGAAAAGAACCCAAGTTTTGGAATAAAGTGGCAGGAATTTCTGGCATGTTTCAAAGAGCTTGTGCCCCAAAGTAGGACAATCTAGTTGGCCAATCTAATTCCTAACTGGATTCCTAAAACTACCTGTACCTCCCTTGTAAACTGGGGATATAATGCTTACCTCACAGAGTTGCTGTGAAACTTCAGTGAGATCATATACTGAAATACTTAGCCTAATACTGTGGTTCACAAGCCTATAAATGTTTGCCATTATAACTCTAATCTCAACCCACCCTTTTATTAGCTGTGTGATCTTGGGCATGTTACTTAACCTCTCTCAGCCTGCTTCCTGTTTTCCTCAGTAAAAACTAATTATCCCCGTGGTGTTGAGTTGTTTAGGGAGGATCTGATGAGCCTATATAGGCACAACACTCAGCACAATGCTTGGTAATAGCAAGTGCCCCAAATCACTCATTCTCTTCCTCCCCTTTGGACTCCAGGTCCATCTGTCAATGTGGCACAGCCAAGAGCAGGCACGAAAGGTGCAAGAGGCCTGAGTTCCAGTCCCAGCTGTGTCATTTCCTTGCCACGAGACTGTAGCCAAGCTGTCACCCTCTCTGAGCCTCAGTTTTCTCATCTGTGAAGAATACCTGGGAAGAAATAGATAGAGTCCCCTACACACTGTAGGAGCTTAAGAAATGGGAGCTGCTGTGGTTTTGGCACCGGGACCCAAGGGAGTCAGCAGAGGCAGCTGAGCCTCCTGCGGCCCCGGGGAAGGGGAGGGGCCCGGACCTTCTGCACGTGGTTGATCTCGTCATGCTTGCGCTTTTGGTTGCGAGTGATCTTTCGCTCAGGCTGCTCGGCCAGCTCGCTGAGGTACTTCTCTGAGTTCTTCTGCACGGCATCCTTCACTGTCTTGGTCAACGCCAGCCGGTTCTTGTCAACCCATTCGTCCAGTCGCCGGTTAACTGTGAGGATGGGCCATGAGGGTGCTGCCCTTCCGCCCCCGCCCCCCCCAGACCTGGATACCCCAAGTCACTCACAGCCCACATAGTGTACATAGAATTCCTCTCGGCCCTCCTGATCGTTCACTCGAGACTGGATCACTTCAGCAGAATCTGTGAAGGGAAAAGGCTAGGATCACCAGGAAAGAAAACAGGGCTGGAACAACAGTGATCCTTCACACTGAGGAGCAGTTTCCCAGATCCTGTGGCCAATTGTACGCTAACCTCACCTGTTCACCTCTGCCACTCCCTTCAATCACTGTCTGAGGTGGGCCAGATTGAGCTGTTATTCTTATTTTAGAGACGAGGAAACTGAGGCTTACCCAGGGTCACCTATTTGAAAAGTAATAAGAGCAAATACTTAACCGCATTTAAGTCTGGCTCCGAATTCAACGTTTCTTTTACTATACTCAGTCGTTCATTTGTTCAGGGGTCATGAGGGCTAGCTGTGGAATCAGACGGCCCCACTTCCTAGCTATATTTAACTGAACAAGTTATTTTGGCTTTCTGAGCCTCAGCACCTTCATCTGTAAAATAAGGATAACCGTGCCCACCTCAAACGGTGAATTAATGGCTCTAAAACTTTCAATGACAAACAGCCGACCATTCGATAGATGAGGAAGGCAACCACGCACGTCTGGCCCTGTGCTGGGCTGCTGCTGAATACAGTAATGGATCACGAGCAGGCCTGCCCTCCGGAAGCTCCCACTTTGATAGAAGACAGACAGACAGTCAATGACAACATAATGCTACATACACTATAGCTCAGGTATGAAGAAAATGTTGCATTTCTTCATACAGAAAGGGAACATACAGAAGGGAACGACTCAATCTGCCTGAAGGGAGTCAAGAATGGCATCACAAGGGATATGATGCTAAAAGGATGACTGGAGCTAGCCAGCTAAACAAGGAGAAAGGGAAAAAAGGGCATTCCAAGCAGAGGGCACAGGCAGTAAAAGGCATATGGCCTTCAGAGCACACAGTGTGGTCGGGTCTGGCAATGGCCTTTACTAAGGGTGCTGGAAAACACAGAGGTTACAAAAATGAATGCCATTCTAAGGAACTTGGGGTTTATTCTGGAAATGAGGCAAAGCAATAGAAGGGAGGGGAAGCTCGCTTTTGTGTTCTGGTAGGTCCTCTCCGCTGGCGGCTGCAGGGGATGGATGGAAGGGGGGAGTCACAGAGACAAGGGAGACCATTGAGGAAGGAGGTTAACAAGAAAAGGGAATGAAGCCTAAGACTGGGCAAGGAAGTGGACTGGGAGCTCTACACACATTAGGAAGAACTTGGCGAACGCCCAACTCGCAGGGGGTTGTAGGCGTTCGGGCAAGTCCGAAAGTCCGCGTTCTCCTCCCTCAGGCCCCGCCCCCGCCCTTAAACCCCGCCCCCTGGCCCTGGGTCCCGCCCTCACGCCAGGTGCTATCCGGCCGCCGGCACAGGTACGTTTCTCCGATCTCCACGGTGACTTCTGGCTCGCCACGCGCCGGGGTCGGCGGAGAGACGCGGCCCGGGGACGGGGAGGTCCCCTCGACCGCCACATTCTCGCCGGGCCCGGGCTCGCTCTCCCCCGCGACCCCTGAAGTCGCTGCCGCAATCGCCGCAGCTCCTCCCTGCGCCGCCATCGCTGTAGTGGAAGTGACGCCAGAATACAGCGCCGCGCAGGGCCTTTAGCTCCGGGTCAGCGACTCGTGGCGGAGGCCGCGGCCGGCTGGAGGGGGGAGGGGGTCTGTGACGTGGCAGGAGCTCATTGGCTCGTGCGACGGTCTCCGCGGCGCTGGGCCAGATTGACGTGGACTGTGCCGGTTGCCCTGGAGTTGTTTTTCGTTTGGAACTATGGCTGCACCCTAGAGTTGAAGAGAGGAAAAAGGCTTTCCTGATGTGATGCCTCAGCTCGATCTTTTTAAAGGTCCGGGTGCCTGATCAGGGGGCGCTGCCCGCACTTGGCAGAGGCAAAGCAGCCTACCTGGATGCCTGGCTTTGGGGCGATGAACTTGGGATTAGCACCCATCCCCGTGCCGCCCACTTCCGCCTGCCAAATACGGGTCTCCCGTCTGTGAAGACTGAAGAAACTGCCTTCCTTGTTGAGAGTGAGAAAAGGACAGTTAGGGTGGGGGAAGCAGGACGGATGTGTGTCCTAGGACAGCCAATAAATCACTCTCACAGAATCAAGCCTTTGTAAAGAAAGGACCAGGTCCGCTAAACAGAAACTAGCCAAAGGCAGTGGACATAATGGAGAGCATCTGGGGCTTATTGAGTGAGGAATCCTGGGTTCTGCCCCTTCACTGGGGAAGTTGTACAAGTATGTCCATTCCCAGAGTGTCGTTAAAGGTTAAACTGTACAAGCCATATAACTATAAAAAGGTTAAACCATATACTTATCTCTTATGTATATAAAACAAGTGTACTGCACAATACCAGACAGGGTAGGTGCTCAAACATTCCCTTTGGCCTCTTTCTTAATCATCTTTGATTTATAATTTGGTTATTGGGCTTAGAAACAATTCTAAGAGGGATGTAATGCTCAAGCCCTAAGGATGAGGTTATAGATCAGGAAATGTCTAAGTATTTGTGAGGGATGGCAGTGGGAAGTGCTGGTAACTTGGCTTTTGGGGAATGAAGGAGTTTGGGGGGAGCAGTAAATGCCAGTTGTCTGGCAGCATATGAAACAGAAAAAATAAAAATCAGGCAAGAAAAAAAAATTAAAACTGTAGTACCTTTTCCCACTCTCCACCCACCCCTAGAACTATGTAGATGATTCACCCAGATCCCCTAGAATCTTTCTGTTGCTTCTTTGTGCTCATATTTCCTTTGATGGGCTTTCAAAAGCCAGCACCAGAGGCTTGTTTGGCAAACTGCCCCTCAGGCTAATAGAGCTATTTTGCCTCAGAAGAGATGAAAACAGAAGTTCTTAGCCAGCGAGTTTTAAGTACCTCCCCAACCCCATTCAAATAGGGACATTGAACAAATGATTGTCCAGTGGAGAAGCCCATCAATGACTGTGGAGCTTAGCTCTCTTGCCTGGCCTCCTGCCCTTCCCTTTCCCACTTCCCCTACTCCCTTCTGGGAGCACTTTCTCAACAAGTCACTCGGACACAAATCCTCCTTTTAAGATGTGCTTCTAGGGAACCCAACCTGAAACATCCCTTCCTAGCTTAAAACCCTTCCATGGGTCCCTGCTGCCTCCAGGATAAAACCCATGCTTCTTCACTGTAAATTCAAGGTCTTTCACCCTGACTGCCACCTACCTCTCCAGTCTCACCCCCTCTGCCCTGCAGCCAGCAGGATTTTCAGCCTGGCAAGTCACTGTGGTTTCCCACCACCAGAAACAATTCCTGTCTCCCCTCAGTGCCCCACCTCCATCACCAGTTCCACCAAGCAGGCCTTCAGGCCTTCTCCTTCCCTGGCAAGATAGGCAGGCGGTCACCTCACCACCTGCTCCTTGGAGTCCTTTCCTTTTGCCCTCCCTACCAGGACCCTACTGTCCTCTGGGGCCTGTCAGAGCACAATCTGGTGTGTTCCTTTCCTTGGCAACAGCAAGCACAGCTGGCAGACAGTATTTTTAACCTTACTCAGGTTCAGGAATCAGGTGGCTTGGAAAGTTGCCTAGTCTGGTGACCTACACCTCCGCAACCTATGACTGCTGGGAAGGGAAGAGTCAGAACTGAGGCCTAAAGCTGGGCCAACCCGGGCCTTCAATATTGTCTGGGAGCCAGAAACATTTGGTAAATGAAATAAATGAAAGGTCTTTGCACAAACTGCCCAAGTCATCCCCACTCCCGCCAAATGTAACATGCAAGCGACTCGGGGCCAATTCCATTCCTGGTCTGCCAGGCTGTGAGGACAGAGACTGGAACATGAACTAGTTAAACCCGAGGGCCCAGGGGACCTGAATGGGGGCAGAAACAAAGGCTCACCTGCCCTGCCCACACATGGGGCCCAAGAGGGCATTCAAAATGTGAACTTTAATAACAAACAGCAGGTCAGAGTGGGGGTTCCCCAGGAACAAGAATGACGGAGCTGGTGCTGGAGACCCCAAGGGTCCCCACTTCATCCCCTCTAAGGCCTGGAGGCAGGGAAGCAGTGGACCCCATCGAGGAGGAGGGGAGGTGCCTGGCTCCACGTAAGTCCATCTGCTTGGGGCCCTAAGACCCGAGATGCAGCAGTGTGTAGAGCAGGGTGGCACCCTGCTGGGCCCGGAAGGTCCTGCCAGGGTGTGTGGCCTAGCCTGGGCAGGCAAGCAGGCCAAGGGCTGCAGGGTCAGATGCGGAAGCTTTCCTCCCGGCCGTCGATGTGACGGAGCCGCAGGTAGACGTCCGTGCCAATGCCCTGTAGGGACTGCAGCCGAAGGGAACCACCGAGGTACTCCGCGTAGGCCCGCGATGTGGGCAGCCCGAAGCCAAAGCTGGGGGTGGGCAAGGGGACAGAACACGGGCTTCAGAGGCTTGAGTCTCCTGCCCCGCCCCCCCGCCCCTCCATTCTGGCCAGGTGGGGCCTCACCCGTGCATGGGTCCCGACTGGCCGCCACTGTGCAGGTCCAGGTGGCCGAAGAGGGGGCTGATCCGGGGGTCCTGGGTGCTGGCCTCAGCTGTAGTGAAGTGGTAGTCCATAACCCGATCCAGGTCTTTGTGAGCGATTCCCCCGCCCCGGTCTGAAATCCTGGCAGGATGACGACGACAGGGGTTTGGCTCAGCTTTGGTGGGGCTCACTACCTCCCCAAGTAGACAGTGCTAAGTCGGGTTTCCTGTCGCTTCCATGCAGACATGGAATGTGGTCACCTAGACTCTTGGGCCTTTTTTTTTTAAGCTATGTTTCTCCACCCTTACCTCTGCCACTAACTGCTTATACTTCCTCATAGGACTTGACGTTTATTCTCAGCCCAGCACCGCAGACTGTTTATTTCTGACTCTTTTCCCACTCTGGGCCCCTCAGCTGCTGACAAGGACAGGGCCCTGGGGCCCACAGCTGGCCCCAGATCCACTCATGTCCAGCTCATGGCAATCTCAGGACTGGAGAATATCCTGTCCAACCAGAAACTGAATCTCAGACTGGGGCAGGTACTGGCTTGAGAGCATCCAGCAAATCAGAAACAGTGCCCGGAACCCCCATGCATCCCACCCCAACTCCCACCCAGGGCAAACCTGATGACGAGATCGATATCATTGTTGGCGATGGTGATGACCACATCTGGGACATTGTAGGGAGTGTCTAGGTGACTCTCCATTGTGGCTCTGTGCAGGGGGCAAAGATCAGTAGGTGGTGGTGCCCCAGCCTCACCCCAGTTCCTGTCTGCCCCCTTCCAATATATCCAGCAGCCCACCTCATGGCATTCTTGAGCAGCTCGGGCAGGATGTAGTCCAGCGGCATCGGGATGAAGGGAAAACGGGCAGCCACATGTCCATTGATGCGGACTCGGGGGGCATTGCCATACTTGTGTTCACACAGGCGTCTGCGGAAAGGAGCAAGGGTTCAGACCTCCAGTGGTTATCAACTGGAGGTGATTCTGTCCCCACCCTCCCAGGGAAATTTCACAATCTCAATCTCTAGCGACATTTTTGGCTGTCACAGCTGGAGAGTATTACTGGCATCAAGTGAGTAGAAGCCGGGGACTCTTCTGAACATCCTAATAAGCACAGGCCAGCCCCTCACAGAAAAGAATGATCTGGCCCAAAACGTTAACAGTGTCACAGTTGAAAAACCCTGCCCTGGACCATGCCCTGGGCAACGGATCAGACCCAAACCTTCCCTGCCCGAAGCGTCACCCCCTTAGCCGTTCTAGCCTCACCTGGCAAAGTCCACCCACTTTTCGATCATCTTCTTCGGCGAGAGGCGAGTGCAGATGATGCCAACAAAGTCGGGCTGGCAGGAGAGAGAAGGTCAGGGCCAGGGATCACCTGCACCCACACCGTGGCCACCAAAAGCTTGACATTCCCAGGTAGGTCTCAGGTCCCCGTGCCCCACCTTGTCCTCATGTAGCGCCAGATGATGTGTAGCCAACATGCGGATCCCAAGCCTTGAAGTCAACGTCTTGTCTAAGAAGTAGCGGACGAGCTTCTCATCCTGTAAAGAGTAGGGGCTCAGAAACCCTGTGCCTGGGACTTCCCTGGTGGCGCAGTGGTTAAGAATCTTTCTGCTAACGCAGGGGACACGGGTTCGATCCCTGGTCTGGGAAGATCCCACATGCCGTGGAGCAACAAAGCCTGTGCGCCACAGCTACCGAACCTGCACTCTAGAGCCCGCGAGCCACAACTACTGAGCCCATGCACCACAACTACTGAGCCTGCGCACCACAACTACTGAAGCCCGCTCACCTAGAGCCCGTGCTCTGCAACAAGAGAAGCCACCGCAATGAGAAGCCCGTGCACCACAACAAAGAGTAGCCCCAGCTCGCCGCAACTAAAGAAAGCCCGCGTGCAGCAACAAAGACCCAACGCAGCCAAAAATAAATAAACAAAAAATAAAAACAAAAACTGTTAAAAAAAAAAAAAAAGACCCTGTGCCCTTCCCAGGCCCTCCCAACAGGCCTGAGCCCCCACTGCGCTGCCCCTGACCTCTATGTGCTTCCGGCTCTCACGCAGGCCCTCAGCTAAGAGGGTCACCACATCCTTGTGGTCGTCCAACAGCTGTCGCACCAGCTGGCAGTATTGGGCATCATCCGTCTGGTCCTTGATCTGCAGGCCACAGAGTCATGAGCTTGGATGGTCCAGCCCTGACTTCTCAGCCCCTCACCCTGCCCTGGCCCAGCCCTCACCGGAGGGAAGTCTGTCAGCTTCTGGAAGGCACGGATGTACAACTCGTGCTGCAAGGAAGAGGTGTGGGAATTCACAGGGATGCTGTGGGCACCAGGTAGAGAATAGCCACCCATGCCCACCTATGGGGATCGCCATCCACCCCAATTCATTTGGTTCAAACCCCATCATGGCCTTTCAAGCCTCCATGAAGGCTTGGGTCCGAGTCCTCTGTGGCCCTGAAACCTTTTGGCAGGTAAGCCTCTACCACTCTGATTCCGTCTCTCCATTTCCCCCATGGGCGGTGGGCACACTGATCTAAGGTCCTCTCTACTAGGGAAACCGACGCCGCCTTGAGGCCACCTTACCACGTGCAGTATGGTGGGGTTGCAGCCAATGATGAAAGGAAGGCTGCGGAAGCCCTTGATACGATGAGCGATCCTCACTGGCAACTCCTGCTGCAAGTACCGGGCACTTTTCTAGAAGAAAAAGAGGAAGGAAGTTAAGGCCAGGGCCTGAGTGGCTGGGTCAGAGCTCCAGGGACCAAGAGAAAAACAGGGGCAGGAATCTTACCAGAAGGTGACTGCCATCCTGAGAGCGGCCTGAATAGAGCATCATGGTCGGAGTGAGACGGACTGAGGGCTGGAGGGGCAGAGGGCCCTTGAGCACTGAATCTCTGACACCCTGCCCCCATCATATTAGCTCCACCCCTTCCCTGGACACCCACTCCAGCTCTGGACCCAGGCCTCACCGCCCTAGCTGCACACCTTCTCCGCTGCCACATCGATGGCCGACTGGTTGTAAAAGGAGGTGACTGTCTTGGAGCGCTCCCGTGCCATCTCCACGTGGTGGGTATCGGTGGCTGATGTGGAGCGGGCCCGGAGAGACAGTGAGGGCCCCAAGAGAGGCCAGAGTGCTGGCCCGCCCCGGGGTCCGCTCCCCAGCACGGAAGCCAGTATCATCGTTTTGCTCTTTTGTCGAACTGGGCGGCCACTAGGGCTGAGGACCGGATAGATGGAGGCGACCCCAAAATGGGGCAAGAAGGGTGTGGGTGGGCAGGGGCACTTCTCTGACTTCAGGGGCGAGAGCCGGTCGAGGATGCTGACAAGCTCAGCCTCCAGGAGCAGCTCCCATCTATAAAGGCGGAAGAAGGGGGAGTTGTAAGGCTCTGAATCCAGGCGCACTATCTTTCCACGTGAGCACTGGTTAGTCAGATTTGGACAATCTCTGCCCACCCCTTCAACCACTTCCCCAAGCACACACAGGCCGACCCTGGATAACCTTGCTTTCCGGGGCTACTATTCTTCAATCTGATGTTCTGTCTGGTAGTCTGGAGGGAAGAGGATCCTTAGACCCATCCAGCCCGAAAACCTCAACCCCCGCTCCCTCTGATCCCGGGCACCCTCGTTCAGGGGGCGGGGCTGACCCCTAATCCGGCGCCTTCGGACCCCGGCCGGTGTCTGGCCTGCGTACCTGCGGCACACAGTGTTGTGCACCCCAGGGTCGGCTGCGTTGAAGTAGCGGCTCGGGAGTCCCTGTCTGGTTCCCTCCCTCCGCAGGGTCACTTGGTTCGGCCCGGATCTTCCCCATATGGTAGATGCCAGTCCCCCAGCCCCCCAACCCCAGTCCACGCGCGCTCCAGCAATCCAGAGCAAGGGCGGAGGCGGCGGGCGCGCGCTACGAAGCCTTCGCGGCACGGTCTGAGCGGGTAGCTCCACTTACCTCGGGGCCAGAGCCAGGGCCGGGGTCCGAGAGGAACGGCCCAATAGTCCACCGGCCGGGCTGGCCGAGCCGCTCGCGCCCTCTGCCGCCGTGACGTCACGTGGGCTATGGGCGCCCGGTGCCTCCTGGGAGTTGTAGTTTGGAGCGGAGGACTCGCAACTCGAGCCAGCCCATCGTGGCTGTGTCTCTGCTCCCAGGTCCCCAAATAAATAGCACAGCTCTCTCCACAGGGCTCCCGGAGTTATCTGGTCTCTCTGGGCCTCTGTCTTCTGCTCTATAAAATAGGATCTCTGGGAAAGAAATGCGAGAGGGCGAGAAGACCCTTAGATGCAAAGTGCACAGACCAAACCCTACCTGGATTCCTCCCCTGAGGTCCCGTCCTTCTCCCTTCTAGCTCTTGACTCATTTGTGGGAAACCAGACTGCCTGGTTCAACCCCCAGCTCAGCCACTTACCATCTGGGGCAAGTTACTTAAACTACTCAATACTTCAATTCCCGTATTGGTAAAATGAGGTTGTACCAACTTTGGGGTTGTATGGTCACATGAATTTATATATGTAAAGTGCCCAGTATAGTGCCAGGCGTGGAATTAACACTCTACTAGGTATTATTACTATTAATATTATTGCTGCACGACAGGCCATAGGAGACGAGGTGTTGGGCAAGCAATTCAGCAGACCGAGAATATGGCAGACTAAAGTCTCAAAATAACCAACTTATTGGGGTTTGGATGCCAGTTTCTTTTATAGCACAGAGAGGGGGAGGAGATGAGGAAGTAAAGTAAAAAGGCCATAAGTTTTGCAAATATCACCTGGAATGGCCAGCCTCGGGGAGGGGATGTGTTAATTTCTTCTTTCTTATAGCCACCCAAAGGCAGACAGGGTCCAGATGTTTCCCTGAACAAAGGCACTTTGGTTTAACATTCAGGCAGAAGGGCAGGGTTCCCCGAGGCAGGCCATTGTGTGTAGACAGTATCCTTTTAGTGAACAAAAGCAGCAGAAAGCAAAGGTTAAAGTAAAAGAAACAGATGGAACATGTAGTCAGATATGGCTCTTCCCTGTTACATTATCATTACTACTAATTAATGCCAGCAACAAACAGTTTAGGTGACTTTTCTGTGCAAGGAGAGGATTGGTGTTGAATTAAATAAATAGACCCTTCCCTGCCCTGAAGAGGAAGGCAGACAATTTCCGTGTCATCAGTTGTGCTAAGAGCCACACAGGAAGGTCTGGGAAATTGGTATAGGTGCAGTGTGAGTAGGACTGGGCAGGCCTAGGAGCTGGAGTGGGAAGGACATGTCAGGACAGGGAAGAGCCTGGAGCATGTGGAGTCTGGGAGGAGAGGAGCTGAATGAGTGACCAGAGCCAGATTTTGAAGGATGAGTGTGCATTTGTCCTGAAGTAGTAAGAAGCCACTGAAGAGGGCTTCCCTGGTGGCGCGGTGGTTGAGAATCCACCTGCCAATGCAGGGGACACAGGTTCCAGCCCTGGTCCGGGAAGATCCCTCGTGCCGTGGAGCAACTAAGCCCGTGCACCACAACTACTGAGCCTGAGCTCTAGAGCCTGCGAGCCACAACTACTGAGCCCGAGTGCCACAACTACTGAAGCCCGCGATCTACAGCCTGTGCTCCGCAACAAGAGAAGCCACCACAATGAGAAGCCCGCGCACCACAACGAAGAGTAACCCCCGCTCGCCGCAACTAGAGAAAGCCTGGCACAGCAACGAAGACTCAACACAGCCAAAAATAAAATCAATTAATTAATTAATTAAAAAAAAAAGAAGCCACTGAAGGGTTTTAACTAGATAGATCTGCTCCTTAGACAGAATGCTCTGGCGGTAGTGATTGGGACCAGTGAGACCAAACGAAGAGAGACCAGTGAAAAGACAGTTTTTCCAAGCAGGCGATGATGGGAGAGAGACTTTTCAGTGTGTGTTTGTGTGTACTTATACTGACAAGATTTTTCTTCACCATGGTCATGTATTTTCTAAATAGTTTAAATTTTTAAAGCAAAGGGGTAAGTGAAGCAGGCGATATTTTGGAGTTTTTTTGGGGGGGGCTGTTTTGTTTTGTTTTTGAACATTTTTTTTCTTTTTTGGCTGAGCCATGCGGCTTGAGGGATCTTAGTTCCCAGACCAGGGACTGAACCCCGGCCCTCGGCAGTGAAAGCATGGAGTCCTAACCACTGGACCACCAAGGAATTCCCTGGAGCTGTCTTTAAACTTCAGCAGAGGTGGGCCCTTCACCACCGGCTGGCCTGCCTGAGGGACTGGGGGAAAGTCTGCACAGATCATGAGGAAGGGGCTCCCTGAGTCTCTGGATTTTCTCTTCGCCCCTCATCCCCACACCATTCCCACCCTTTCTTTTCCCGCATCCCGGCAATACCCTGGAGTGAAGCTGGGAGGACGCTCAGCTCTGGAGGCGGCTGGAGGCAGGCAGGGCTTGAGCCAGCGTTAAAAGGGAGAGGGGAGGGTGCTCCCGCTGGGAAGGCCGAAGTGCGCAGAGAAGCAAAAGATGGCTTGAAGCGTGCCGGATCCCGGCGCTCACGTGGCCGTGGCGTGGCCGGCAGTGCATTTGACCCTGCGCGCTGGGCCAGCCCGGCCGGGACTCGCTGCTACCTCCCGGCGGTGGAGGTTGGACTTGCGCCCCAAGAGTCCACCTTCCCGTTGGTCAGGCGCTCTTCTAAGAGATGCACATGTGTTCGTTTCATCTTCGTAACGAACCTCTGAGGTAATGTGATTATCCTCATTTTACAGATGGGGCAACAGAGACCCAGAAAGATTGAACGACTCCTCCGTCCCCTCTTTCCGTTCCATCCTCACCCCCCATACTCATGGCAACAGCCACACTGGCCCACCTGTTTTTCCCTCAACATACCAGGCACGTTCCACCTCTCACTAGCTGTGCCCTCTGCCTGGAACACCCTTTCCCTAGATTTCCACATAGCTTAATCCCTCACCTCCTGTAAGCTTTTGCCCAAATGTCAGCTGAATAAAGCCCAACCTGATCACCCTATTTAAAATTGCAACCACCCCCATTCCCCTCACACTGCTTTACTCTTATTTGTTTGTTTATTTGGCCACGCTGTGTGGCTTTTGGCCTCTTAGTTCCCTGGGATTGAACCCTGGGCCCAGGCGGTGAAAGCACCAAGTCCTAACCACTGGACAGCCAGGGAATTCCTTCTGCTTTACTCTTTATTTTATCCGTAGCATGTATCACTGACAGCATACTATATACTTATGTATTTATCATAGTAATTGCTCAGTTTTTTTCCTAAAATGTAAGCCCACAGTATGAATATTTGTCTGCTATACTGATTTATCCTGTGCCCCAACACAGTCCCTGGCACATAGCAGGTGATCAATAAACATTTATTAAATAAATGGAAGAAATATTGGGCTTTCTTCTTGAGCTATTGAAAGGCAGAGTGACAAAACTACATCTTTTAATTTTTGATAAAGAGGTACTTTGACTGCTGTATGGAGAATGTATCTTAGGGTAAGAGACAAATATATCTGAGAGACCAAAGATGAGGCTACTGCACTTATCTAGGTGGGAGGTGATGATGGTTTGGGTCAAGGTAGTGGTCTGCATAGATTATAGGGAATGAGAGAGTGGTCCACGAGGAGTGGCTTGGGTGGACTGGGGGGGGGCATGGTTAAAATGGGAACCCCAGAGAAGGGCCAGGTTTGGGGAAGGTAAGAAGCTCAGTTTGGGGTGCATTGCATTGCATCTGATTGGCCTGTGAGACATACATATGGTGATGTCCAAGAAGTGTTTCTGCTCTGGGGTGTGGAGCCCAGGAAAGAGATCTGGGCTCAGGTCAGCTTTCAGAAGCTGTGACCTGTAAGGAGTAAGGGAAGACATCGGTGGAAACAATGTTGCCTCATGTGGCAGTCTGTGTTTCCCAAAGATGCCCCACCCCACATGCCCACATGAATTTCTTAGAATATGACTTTGACACTTCTCATATCAAGAGGTGAAGTTCTGTGTTCCTTCCCATTAGAGCTAAGCAAATTTGTGATTACAGTGGAAGGGATACTATATGATGACTTATGAAGCTAGATCATAAAAGATGATGCAGCTTCCACTTGGCTCCCTGGAGAACTTTTACTGGAGTCCTGAGTTACCACGTAAGCAGTCTGATTGCCCTGTATTAATTGTCCATTGTTGTGTGACAAATTACCCTCAAAATATAGCAGCTCAAAACAATAAACGTTTATTATCTCACACAGTTTATTTGGGTCAGGAATTTGGGAGCAGCTGAGCTGGTGGTTCTGGTTCAGGGTTGCTTATGAGGTTGCAGTCAAGATGTTGCCCGATGGTCCAGTGGTTCGGACTCTTCGCTTTCACTGCAAGGGCCTGGGTTCGATCCCTAGTCAAGGAACTAAAATCCCATAAGCTGCACGGTGCCGCCAAAAACAAACAAACAAAAACATGTTGCCTAAAACTACAGTCACATGAAGTCTTGACTGATGCTAGAGAATCCACTTCCAGGGTGGCTCTCTCACATGCCTAGCAAGTTAGTGCTGGTTGTTGACAGGAAGCCTCAGTTTCTCACTAAGTGGACCTCTCCTTAGGGCTGCTTGAGTGTCCTCATAACATGGCAACTGGCTTCACCCAGAGTTAGTGATCTAAGAGAGAGCAAAATGGAAGCCACAATATCCTAATGACTTAGCTGCCAAAGTCACAAACCATCATTTCTGTATTATCCTACTGGGTCAGATCAGCCCTATTTCGTGTGGGAAGAAACTACACAATGTTATGAATCCCAGGATGTGGAAATCATTGAAGACAACTTTGGAAACTGGCTATTGTAGCCTGGAGTCTGCCATGCTGTGAGGAAGCCCAAACTAGTGCCTACGGAGAGGCTACAGGGATTCACGAGTAGCCCCTGAGATGCAAGAAGAGAGAGAGAGGCCAGGTTATCAGCCTCCCATCGTTCCAGCGTTAGCCAGCATCTGACCACAGTTATGTGAGCCAGAACTACCCAGCCAAAATTCTCGTACTGAATGCCTAACCCCTAAAAACTGAGAGAAAATAAAATGATTGTTTTTCTCTTAAGTCATTATTTTTGTGGTGATTTGTGTGAATCCTCGATGATTCCCACCTCCCGGTATTTATATCCCTCTGTAGTCTCTTCCCACATTGAACAGGGCTGACCTGACAGAATAGGATAAATGACAATATGAGACTTTCAAGGCTAAGTCATAAAGATACTGTGGTTTCCACCTTGCTCCCTCTTAGATGACTCATTCAGGGGGAAGTCAGTCATGGATATAGGAACACTCCAGAAAACTGTGGAAAGAAGTGAGAAACTGGTCTAAGTCTTAGTCCTCTGTATTAGTTTCCTATTGTTTCTATAACAAACTACCACAAACTTAGTGACTCAGAACAACAGGAATTTTGACTTCCCTGGTGGTTCAGTGGTTAAGACTCCACCCTTCAAATGCAGGGGTCGCAGGTTCGATCCCTAGTCAGGGAACTAAGATCCTGCAAGCCACATGGCTGGAACAAAAAAAAAAAAAAAATTCCTCTCTGGAGGCTCTAGGGGAGAATCCATTTCTTCAACTTTTCTTGCTACTACAGGCCACCCACATTCCCTAGCTCATGACACCCTTTCTCCATCTTCAAAGCCAGCAACACTGCATCTCTTTGTGATTTTCTTCTATAGCCACACCTTCCTCTGAATCTCTTCTTCTGCTGCCCTTTTTCACTTTTAAGGACCCTGGTGATTACATTGGATCCATAGGATGATCTGTTTCAAAATCAGCAGATGAGTAGCCTTAATTCCATCTGCAACCTTTAATTCCCATTTGCTACGTAAACTAACATGTTCACAGGTCCCAGGAATTAGGACACCGACATCTTTAGGAGCCATTATTCCACTGGCCACATTGTCTGGAAGAAAAGGAAGGGGCCTGAGAAGGAGCAGCCAGAGAAGGAAGGGGGCCATCAGGAGAGTGAAATACCACAGAAGCCAGAGGAAGACAAGAGTTCCCAGGAAGGAGTGCCCAACAGTGATTAATACTGTTGGGAGGCCAAGCATGATAAGAACTGAAAAATATGCATTGAATTTAGCATCCTGGTGACACTAGCCGTAAGTTGTCAGGGGAGTATTGGGGGCAGGAGCTAGTTTATGGTGTGCTGGGCAGCAAGGAAGAGGTGAGGAAGTAAAGACTGCGAGTGTAAAACCTTCCAAAAAACTTGATTGTAAAGGGATATTTGTTGCAACTTCTAGAATGGGGAAAAGTTTCAATGCAAATGGGAAGGAAGGGGAAGTATAGGTGAGAGGGGTCATCAATAGATGCTATGTCTGTGAAGTGGAGAGCTCAGCTAGCCCACCAAAGGCTTGGAAAGGAGGGACTGTTGGGTTGATCTGGGCTCAGGTTTCGCCAGGTGGCGCCACAATAGAACAAAGGTTAGGGTACTGTCAAGGGTATGGCGGAGGTGATGGAGCTGGGCGTGTGGGGGAGAGACGGAGAGAGTGAGATCGGCCAGCAGGAGGCGCTGGTGCAGCAGGAGGGAATGGCTGGGCAAACTAGGCGGATTGGAGGTTATAGTCCTAATAATGTCTGAGATAGTAATTTCAGGGAAAACGCGTGATTCTTGATCGGATCGCAGTATTCGCTGGATTCCCCGATTCGCTGGTCTCTAGTTCATGGATGCTGCAAAGTTAGAGCAGGGCTTGGGCTAGAGTAAACTCTATATACTGTTAGCCCGATTAATAAAATTTTTAAAACTCCGGAGACTCCATTACCCTTGAGGCATTGCGGCCACCCCGACTACAATTCCCATCATGCCTGGCAGGCCGTCAAATCAGTAAGTACCCACGTCCCTTAATCCGGTTTTCCAGTCCCAGCATTCCTCAGCAGTTTTCGTACCCAGGCAGCACTCCTGCCAAATCCTAGGAACAGCCAATTGGATCAGGGAGTGTGAGACCAACAGACCAGTCACCCAGACAGACGGGCGGGAGAGAGCGTGGCCAAATCCGGCCCTGCCCCTGCTCCGTGGCTGGCTCCCTTCCGGCTGGCGCCTCCGGCGATACCAGAAGACATGGGCAATACCTGGCGGAGTCCTGGGTGGGTGCGGCTCGCGCTCTGCCTCGCGGGCTTAGTACTCTCTCTCTACGCGCTGCACGTGAAGGCGGCGCGCGCCCGGGACCGGGATTACCGCGCGCTCTGCGACGTGGGCACCGCCATCAGCTGTTCGCGCGTCTTCTCCTCCAGGTGCGTGCGCGAGTGAAGCCTTGGGGGACCCGCTGCTCGTAGGAGCGGTGCATGGGGACCAGGTGTGCATGGCGACCAGGTTGCCAGATGAATCTGGGATTGGGGTGCCCGGGGAGCGGACGCACGAAGCCGGACTGCTCAAGGGGACGTTGCCTGGCGAGACGGGTGTGTCCGAGACAGGAGTGTGGAGTAGAGGGGTCAGATAGTGCTGGGGACTGGGGTTATTCGAGGGAGAGTGCACGTGAATCCTGATGACAAGGAATAAGTGACCGGGCAGGACGGGGAGGTGGGGTCGAGTGTAGGGACTGATTATGGTCTTAAGGATGGCTTTGCCTGGGGACAAGGTGGCCAGATCTGGCTATGCTTGAGGGTCTAGGTTAGTGGGATGACCTAAAACAGAATAGGGGAGAGGGTGGCCAGGGCGCTGGAGATTTAGGGATCCAGGGCAGAAAGATTCTGCCCTGGTTTCCCAGTCTCTGGTAACTCTGTAAAGCAAGGTGAAGGGTTATACTCACCTTGCCATGTTAAGACTTATTGAAGGTCTAGGATGAAAAGGGGAGCCTATGGGGGAGCCATGGCCTGGTGTGACCTGGGGATGGGGGAGGATAGGGGCAGTGACATGGAATCCTGTCCTGGCCAAAGAAAGGCTGTTCCTGGAGGCCATCGACCCTTGGACTCATGTGGGGGTTGGGGGAAGGGCTAGAAGGGGAAGGACAGCCCAGATGGCTTCTTGGAAATAACCCTCCCAGGATAAGGCCCATGGCACTCAGTTAACACTCCTAACCTGGGCCCTCCCCTCCACCAGGTGGGGCCGGGGCTTCGGACTGGTGGAACACGTGCTGGGCAAGGACAGCGTCCTCAATCAATCCAACAGCATATTCGGTTGCATCTTCTACACACTACAGTTGTTGTTAGGTGAGCGGCCCTACGCTCTCATGATAGGCCCCTTCCTGTCTTGGCCACCCCAGCCCCATCCCTTGCAATCTTGGTGACCCAGACATCTGATGGCCAACTGCTCATCACTGAGCACCTGGGAGGTGGGAACCTAAAGGAGTCTTTACTGTCAGAGCCAGAAGGGCCCTTAGAGACTTCATAGGAGCCCAGTTTTCTGGAAAACACTCAGAAGTTCCTTTCTGGGGGAAAACCAAGGGTTGCTTATTTTTCATCTCATGTAGCGCTCAGCAGGAAAATTCACTACTTGGGTGCCAGGGATCATTGAACAGATAGGAGAACCAAGGCCTTGGCGGAGCCTGTCAGAGCCTCTCATTTTAGAGACTCTTCCCCAGTAGCCCCTGCCATCTGGGTGGCACCATGGAGTCATGGCGTGTTCTAGCGGTAGCTAGTCCTGAAGCCCATGCCTGACCCTTTTCTGCCTTGCAGGTTGCCTACAGGGCCGCTGGGCATCTGTCCTGCTGGTGTTGAGTTCCCTGGTGTCTCTAGCTGGTTCTGTCTACCTGGCCTGGATCCTGTTCTTCGTGCTCTATGATTTCTGCATTGTTTGCATCACCACCTATGCCATCAACGTGGGCCTGATGGTGCTGAGCTTCCGGGAGGTCCAGGAACCCCAGGGCAAGGTCAAGGGGCACTGAGCCCTCACCCCAAGCCAGGCTGACCTCATCTGCTCTGCTTTGGCTTGTGATCTTTGCCCAAGGAGGCTACGTCTGGATCCTTAGAAGAGTCTGCAACCTGCCCCTGCCATACTCCCACACAGGACAATGGACCAAACATGCCACACTGTTTCCTTCACCTTAGTGCCTCTGCCTCTGTCCCCAAAGACTGGTTTCCAAAGTTCCTGCTATTGCCCAAGGAGGGATGGTTCAGAGCAATAAAATTCCTTAAATAAATTAGCCAAATCTGAGCCATCTGTCTGCCAGGGACCTTAGTGTTGGGGCTTTCCCAGTCTTTCCTCCTCTGGGACAGGAAGATATGAGTCAGAACGAGAGTGGAGGGCCTGCTGGGAAGGGTAGTCTCTTCTCCAGTATGTGGAGTCAGCAAGACCTGGGGTGCCATCAGCCCCCACTCCCAGGAAATGGGCTGGCAGCTTGTCCCTCCTACCCACAGAAGCCAGGCCTTGTCTTCTGGGACAGCCAAGCATGTGAGATCTGCCTTTCTGGTTCTATGCAGGCTTGCTGGGAAGTTCTTCCTGTAGTCTAACCTAACCCCTCCAGCTGCCTTATCTACCACCCCAAGCCAGTCTTGGCAGCCCTGGAGGGCCAGGTACAGGTTGTGTTTTTGTTTTGTTTTTCCCAGTATGTACTAAGCACTTATCCACATGTGACTCACTGTTTAAGACCCTGACATGTCAACTCTTTTAATCCTTATATCAATTGTATGAGGTAGGTATTATTCTTACAGTCATCCCTTGGTATCCACAGGAGATTGGTTCCGAGACTCACCTACCCACCCCCAAAACAAAATCCGAGGATGCTCAAATCCCTTATATAAAAGGGCATAGGGAATTCCCTGGCCGTTCAGTAGTTAGGACTTGGAACTTTCACTGCCGTGGGCCCGGGCTCAATTCTTGGTAGGGGAACTAAGATCCCACTGCGAGCTGCGCAGTGCAGCCAAAAAAAATTAATTAATTAATTAATTAAAATGGCGTAGTATTTGCGTATAACCTACACACACCCTCCCATATACTTTAAGATATACTTTTAAGTCATCTCTAGATTACTTATAATATTTAATACAATGTAAATAGTTGTAAATACAATGTGAATGCTAGGTAGCTAGTTGTTGGTAAGCAGTAAACTCAAGTTTTGTTTTTTGGAACTTTCTGGATTTTTTTTCTTTTTTTTTTTGGATCTGCAGTTGGTTGAATCTGCAGATGTGGAACCTGTGGATACAGAGGGCTGACTGTATATCTTGATGAGGAGATTGAGGTTCAGAGAGGCTAAGTAATTTGCCCAAGATCACACAGCTAGTTTGGGGGAGGCGGTTAGGGAGCCCTCAGGACTTGAATTCACCAGGGCCATATGGCTCTGGTGTCTATGTTCTTAACCGGAGCCACAGCTGCCTCTGGGTTGGGGTCAGAGTCCCTGAACAGTCTGGTCTGTTCTGAGTTAGAAGTCAGGAAGAGGAAAAGGATGCATCCTGAGTGTTCCTCCCTCCTAATTGAGTCTTCCAACACCTGTTAGGAAGGTGGGCACCATGTAACCCTGTTTCCCGGGAAGGTAGCAGAGAGGCATTGAGATTTGCTAGTCTCGTAGCCAGCAAGAAGCAGACAGCCTGGCCCCTTGACACCTAGCCCTGTACACCCTGCCTCTGAATCAAAATAGGAGAAGATAAATGAAACCCATTTGGACCCAGGCCTGGGAGGGAAGCTGAAATGAAGAGTGAGAACTGGGGAAGGCCTGCCCACCATGCCCTTCACCTGTTCCAGTAGGACAGCTCCCACGCTTGGGAGCAAGTTTACTCTGCTAGGCTTCGGTCTAAGCAATTTTACACTCAACAGTTTGGAGTTTTTCAGTCAAGGCACAAATGGGCTAACTGTCCAAGGTCACTCAAGTGTTAGGGGGAACTGGGATTTGAACCCAGGCAGTGTGGCCAAGGCTGAGGCCCAGGGAGAGGCGGTGAACAGCCCAGGGTCACACAGCCACAGCCCCAGAGCTGGAAACTGCTGGCTCCCTTCCAGCCCAGGAAAAGCAATGACTCCTGACTCCTGACTCCTAGCAAGTTGGGGGTGGAGCTAGGGAGACCCAGGTGGCTTCTAGGAGAACCAGAGCACAGGCGGCAGAGTGGCTTGGAGCAGCATGAAGGGGAGCTGGGGACTGAGGCTGCTCATCCTGGGAGCCGTGGTCCTCATAGAGGGTGAGTCACCCATGTTTGGGGGGGAGGCAGTATGGTGGGGTTCGGGGGCTGTCCTCTACCCTAGTAGCCCCCTGCAGCTTGGTGTGTGAGAGAGTGCCTGCCCGGGAGGCCACAGTCAGCCTGTGGCAACGTAACCGTGTCTGGCTGTGTGTGTTGGGGAGGGGTATGTGGCCACCTGTGTCCAAATGGGTATGATTTCCTTGGGCTGGATTATAGTCTGTGTCTACAGGAACTGTCATTATGCCTGTGTGTGCGCTCTGTGGCCCCGTCTGCCTCTCTACTTCCAGAATGACCTTAGGCAAGTTCTGGGGTTCTGTGGCCTCAGTCTCCCCACCTTTACATACGTCCCGTCTCTCCTGGAGCAGATGTTCAATGGGTGTGTTTGTGTGTGCCTGTGATGGGGAAGAGGCAGGGCAGGGGGCCCTTTGGTAGAGTCTCTGGTGGTTTCCGGAAAGATGGCGGAGCCCGAGTTGTCAGAACAGGGGCGGGGTGAGTCTCAATCTCTTGATGCCCTCCCCAACTTGGACATGACGCAGGCCTCTAATTATTCCTCTTAGGCCTCTGCAGCGCAGGGCACAATTAAGCTAATGCTCTCCACGTGCACAGGCCGCCTCTCTGACTCAGCGGTGGGGGCAGGAGTTGGGGGTTCTGCGGCCTGGAGGAGGCTTGGCCTGGTCCCAAGCTGAACCCCAGGCCCTGCCACTCAGGCCCAGGAGTGCTGAGCACGGCTGAGGCAGAAGAATTAATGACTGAGTGTACACTCTGTATAGCTTCCAATACAAGCTGTTTCTTGACCTCATATAAATATTTTAATTCTGGGAGGGGCCGGTGAGGTAGCCACAGAGTCATAGCAGCAACCCACACCAATCCCCCCAAACCTGTCCCCTCCACCAAGGCTGGGCCGGGCAGGTAAGGCTCCCTGCCCCAAGGCTCACCTGTGTCTCTCTCTTCCCAGGTCTTCAAGCAGCTCAGCATGGTAAGCTCTGGGGCCATGGGGCCTGGGCCTTACTTGGGTCTGGGTCGGGCCGGGGGTGAGGGCAGGACAGGGGCCTGCTGTCACCCTGACCCCCGCCTCTCCACAGCATGCGGGCAGCGTGGCCCTGGCCCCTCCACACCTCAGGAGGGCAACACGGTGCCTGGCGAGTGGCCGTGGCAGGCCAGTGTGAGGAGGCAGGGGGCCCACATCTGCAGCGGGTCCCTGGTGGCGGACAGCTGGGTCCTCACTGCGGCCCACTGCTTAGAAAAGTGAGTCACGGCTGTGGTCAAACAGGGTTTCTGGCTTTGGGGGTGAATGATTTGTCCCCAAGCCCCTCAAGACTGAGCCCTGCCCCTAGAGTAACAAAGTACCATTTATTAAAAATATGCCATGTGCCGGGTACATACTATCAAGTTAATCTTCACAGCCCTTCATGGTAGAAGCCTTACAAATGAGACAACTGAGTTGGGAGAAGGATGGACCTTGCTTAAAGCCACAGGTTTTCTGTCCATCTTTCACCCACTTTGTGCTGTCTCCCATGGTGTCACCGTCCCCCGTTGCACTCAATGCCTGGGTCTTGTCCCCCCCACTTCCAGGGCGACAGTCATGGAACTGCACTCCTGGTCAGTTGTCCTGGGTTCTCTGAAGCATGAGGGGCTGAGCCCAGGGGCTGAGGAGGTGGGGGTGACGGCTCTGCTGCTGCCCAGGGACTATAAGCACTACAGCCAGGGCTCGGACCTGGCCCTGCTACGGCTCGCCCACCCCGTGGCCCACACACCCCTCTGCTTGCCTCAACCTGCCCATCGCTTCCCCTTTGGGACCTACTGCTGGGCCACTGGCTGGGATCAGGACAATGACGGTAAGTGCTGACCCAGGCTGGAGCCCAGAGGGTCACTCTGCTTGCCCAAGGTCACACAGCCTCAGCTGCCAACTTTCCACGTTCCCGGTCTCCCTTGCTCCTCCGAGCCCAGACTCCAGCCCCAACCCCCTCTCTTTCACCAGTTCCCAGGGCCCTACGGAATATACACCTGCGTCTGATCAGCCGCCCCACGTGTAACTGTCTCTACAACCGCTTGCACCAGCGGCTGCTGGCCAGCCCGGCCCGGCCTGAGATGCTGTGTGGAGGTCCCCAGCCCGGGGTGCAGGGGCCCTGTCAGGTCTGAGGGGGAGGACAAGGGAAGGGAACAGGAGGGGGCTGGGCACTCAATCCACAGGGACTGGTGGGAAGGAACACACGTAGAGGGTGTCCGCCCAGGGCTGGGGCTCAGGTGTCTGTCCTTGACAACACTGCTCGGCTCCAGGGAGATTCCGGGGGCCCCGTGCTGTGCCGCGAACCTGACGGACACTGGGTTCAAGCTGGGATCATCAGTTTTGCAACAGACTGCGCCCAGGAAGACACTCCGGTGCTGCTGACCGACGTGACTGCTCACAGCTCCTGGCTCCAGGCTCAGGCTCAGGGGGCAGCCTTCGTAGCCCAGGACGCTGAGACCCCAGAGATCAGTGATGAGGACAGCTGTGTAGGTATGAGCAGCAAGTGTCAGGAGCGGGACGTGGGGGGACCTCCCCTCAGGGCTGCATGACTTCTGGGCAGCAGGTGGAAGCCACAGTGGAACAAATTTCAGCTCAGAATAGAAAACTGATACAGGGTATCCACACGCTGCCAGGGGCTAATGAGGGGGCTTATAAGGCCCCTTTCAGCCCCCAGGATGGGAACAGCTCCATTTACGGCTAAGAGGCATAGATGCTTTGGAACTTTATGAATTTGGGGTTTAGGTAAGATGAGGAATTTCTGGGATCTGGCTGAAGGTTTTGGGGTAGGCTGCAAGTTTCCGAGCAGGAACTCCATGAGATTGGAGAGGGCAGGGCTCCCGCTCAGTGGGGCATTAATTCTGGCAGTAAGTGACTAACATGCAAACTGCATGCAAAATAATTCCTAAGGCGGAAGCTCTATCTTGATGTTAAGAGAAGCACCGGTGAGCCAGGAGTTCTGGGGCCACTCCAAGCCCAGAAGGGTGCAGACAGGCGGGGTAGGGAATGATGAGCAGGCCACTCCCATGATCCTGGACCATCAGAGTTAAAAGCTTAGGCCCTGGATTTTGAATCTCAGGTTGGCTATTTGCCTGTGGTTACTGAGCTAGAAAGTCACTTAACCCCTCTGGAACTTTGGTTACCTTCGGTAATTAGGGTAAGCGAGATTCAACTTAAAAGGATATTGTGAAGATGGCTGATAGCACATGGGAAGCGGTTAGCACGGGGCCTGGCATGCGGTGAGCACTCAGCAGGAAGACAGATGATGTAATCCGTCTGTTTCAGCCTGTGGATCCTTGAGGAGAGAAGGGCCCCAGGCAGAAGCTCCCTCCCCACGGCCCTGGGACGCCAGGCTGAAGCACCAAGGGAAGCTGGCCTGTGGCGGAGCCCTGGTGTCCGAGGAGGTGGTGCTGACTGCTGCCCACTGCTTCACTGGGTGAGTCCCGTCTCCCTTGCCTTTGTGCCCCCACCCTTGCTGGCAGCCGTGCCACCCAGTGCTGTCAATGCTGTCCCTGCACAGGCGCCAGACCCCAGAGGAATGGACTGTAGGCCTGGGGGCCGGACCAGAGGAGCGGGGCCTGAAGAAAGTCATCCTGCATGGGATGTATAGCCACCCAGAGGGGGGCTATGACGTGGCCCTCCTGCTGCTGGCCCAGCCCGTAACACTGGGCTCCAGCCTGCGGCCCCTCTGCCTGCCCTACGCGGACCACCACCTGCCTGATGGGGAACACGGCTGGGTCCTGGGGCTAGCCCGCCAAGGAGCAGGTATGTAGGTATAGGACAGGGCCACCAGCAGCTGTGCATCTAGCCTAGAGGCCGAGGCAGCAGCTGGGTCTTCTCTGTCACCCTGCAGGCACCAGCTCCCCTCAGACAGTGCCTGTGACCCTCCTGGGGTTCAGGGCCTGTAGCCGCCTGCACACAGCCCTTGGGAGTGACAGAACCCCCATTCTGCCACGGACGATGTGCACCAGTGCTGTGGGTGAGCCGCCCAGCTGTGAGGTGAGCCCCACTCCCCCTGTCCTCACCCCACGGACTCCTCGCACCCCTCGCACTGCCACTCATGAACAGACCTTCTGCCAGGCTTGGCCTCAGACCTCTCACCGAAACTCAGCCTTTCTGCCAACTGGCTCCCAAACAGCCAGGCCCCCAGCCCCGGCCTCAGCCCCTTCTGCCCCGTGAAGCTGCCTAGGGAGAGGAGGAAGTCACCAGTGTCCCCTGACCCCTGACAGGTCCTGTCGGGGGCACCGCTGGTGCAGGAAGTGAGGGGCACATGGTTCCTGGCTGGGCTGCACAGCTTCGGAGATGCCTGCGAAGGCCCGGCAAGGCCTGCCATCTTTACAATGCTCCCCACCTATGAGAACTGGGTCAGCAGTTTGGAATGGCGGGTCTACTTCGCTGAGGAGCCAGGGCCTGAGGCCGAGCCTGAAAGCTGTCCGGCTAACAAAGAGTACGTGGCCCTGGGCCCTTGTGCCAACACTGCCTCCGCAGACACCTTCTCTCTCGACCTGGGGCAGGACAGGGCAGGGTCTGGCCTGACCCACCTCTAGCTGCCCTGGGTGGAGTGGAGCAGTGGACGGACCCATCTGGATTCAAATTCTGGCTCTTGTCATTGTTTGACTGGGAGAGCACGCCTCTCAGCCTCTTCGGACCTCACTTTTCTCATCTGTCATGGGGGCTGAAGAGCGCCTCCTTCCTCTTCCTCTAAGGGAGGAAGGGAGGGAAGCTGTGAGGACGAGGCCAGCCCCATCCTCCTTCCTCTCCCTGACAGGCAGGCCAGCCAGCCAGCTGTTGACAGGTGGCTCTGGGATGCTGCGGTCACAGTGAGGCAATTCCTGCGTCACTGCCCCTGCCCCTCTGCCATCCCCCCCGACCCTGTCCCCCACTGGGGCAGGCCCGACAGCGCAATGGGCTCTGGGAAGGAGCCTGCCCCAACCGACAGCTGCCCCCGCTCCCCTCTGCAGCACAGGGAGACCTCCCCTGTGGATGCCCCCTCCACGTCCAGCTCTGTGGTCCAACGCAGGCGTCCCCAGCTTTCCCTATTCATCATCCCCTCAGATACAACCACACCAGCCATGTACTTTGAAAATTTCTTTTTTTGGGGGGAGCAATTTTCCTGTTTTTTTAAACTTAAATAAATTGTTACAAAATAGACTTTAGAAAATAAATTACAAATTGTAGTAAAGGGCTCCCCCCTTCCACAGGCAACATTCCCACCCATGGCTCTCTCTCTGAATCTGCCTCTCCCGAGTGTTGGAATCTGGCTGGTGAGGGTGGCCTGGCTGCAGAGCCTGGCACTGGGTTTCTTGCAGGGCTGGTCACAGGGAAGAGCATGGTGACAAAGGCAGGGGAAAGGAGGTCCTTGAAGGACAGGACGGGAGGAACATCTCACCCCCTCCGTGGGAAAGAAGCCAGATCTGGGTCCTCTTTGCAGGAGGAGAGGAGAACAGAGCTGGGGATGCCCAAACTACTCCTGAGCAAAACAAGGAGATCAAGCCTTTCCCTACAACCTGCCCTCCCCCTACCCCGTATTCTGATCTTTGGAAACTTGAATTTCAGAGGGAGAAGCTGAGGTCTGCAGGCCACTGGGGTGAAGGGTCCCGGAGTGGGGTCGTGGGGGTGGGTGGAGGGGGCAATGACAAGTCCCCTCTGCCCGCCGCTGGTGCCTTTGGGGTTCCTGGGGAGAGAAAGACGAGGCGACTGAGGGCACAAACCCCACACAGCTTGTACCCCTCCCTCTCCCTAGCCCTGCAGGCCATTCCCCACAGCCCCTGCCCCCAAGGCCTGTGTGAGAACTCCCAATTATTTCCCCAGACCTGGTTAACTAACTCCTCACTCATTCCCTTGGGGACACGAGAACGCTTTTATCCTGAAAGCCATCTTATCAGCACTCTCAGGGGAATCTCACCACCCACCCCTCCTGCCCTGACAATCTCTGGTCAAGGGGCCCACCATCTCAGGGACACCCACTTTGGGGGCCACTAAATGGAAGTGGCCCTGGGAGAAGGGCTACAGATCCCTAGGGGAGGTGGAGAGCAAGCCCGGGACTTGCTGAGGGAACAGGC
This sequence comes from Delphinapterus leucas, assembly GCF_059928025.1. Taxonomy (NCBI): domain Eukaryota; kingdom Metazoa; phylum Chordata; class Mammalia; order Artiodactyla; family Monodontidae; genus Delphinapterus; species Delphinapterus leucas. Next base: position 15,556,645 of record NC_143143.1, read on the forward strand.
TCTCCCATTCCTCTGCAGCCTCGTCCTCCAGCAAGGCTGGGCGGAGGTGTCTTTCCCTGGAGATTCCCCTTGACGGAAGGGAAATAGGGGCTGATAACTGTTGTTGCTATAGCTAGGCCTGGTTTCAAAGAATCAATTATCTGTGACTCAGCCCTCCAGTTAAAGGTGTGCCGGCGGGGAGGCAGGTGTGCAGGTGGAAAGGGTGGTTTGGTTGGATCCCAAAAAGGAAATGCACAGCAGAGAGAGAAGAAGGTTGAATAAAGGGAAGAAGAAACGTGGGCCAATAGAGGTGGGAAAGGGCCAAGGGTCTAGTTTCCAAGAAAAGAGGAGGGGGAGCAGAGACAAGATTCGGGGAAACAGGGACAGGGAGCTGGGTGCCAACTAATGACCCTGTTCCCTGACCAGGTCAGCATGGAAGCCACAGTCTGGGGGTGCCTCCCATGCCCCCTTCCTTTTTCCCTGGCTCCTTGCCTACTCTAGGGAAGAGCAGAACCTAGACCATCTTGTTCTCTGGAAATCATTACTTAATTGGCTGGATCAGGGGAGTGTCCGGATGCAGCAGCCAGGTGGTACACAGCTACCTCCCCTCCCAAAACAAAAAGACCGTTCCTCTCTAGCTCCAGCACAGCAGAGGAGCCCCGGCAGCTGCCTCTGCCCCTGACCACTCCCTACCACCCCTGACTACCCCAACCCACCAGGCTACCTATTCACCTTGGGGTAAGGTAGCCCCCAGGGGTTCAGATCTCAGCCACTCAAAAGGCAGCATGCGCAAACTAGCTTTCTCTACATCCCAGCCCTGGCCGCCTCCTGAAATCCACGTGATCCTCTCACTCCTTGCTCCCCTTGGGGCCAGTTTTTACCCTCTACTGTGTGCCCGCCTCCTCTGGGACCCTCCAATCCTCTGCCCAAGCCCATTCATGTCCCCGTACCAGAGCTGGCCACTGTCCACTCCTCCTGGTGCTGCTGCTGGTGCTGCAGGAAGCTGATGCGGCGGCGGAAGTGGCGGGGACAGTGGGGGCAGGTGAAGGGCCCCTCTCGGGGTGCGTGGACCCGCCCGTGGCCCTCCAGCCGGGCAGCTGTCCGGAAGGCCTTGCCACAGACGCTGCAGCGGTGGCGCTTGGGGTCCGTGTGGGTCCTGCCGTGGTTCTTAAGGGACAGCAGGTTGGGTAGAAGTTTGGGGCAGAGGGAGCAGGGATACAGTCCAGTGGTGTGGGCCTTCTGGTGGTTCAGCAGGCTACCGGCATGGCGGTAGGAACGCCCACACTGGGCACAGCGGAAGGGCCGCTCCTCGTCCACAGCCGCTGCGGACCTGACGCCTTGGCCTCCATTAGCTCTCCCGGCATTCTCTCCTGGGGCCCTGGGGGGTTCTGATGGGGCCTTCCAGACTTGACCAGGGAGATCCACCTCATCCTCCACAGCCCCAGCTTTGGGACCTCTGCCCTCCATCAGGGGCGACACCTGACTGAGGTCCCTGGCATGAGTCAGCAGGTGGCTGGCGAGTTCCTGGTGGGACCGAAAGGCCTTGCCACAGTCAGGGCAGGCAAAGGTCTGGGCAGCTACGTGGTTGTGGCTCTGGCTCTTGGTGGCCACAGGATTCAAGAACTCCTTGGAGCAGAGCAGGCAATAGTGACGGTCTGTCTTGTGGGTGTTGTGGTGTTTCCAGGGCCCTTCCGACTGGCAGGAGGTCTTGCCACAAGGGCTGCAGGAAAAGGAGTGGCTCTCCGGCTGAGGCTGAGGGCTGCTGTCTCCATTGTCCCAGCTATCCATGGGAATCAGACTAGGTCCATTGGGCTGGCTATTGCCAAGGTGGCAAGGACTCCTGGGGACACTGTCCCCTGACTCGTCTTCCGGCTTGGTTGGTACGTGACCCCCAGGAACCCAATCTCCATCATGATTCACCAGTCCTCTGTCTCCTCGCCACCCATCTGCTTTCCCCGTGCCCCAGGACATTGGCTCCGTGCCTTCTAAACCTGCTGCCTTGAGGGGGCTCTGACTCTGCTCCGCTGGCCTCATGACTCCAGCCTCCAGCAGGGGTACCGACTCAGTACCGCACCACCGGTCCTCTAGTCCCTGGTCATCGACCAGGTTCCCCTCACCGCCCTCGGTGCCGTTTGGGCCTCCCTGACCCCCTCTGGTCTCCTCATGCTCTCGCAGGTGCCGCTCCAGAGATCCCCGGCCAGGGAAGCCCCGGCCGCAGAGGGCGCAGCGCACAGCTGCCCGCCGGGACCGCCCAGCTCGGCGCCGCCGGCTCTCCGAGTGCAGCCTCTGGTGGTCCTTCAGGGCCATGCGGTTGGAGTAGGTCTTGGGGCAGGCGGGACAGCTATACTGGCCCGTCTCGTGGCTACGCCTGTGGTTCAGGAGGCTGCCGGCATGGCGGTAGGTCCGCCCACACTGCCCACAGCGGAAGGGCCGATCTTCCCGGGGCAGCTTACGGGAGCCCCCAGCCCCACCGCGCTCCATGTGGACCCGCTGGTGGCTGGCCAGCTGCTTGCGCAGGCGGAAGGCCTTCCCACATTCCGCACAGCGGAAACGTCGGGGATCCGCGTGGATGCGCCGGTGGTTCTTGAGGGACATGAGGTTTGAGAAGCCTTTGGAGCAGGCCTGGCAGCCAAAGTGGCCGGTCTGGTGGCTCTGCCGGTGATTGATGAGGCTGCCAGCGTGTTTGTAGGACCGGCCGCACACCTCGCAGCTGAAGGGCCGCTCAGAGCTGGCTTCAGTCTGGCAGCCCTTCTCCGCGGTCTCCAACCTCGGCTCCATTTCTTCCCCCTTCACAGTGGTCTCCTCCCAGGCCTCTTCCTTCACCCTCGCCACCTCCTCCAGGGGCTCCACTTTAAGTTCCTTCTGGAACTTCTCCACCTCTGCCTGCCCGAGGCCCTCTGCCATGTCTTGGGGCTCACCGCTGCCTCCTGCCTCTGGAACGGGCCCCAGCTGGGGCTCAGAGCCTTTGCAGCGCGGGTGGTTTCTCAGATGGTTGCGATAGGCAGCCAGGTTGGGGTAGCAGCGCGAGCAGACGGGGCAGATGAAGTCTCCGGTCTGGTGGATCTTGCGGTGGTTCACCAGGCTGCCCCCATGGCGATAGGTCTTGCCGCACTGGTTGCAGCGGAAGGGGCGGGGCTGGGTCTCCAGAGAACTTTCCCCACCCGGCATACAAAGGCTGTCTGCAAGCGTGGCACCTACTCCCTCTCCAGACTTTGTGTCTCCACCCTCCCCAGAAAAAGAGGTCACCGTGCCCTCAAAGGTGCCATCTGCAGCCATCCCCGTGGCATCACCTGACTCTCCCGGGTGATGAATGAGGCTGGGAACCTCGCCATTGGTGTTCCCAGAACTCTGGCTTTGGTGGTGACGCTCCAGGCTGCCCAGGTCATCGTAGGTCTGACCGCAGCAGCCACAGATGTGCCCATACCCGGCGCCATCCAGCGCCTCGACCTCCCGCTGCAGCTGATTCAGCAGTTCTGCTTCCGAGAGCTGTAGTGGGGGGCTGTGGGCGGAGGCTGCCCCTGCTGCTCCTTCCTCTTCCCCCTCCTCCTCTGAGCCCTCTGTCGTACCATAGGAGTCATGAGCCTGGCGCCGGTGACGCCTGTAGCCAGCCCGTCCAGGGAAGATCATGCCGCAGAGGCAGCAGAGGAAGGGCTGTGCGGAGGCTGCCTCCCCGGGCCCATGGCTCTGGAAGTGGCTACGCAAGGCAGACAGGGACTCAAACTCCTTCGGGCAGAGGGAGCACTGATAGATGCCCGGTGGGTGGCAGGGCCTGTGGCTCAGCAGGCCAGCAGCATGGGGGAAAGAATGCCCACAGTCAGGACACGTGTGGGAGACCTCAGCCTGCCAGCCAGCAGCGACTCTGGCAGAGTGGGAAGGGGAGCTGGGCTGGCCAGGGGCTGGTTTCTGGTCTTCCTCCACCCCAGGGGGGCCACCACAGAAGCGAGTCCCATTGCTCTCCTCATCGCCTGGGATGTCCAAGTTGTCAAGGAAACAGGCCTCCTTCCTTTCCAGTCCTTCCTCAGTGCCGCTGCTCTCTTTATCACCCTGGAAACAGGCCTCATCCCTCTCAAGCCCACATTTGTCCCTTTCAGCTGCAGCCTGCAAACAGCTCCCATCACTTTCCACGTTGCCTTCGGCTCCACTCAGACTTTGCCTTGAGGGGTCTTGGGGACGGCTCAGGCCCTCACCGTTTTCCACCAGCTCTGGGGCCCAGCTCCCGCCTGACGGGAGTTCAGCTTCTCCCCCACTGCCAGCACTGCCAGCCCGCCTCCGGTGCCGCCTGCTCCGCCGCCGACTGTGGCGGCGCATGTGGTTCTTCATGGCGGCCACGGTGTGGAAGTGCTTGGCACAGGCCCCGCACCTGAAGTCTCCCGTCTGGTGGGTCTGCCGGTGGTTGATGAGGCTGCCTGAGTGGCGATAGCTCTTTCCACAGTCTCGGCAGGCAAACGCCCGAGGAGGTGACACCCTGGTCTCGGTCCTGCCGTTCTCCCCTTCCCCATGGCTCCAGCCATGACGTTCAAGACTCTCAGGGTCTTCAAAGAGCGTGCCACCCAGGCTACATATCTGTGGCGCGGTCCTATCTGTTGCTGGCGGGACATCGGTGGCCCCCTCTTCACGTCTGCACCCAGGTCCCTGATCTGAACAGGGGGCTGCCTCTGCTCCCACTGGGTCAGCTGGGAGCTCCACCTTGCGGCGGCCGAGGGGACCCTCGGCCCCTGGGCCTGTGCTGCGGCGAGCAGCCTTGCAGTGTACCCGCACGTGGTTGCGCAGGGCCATGAGGTTGGGGTACTTGCGGGGACAGAGTGAGCACTGGTACTCTCCTGTCCGATGGCTATGGCGGTGGTTCACCAGGCTCCCCCGGTGCCGGTAAGCCCGACCACACTCATTGCACTTATAGGGGCGGTGGTCCAGGGTGGCGGTGGGGACCTCCTTCTCTTTGTGGGTGGTCTCAGCCAGCGGCAGGGGAGCTGGCAGTACTGATGGCTGCCCATCCTCTCCGGCTCCTTGCCGGGGTCTGTGATGAGCCCGCACGTGGTTTTTGAGGGCAGCTGCGTTGAACAGCTGCTTGGAACAGATGGAGCAGGGGTAGACACCTGTCTGGTGGCTCTTGCGATGGTTGATGAGGCTCCCAGCATGGCGGTAGGTACGGCCACAGTCCTCACAGTGGAATGGCCGATACTCCTCCATGCTGCTATCTTCCAGCTCCCCAGAGGTGCTCAGCTCCCCAGAGCCATTTAGCATCTGTGTACCAGGGAGCTGGTCCCGGCTGCTCTCGTCTGTGTGCCCATTGGTGGTGGGCATCCCTTTCTCTTCCCACAGCCACTCCTGACTTTCACCCTCATGGGATTGCTGGTGTTCCAGCAGCTCTCGGGGGAGCCGGAAGGCGCGGGGGCAGTGGGGACACTGGTAAGGCCGATACTGGGCATGGAGTCGGGAGTGATTCTTCAGAGCCATGAGGTTAGAGAACTCCTTGAAGCAGATGGCACAAGGGTAGACGCCCAGGGTGTGGCTCTGGCGGTGGTTGGTGAGGCTCCCGGCATGCTTGTAGGTCTTGCCACACTGACTGCACTTGTACCGCCGCTCCTCCTCAGGAGGAGGGGACTGGGTGGGCTCCTGGCTTGCTGTGAAATTCACTACTGATTCAGCCAAATACTGTTCCAAATTGCTAAGGAGACTGCTGGCCGGGGTGGGGAGCGGTGGGTCTCTGGCAGAGTTGGTGGTGGGCCCCCAGCCCTCTGTGCCCTCCTCAGGATCTGGCTGGCTTTCCCAGCCTTCTCTTTGTCTGGTGGGTGGATCTTCCCAAGTGTCCAGAGCTGCCCTAGGGTCTGGCCCAGATTCACAGCCAGATGTCTCTTCAGTATGTTTCTTCTGGTTTTCCCAGCCTTCCCCAGGGCCAAGCCTCTGGCCCCAGGAGTCAGTGGACACTGTCTCCCCCTGGAGGCATGGAGTGGCTTCCTTGGGGCGCGGAGGCCTGCGCCGCCGGCGGCCTTCAGGAGCATGAGTCCTCATGTGGCTCTTGAGGGCCATGGGATTGGTGAAGTCCTTGCCACAGGTGGTACAGGGGAAAAGGCCAGTCTCGTGGGTCCGGCGGTGGTTGACCAGGCTCCCTGGGTGACGATAGCCCCGCCCACACTGCTGACAGCGGTAGGGCCGAGGGATGCCGTCAGCCTCCTCACTGTCCTGGTTGGAAGATGGATGGAGCAGTTCTCGGTGCCGTGACAGTTCTGGGAGGCTAGGAAAGTGGCGCTGACAGTCAGAGCAGCTGAGTGAGGTGGGCGTGTCCTCCATGGGGCAGTGTGGCAGAAACCTGAAGGTTCAGGAAGAGCAGGCAGGTGGCAGCAGCATCTTCCTCTGGTGGAGGGTCCAAGGCCTAGGAACAGGGGGCAGTGGTCAGAAGGAGAGCCTGAATTAACTTTGCCTCTTAGTTCTATGAGCAACAAGTTCACCAGAGGGCACAGATGGGTTCCCCAAGCAGCAATGCCCAGAGACCTGCTCTCTACTGAATCTATTCTGGAAGCAACATCATTTAATACTTCCCTGCATACAAGCTCCCCAGACATGGCAGCTCCTCTAGGCCTGACTCATCTCTGGAGGTATAGATAAGGAAACTGACGTCTAAAGGAATGCAACCTACCTCTGATCACAAATCTACTATTCTGTCTTCAGACCAAATCCCAAAAGCTTTACTGTCCCTAACCCTCTGCTCTCTATAAATCTGAAGCAACCTATCTTCTGCGACATCTTAAAAGGATACCTGTACCTCTCCTAGGACCTTCTATAAGGTAACTCCAATCCTCCCTCCTTCACCCCTCAGCTAAACAGAGTAGCCTAGAGGCATGGAAAAAGCAGCTTCTTTCTTCAGTTGACAGCCTCGGACCTGAGAGGTGAGGTTAGAGGCCCCCTTCAGAGAAAGGGCTGGCTTGCTCCCCCACCTGCCCTATTCCTTTCAGGGTCACAAAGTCACGTTTCTGAAAGACTCTCTTGGGTTCCCTGGATTCCAAACGATCTTCCATCTTGGAAATTTCATCTCCTTTCTGGCTCTTCACCCCCAACCTTTATCTTTCCTACGCCTCTCCATCCCTTCTCATTTTTTCTTCTACCTTCTCTCATAATACTAATGACAACAGCAACACGTGCTACCTAAGCATTACCATGTGTCAGGCACTGTGCTAAGTAAAGAATATTCGTTATGTCACTTAGTCCTCACAACACACTGCAGTGCCTCTGTTATCCCAGTTTACACACGAGCCAGCCCGTTTGACTCAATCTTCTTTCCAAAGCCCTTGCTCTCTCCATGACAGGCCCCCATGCCTCCTACATCACCTTGGCCTTCTCTGACTCTGACTGTTCACTCCCTTGGGACCCCAATACAACTCCTGTCTCCGACTCTAAACCCCCTTACTGAACCTGCTCCCAGAATTCTCACTTCACAAAGCCCCTTCGCTCAAGAGTCGCCTCTCCTTATCAACCACCAATAAGGTCCTCTTGCCTCACTCATCTCCTCGACCAGTTTTCTCTTAGGACCCCTACCTCACACCGGTGGCCCCTTCTCGTTCCCGCCGCGGGTGCGTCCGTTGGGGACCGCGAACGGGAATGCGCCTGCGCACTGGGACCCTCACCCTAACTGCAGCCGCGCACCCCAAGGGGTGGTTGTGGAGGGGCTCTCGAGCTCCCACACACGCACACTCTGCCAGGGCTCCTGGGCGGTGGGAGGGGAAGGAAAGAGGGAAAGGAGAGGGGGAGAAGGAAGGACGCAGAGGAGAGAGGGCGCAGCTGGCACAAGCCAGCACTCTACCCCCCAGCTCCGCGGACACTTCCTATTGTTACTAGGAAACAGGAAGTGTCCTAGCCGCAAAAGCTTCCCCGAGAAACTTCCGCCTTAAAAATGCTTCTGTCCCGCCTCCAAGCAGCGGTTCTACACAGACACATTTCCGGTGCTAGATGAGAAGCGGCTAACGCGCGACTCTGACCCCGCCCACGTAGGTCAAAGGGCTGTGTCGTTCTGGACTAACCTTAGCCACACTTCCGGGAAGAGCCGCTAAAATCGTTACGGTGCATATTGGGTGAGCGCAGAAGAGGATAAAAAGGGTTCTGCAGCCCTGGCCTCAGTATTTTGGCGACACTTTTCCTGGGGCTTCTTGTAAAACTTTTAAAGACAGATGAAGGGAGCGTCATTTACTCCTTGCTATTAAGGGAAATGTTGTGGAATATAAGCGGATTTAGGTACTACAAATCTTGGGCATGGCCTTTCTGTCCTCCCACCTTCTAGTTCACGGTGATCTATCCCCAGGCTAGCAATAGCCGGTGCATCCCGTAAACCTATTCCGGTGTCCTCTGTCATTAGCACCCACAGAGACCCCCTGCAAGGTGTTTCTCCGCCACCTTCGGCTGGGGGGTGCTCGGATAAACTTTGCCTTCCTCCCTAGCGGGAAAAGCTCCCTTCCACTTCCGCTCGCCGGCCCCGCCTTCCGTCCCTCCCCCTCCACCCCCCCAAGCTGGGTCCTAGCGCCTGCCGCTCCCTGGCTGTGTCCCGGGCTCCGTCGGTGAGAGGAGCTGCCGTTGACGCCACAGAGCCAGCCCCAGTCTGTTCAGGTAGGAAATGCCGGCAGGAAGCCGCAGGGACCCCCGGGCAGTCCCACTGCGGACGCAATCCGAGCGGGCCTCAGTTTCCCTGTGGGTGCAGAGGGCAGATGGGGTTGGCCTGGAGCGAGCGGCGCGGGCGGGGCGGGAGGAGTGCGGCCCCGGGAGGGCGCGGGCGGGCGGGCTCTGGGCCCAGCGGGTCCTAGAACCCGCCGGCTGTCCCGGCGGACCGGCTGCAGCAGACGCCTGGGCTAGGGCGGCATGGCTGCCCGCCTTGCGCCGTGCGCACACGAGGGTCCTAGAGCCCGCCATGTTGCGGGCTTTTGTCCCAGGCTTGCGGCCCGTCAAGCACGGTCCCCGGCGCCGGCGGCCCCCCTCCCCGGTCGAGGTCCTGGCCGCCCCTCCCGCGGTCCTAGAGAACGCCATCTTGCCGGCCTTTGTCCAAAGTATGGCCTTCGGTCCATTCATTTGTTCATTCTGTCATCCTTCGTTCACTCCTTCTTGCCGCGTTCTCCGATTCCTCGTTTTCCCAGGGCTTTTCCTGAGAAGAGGCAGCCCAGGGCCCTGCCCTGCGGGGCTGTCTGTCTGCCGGGGGCCCGACACGTAGACAGTTGCAGGGAGCGAGAACGCGCAAGGTTTCCGCAGCTCTCGGCTCTAAAGACCTTAAAACTCCCACATGCCTCAGAAAC